>NC_082652.1:11783178-12114845 GCF_028023285.1 Balaenoptera ricei | reverse complement strand
GCTCTGGGCTCCAAAGCATACATCTTTTATATAACCCAATTTCCATTTTTTTTTTTCCTATCAGGAAACACACACACACACACACACACACACACACACACACACACACACACATACACACCCCATGACAATTTCTGGGAGCCTGGAGGGGGCTGAGTGTAGCCACAGGGCAGCTCCCTTTGGGCAGAGAGGGCCCCACAGGAGGCAGGGATGGTTATTTCTGCCTCTACATCAGTGCTGGGATAACATTCCTTAATGGGACAGTGGGACACGCTCGGCGCCGCTGGAAGCCCCAAGGAGCCTGAGTTCTGAGCCCGGCTCTTGGGAGGGCAGACAGGCAGAGAGGCGGCCGGTTCTGGAAATGTTGCCTTGTTCTGTTCTTCCCTGGAGCAGCGCTCAGGCCTGGCAGCTGGAGAGGGGCAAGGATGGAGGGGACAGGCTCACCTGTGGCCTGGTAAACCTGCAGGTGAGAGAGGCCTAGGGCTGGGCTGGGAGGAGGGGAGGAGGCAGAGAAGCAAGATTTCCTTCCTTGCTTAGGGGCCCTAACATATGGGTAACCATATAAACCCGGCTCAAAAGCTGTCTTTTCCTGGGCAGATTGCAAAGGATTTTGCATTTCACTGTTGCTGCTCACACACTCTTGGGGAAGTGGGGGGAACAAGGAAAGAGAGGAGAATTCAGCCACACACACACACACACACACACACACACACACACACACACACATACACACGGCACCTGGCTCTGGGTGGCTTGATTTCCCCCTCCCAGCCCTGTTGAGTGGAGAAAGCCCACTCAGGCTCTGAGTAGTGCAGAGAAGAGGCAACGAGGAATCCCCCCTCTTGTCACTAATAAATGCTTTTCTAATTGTCTTTCACATCAAGCACCGGGAGAAGGGGGTGTGACTTCGGGGACAGGAAGAGGGGTGGGGGGGGGGATGAGGTGGGAGAGGAAAGAATGAAGACGCTGTTGGAGCCGTGGGCGTGGGCGTGTGGCGGTCTGTTTGCCTTCAACACGCTGAAAGGAAGACGCGAGAAATTCCCTCTCAGCCCCAGGGCTCTGCCACCTCCTGACCGTGACACGCGGTGCAAGGTTCAGAGCCTCAGTTTCCCCAGCAGTGAAATGGGCCTGGGGTCGTTATGAAGATGCCAATGACGAGGTGATGCTGGTGAAGCTCTTGGCACAGTGCCTGGCATATAGTAAATGCTCAGTAAACAGTAGCCCCAAGTAATAATAGCCATGATGAGAATAAGTACAGGGACATGCATGCTGGATGGGGCGTCCCAGGGAAGCGTCCAACCTGGGCGCGGCTTCCCCTGCCTGAAACATCTCAAAGTTGAGCGCTGGGCTTCAGTGGTATCAGAGTCAGACTCAGAGCACTGCTCCCCTCAATTACCATGGCAACTGGGGAAAATCAGGAAGCCAGAAGAAGAGGATCTGCTCTTCCACTGGGCTGGCCGTTCACCTGCTCCAAACAGCTCCTGTGTGTGCCTGCCCATGTGCGGCTCAGGGCCAGAGGCGGCCCCAGGCTGGGGCACCTTCTATCCCGGAGCACCAGCTGCTCTTAATGGGGAGAAGCGTGGTTCGTGGGGGGTGGGCAGCCACAGGATGGTGGGGTCAGGGCCAAGGCTGGACTGTGCCCGCAGAAGGCAGAGTTGGCCTGGGTTTGGGGAGAGGGGGACAGAAACCCCACTCCCCCAGGTCTGTCTTCGCCATCAGGTGTCCTGGCGCTGTTGAGGGCAAAGCACGGTAATGCAGCTCTCCAGAGGCAGAGATTTGGGAAGACAGACTTCTGAGACCAGGGAAGGAGCCAGTTACAACCGGAGTCCAGTGTGTGTGTGTGTGTGTGTGTGTGTGTGTGTGTGTGTGAGAGAGAGAGAGAGACAGAGAGACAGAGAGACAGAGACATCAGCAGAGAGAGATAAAGAGGAAGAGAGAGGCAGAAAGAGAGGGGAAAGGAAGAGGGAAAGAGAGACAGAGACTCCCCTTCCCTTACTCTGTTTTTTTCGCTAGCATTAAGGGGACTAGTAACCATACTAGTTGTCGCAGTGGAAAGGATAACGGCTATCTTGTATTGAGTACCTTTCATTTTGCCAGTCTTGAGCCAAGGATTTTATAGGTATATCTCATTGACTCATCACAGAAATTGTAAGGGATGATTGCTTTTTCTTATTCTTATTTTACAGACGGGAAAGTGGAGGCTCTGAGAGGCAAAGTGACTTGCTCCAGTTAATTGGTGGTAAAAACAGCTATTAGAACTCGGTCCTACTGACCCCAAAGTGGGGCTCTTCCTGCCTCCCCTTTCGCCTTGTGGAGAAAGAGTGAAGATGTTGTTGCCGTCTTTCGGGGAGGGTAGGGGTGTGTCTGGCGTTTGGGATCCCTCCTTGGTTGTGCCAGAGAGCTTCAAAAACTGGTGCTAAAAGACCAGAGCCTCATAGCCACATGGTGGCCCTCGGACTATGCAGAGGGACGGTCCCCCAAAAGCTCCTCGGGTGTGGTACCCTCTGCAGTCTCTCCCGCTTAAAGGCTGCTTGGGCTTTGCCTCTAACCTGATTCCACCAGGACCTCCTTGGTGTTCGGGGGAGATGTTGATAACGCCTCCCCCCTCCAAGTGCTGTTGAGCTCAACCAGCCGAGACCCATCCAGGGGTCAGCCCAGAATAAGCTCTCCATAAATGGTCATCATGATAACAATCATTCTTGGATCTTCTCTCGGGCCCACACCCTCCATCCCTGTGTGGATGGTGGGTGGGTAAAAGGCTTCTCCCGGCTGAAGAGAGGCCGTCCCCTCTCCCCGCTCTCTGCCACCCTGGACCCTAACCAGTCCCCACCCAGCAGCTTAGAGGTGGGCCCAGGGGAGCAGAGGGCTCTGGCGCAGCCAAGGGGAGGGGAGGGAAGGAGGAGGTTGGCCGATGTGCTGCCACCGAGGGGGTAATACATTATCCAGGGCTAATGAAAACATAATTATCTTCTTTTGGCTGCAGAGAGGGGCTAATTCAATAGGCTGCGATCGAAAGGCATCTGCTGAATTCACCCAGCAGTGAAAACACTTGAAGGGCTTGGGCAGGGTGAGCAGGCAGAGGGCGGCTGGCCGGGTCCTGCAGCTGTGTCAAGGTGGGGGCTCCCCCAGGGGAGGGGGGCACGGGGTGCGGGGCAGAAGCCGCAAAGGGGGTGCGGCAGCTGACAGGTGTCCTCCGAACAGACAGACTGGGGCTACTTTCTCGCCATTAACTTGGGCCGGTCCTTTGCCTGTCTGAGCCTCAGCTTCCTCATCTGTAAAATGGGGTTAATACTGCCTCCCTCCCATTGACTGGGAGGAATAGATGAGAAATGGGAGATGGGTCCTGGCACCTACTCAGTAAGTGTCTAACAAGACCTCACCACTCCCCCGCTGCTTTGCGGGGCCAGCGCTACTCAGCCTTCAGGTCTTAGCGTAAGCATCCCCTCTTTGGAGACGCCCCTGCTCTGAGCTCCCACAGCACCCTGCCCACACACCCTGTTGTGTTTCATAACACAACACACTTTAGAATATTTACTGTTTCAGCTGGACTGTTAACAGCTCCACAAAGGCATGGCAGGTCTGTCTCATTTGTCCCTGGAAGCCAGTGCTTCTCAAAGCATGTTCCCTGGACCGGAGGCCTCAGCACGTCCTGAGAATGTATTCAAAATGCCAGTTCTTGGGTCCTGCCCCAGACCTGCTGAGCCAGACACTCAGATTGGGGCCCAGCCATCTGTGTTTTGCACAAACTCTCTAGGTGGTCCTGATTCACACTCAAGTGTGAGAACCTCTGCTCCAGCCCCAAACCCCAAAAATGTTTGGTGAATAAACGGATGAAGAGCTTACTGGGGTCCAGCTATGTGATGACCTTAACTCCCTTATTAGCCATCAGCTGTATACCAAACTGTGCATTATGTCATTAAACCCTCCCAGCCATGCCCTTGTCCACCCCTTGTCATCCCACACGCACCTCCATCCCCAAGCAATGCCCCTTGGTCTGCTGCTCCGTCCTGAGTTGAAGGCTCACAGGGGTGTTGAAAGACCCAGGGGTGCCTCGTCTGTGTCCCCCCTGCTCCCACTGCACATAGCTCCCCTTACCTCAAGTAGTCCCTCACCCCTCTCCACCCTACCCGACCCTACTCACCCAGGGCCCCTGATTCTGGAAAAGAATTCAGCTTTCGATCCTGCCCCTGGGTTCTTGGCTGGGGAAGTCGGTCAGATGTGCTTGTAAAGGATTGAGCCCATGGGTCAGTCTTAAAAAGTTAGAGAGGCCCAGCACTGTGGCAGGGCCCTTGGAGATGGCTGTCGCCAACCCTGGCGTTTTATACTTAGGGAGGTCAAGGTCCAGGGAGGTGTGGCAATTCATCCAAGGGCAACAGACTGTCAGAGGCCCATCAGATCCCTGTCATGGCTCCCAGTTCAGGATCCCTAAGAGGGCTGGGTCACCGTTGCGGCCCTGGGGAGGGGGCGTCTGGGAGAGGGCAGGCCAGCAGGGTCAGGGCACAGAAACAGGATTATGTGAGAGCCTGGAACCCCCAGGAGGCATGGGAATGTCAAAGCCCCTGGGATGGCTGCCAAGTGGTCAAACACCTCGTAGACATTCGCAGGATTCTGACAGGAAAGAAATAAGGAGCAGCCCTTTAAGGCTTAAAGAGGCAGCCTGCGCAGAAGAGGCACTAGATTTGAAACCGGAACATCTGCCTCTCAGACCTGGCTTTGCCACTAATGGGCTGTGTGAGCTTGGGCAAACCCCTTGGCATCTCTGGGTCTCAGAAGGTGATCTTAAACCCAAGGATAGCCAACTCCCTGGAATTAAATGCAAAATCAAGTGCAAGTGTATTTTTCTGGGGTAGAGGATTTGTAGTAGTCGGTGGCTATTTAAAGAAGGCTGAGACCTGGAAAAGGTTAAGAGCAACAGAACCAGATGGTCTCTCAGGGCGCTTTAGTGGCCAAAAAGGAGGCAACTTCTTGCCTGAGAAACCCCGCGGGCAAGTTTGTTGGCGCCCTTTGCCCTGCGCAGCCTATTTGGCAAAGCGGCAGTTCCCCGAATAGCCGACAGATGGCGCTAAACCTTCACTGTAGCTTTCCTGTTTTCCGGAGACCTGCCAGATAGGTCCGTGCTTCTGTTTACTCAGCTTTGGGGACCTGGGGCCTGGGTCCCTGATACGTGGGGCTGACTTGAGTGGGATGAGAGCCCTGGGCCACCCCTGGGACTGCTTGTATCTGGTTGCCATCCTATCTTGCAGCGTCTGTCCACAGAGGAGGCATCTAAAAGGATGTGAGGGTAGGGGCGTTAGGGTGTTGGGGGAGAAGAGGGGTGGAGGTCTCCAGCACCTGAGGGCACCAACTGAAAAATAGGCAGGAACCCTAAGTTTGCTGTTCATATCTCCTGCACTGCCAATATAGGACCTCCTACCTGTGCTTCCCCCATTCCAACTCAAGGCACCATATCTCAGAATCCTGTAAACCTGAAGGGTCTGATGGCCTGTCACACTGGGGTGTAAGGGGCCAATTAAAATATTTGCATCTTGAAGGCAATGGCAGGGAGAAGCCAATGCTACCAGGGAACAGATGAAGCGGGCTGGGTCAGGCAGCAGGGAGTAGTGGGGCCTGGGGCTAACTGGAGTGAGTGCCCTAACTAAAGGCATTCACACACAAATGTTTTCAAAGCGACCTTCCACCAAAATAAACTGCTATGGCCAGCAGTGTGAGAACTCTGACCAAGAAAATGGACTTCAGCCCCTGAGTGGAGGTGTTTCAGTGCAAGGGAGTTCTTAATCAGAACAAAAAAAGCAGAGCTCCTTTAACTGTCAGGTACATAAAATTCACCTGAGAAGAGGACTACTGCTTCCTGGATTCTGCCTCCACAGCTTTTGAATCTGTAGGTCTCAGGTGGTGGTAATTTTTTAGCAAGCTCCTGGGGGAAGCTGAGGCAGGCAGCCTTCTGGTCCCAAGTTGGCAACTCTGTGCCTGTCCGTCCACTCCAGTGAGCTGGGTAGGGACCTCATCCTCAGCCTGCAGATGCTCGGAGTTCAATGACACAGCATCTCAGCAACGATGACACCCCTCCCCCACCAAAGCAGCCCTCTCTCACAGTTCTGCTCCTCCGCACCATACTACAGACATGCACAGAAAAGATGACACACCTGGGCTTATTTCTAAGAATTAAGGAAAATTCTGAGAGCAGTCCCTGGGAGAGGGTAACGGGGAGGTGGTAGGGAGAGGAGGAGGTCCAGTTCCAGCTCGATATTCCAGAAAGCTACCAAAACTAGGGTCAAGGTGTGTGACCTCTCATCTGACTCTGTCCTCATCCCCTCTGTGTGTGACCTTGGGCAAGGCCCCGCCCCTCTCTGGGGCGCTGTTTCCCCTTGTATAAAATTAAAGGGGTTGGACGGGAGCAGAGCTCCCTCCTCTGTTCTCCGACCCCCCTGGGGCTCTGCAGCAGTGTCTTGGGGGCTGCCAGTGGTGCAGGTGGAGGGGCAAGGGTGCTGCGGACTCCCCTTCCATTCGAGTTGATCTGTTTGTATCTAGCTTCCTCATGTAGCTTTCATTTGAAAAACAAATCTGAGCGATGGGTCTGGACGCTTTCATGGCATCTTCTATGGTCCATTTAATAGACATGCCCTGCCTCCTCTTTTTTGGTGGACCAGGGGCTGGGACAACCGAGACCCCCAGGGAGGATTTCTGGCCCCTGGAACACTCAGTCCAGTGGGGAAATCAGACAAGCCCCCAGGCCATGAGCGGTGACAACCCAGCCTGCTGGCGTGCTGGCACTGTGCTGTCTATACCTCCTCGAACCCCAGAAAGGGATCCCGCTGGCCTCACTCTGACTTTTAAAGCCATAATGAGAGAACCCACTTCCTTCTCCCTAGCCTGACAGCCCAGAGTTTCATTAGTGTCATGTGTTTTGGCATTTGATTTATTCAAACTGACACTCGAGCAAACTGTCTTATACTCTTCTCTAATTGTGGGGAAAAGAGGAGTGTGCAAGTTTATGGTGTGATTTCAAAGCTCCCGAGTCAGTCTTGGGGTTTGCTACTTCCTGGTTGTGCGACCGTAGGCAGGTTAATTACCCGTTCGGAGCCTCTGCTTTCTTAGCTGTTAAAACTGGGGATGATGATAGTCCCTACCTGATAGGCTTGTGCTGATTAAATGAGATCATGCTTGTGAAGCCCTTACTTAGCACAGTCTTTGGCACACAGTACATGCTCAATTAATGGTAGCTCCTCCTCCTTTTATAATTATTATTATCTTTAGTATTATTATTATTAATTGTGTGAGGTTCTCGTCTCTGTTTTGAGATCAGAAGCCCTTTGAGGGATATGGGCCATGTCTGAATCCATTTTTGATGTTCTCCAACATGCCTAGCAGTTTGCTGGCGCATCCCAAGTGCTCAGTATCTAGATTTAATCGCATGGAGAAATCAGGATAGATTCTCTATTACAGTGGTTCTCAAAGTCTGGTCCCCAGACCAGCAGCCTCAGCATCTCCTGGGAGTTAGAAATGCAGGTTTTCTGGACCCACCCCAGACTTACTGACTCAGCAGCTCTGGGGGTGTGGTCTGGCAACTTGGGTTTCGACAAGCCTTCAGTGATTCTGATGCATCTTTAAGTTTGAGAATCACTTCTCTACACTGATGATTTTCAAACTTGTTTTGGAACTTAGCAATATTAAAAACAAAAATTCCAAATGGAATTGTATGCAGAAGCCAAGATATAAAATAGGTGAAAGAGAAGCTACTTAGGAATCGTGGGGTGAGGGCGAGACCCCTGCCCACCTGTCCTCCTCCTGGGAGCCCCCAAGCACTTAGGACTTCTGCAAATAGAGTTTAAAAAGCACAGCCTTACAATTTTTCATCCTCCTACCCATCATCTACCCACCCATCTATCCACCCACTCATCCACGCATCCATACACGCAGTAGCACTTAGCACTTACTACATTTCAGCACTTCATGTATATTACCTCTCACCCACTTGGTAAGTGGCAGAGCCAAGATTTGAACCCAGGAAGACTGGCTCCAGGGTCTATGTAATTAACATGATGGTCGCTGATATTGAGAAGCAAGCGGGGAGAGGGAGCAGTTGGGGGCTTAGAAAGATGGGGTAGCAACTGAAAAATAAGCTAAGCATCACTTCTTCAAGATCACCATGGTTACCATTTCTAGAGCACTGCCTATGGGCCATGTTAACCCTCCTTAATCTTCACAGTCACTCTGCAAATACTGGCCTACTTTCTGGGGAAACCGAGTCACAGAGAGGCAGAATTACTTGCTCAAGGACACACAGCTAAGCAGTGGCAGCTCCAGAATTTGAACCTAGGTTTGTTGGACTTCAAAGCCCACTAATCTTAAGGGGAAATTCTGGCTGAAGTGAAGCCTTAGAGGGTTGGAGTGACCTCAGGGCAAGGGGGTGTGTTGACTAGACTTGGGGACAGGGTTGGGCTGACCCAGCCTTGGAGCCAAAGAGAAGACAGAGAGACAAAGAGGGTGAATGAGAAAATCTGGGCCCCTCCTGAACTTTCTAGCCCAGAGTATCCACATCATTGTTGTATCCCACCAGCTGACATTATGATAAAGAGAGAGAGAGTAGGCACCGGAGCCAAGCAAGACTGGGCCAAATCCTGGCTTTGCCTCTTGCTGGCTGTGTGACCTTGGGCAAGTTACCTAATGTCTCTGAGCCCCAGTAACTACCTGCCTTCCAAAAGCTTTGAAAATCACAGTTAACAAACAGCTACAAGGCACCTGGTGGGTAGTAGGCATTCAACCAATGTCCTACTACAAATGCCATTCATTTACTCATTCATTCAACAAATATTGACCGTAGTACCTTCTGGCAGTGCAGCAGCTGTATCACCCTGGCGCCCACCATGCCCATACGTGCCTAACCAACTTCCAGCTGGCAGCACCTCCAGCTCTTTCACAGAAGAAATATCAGGAAATTAACATCTCCCCCTTGAAGTACCTTCAACCAATGCCTGACAGGAGCAGGAGGGCCCCAACTCCCTTGACCCCTGAGTAGGGTAACTTTGAGATGCGTGGTCTACACTGGCTCCCAGGCCGCTCCCACAGGCTTCAGCTGCGGTCACCCACAGTGGTAACTTGCTGGATATCGCATCCTCTTCTGGCTCCTTCCCTTCCCTGTCTCAGCCCCACACTCTCCCCTAGGTGTTTCCTGGGATTACCTCCGGAAGAAATTCCTTGCATTCCAGCACCTCAGGTTCTACTTCCAGGGAACTCAAACTCAAACTAAACTGAGACATTGACTAAACTACTATGTGCCACCCACCGGATGCCATCCTGTGCTCAGATTAACTGGACAGACAGGGTCCCTGCTGTCAGCACAGGACATACGGTCAGGCCATCGGAGAAACAGACAGAAAACAAGGAAGCCTGTAAAGATCTAACTGCAGTCAGTACACGAGCCTCCAGAATGTTAAGGCCTCTTTCTTAGAACACATCCAAGAATCACAATTATTTTTCTCAAGTCTTTCCTTGATCACCCAATGAATAAGCATTTTGAGGCCAGAAGCCACGTATTCCTTTTTTTTTTTTTTTTGGCCACTCCATGTGGCTTGTGGGATCTCAGTTCCCCGACCAGGGGTTAAACCTCGGCCAGGACAGTGAAAGTTCGGAATCCCAGCCAGTAGACCACCAGGGAACTCCTCGGAAACCACATCTTCTTGTTCGTTTCTTCCCCCTGCAAAATGCCTAGCCCAGTGCCTGGCGTTCATTTACCCAATAAATATTCACTGAGCGCTCAGGGTATGTTCTAGGCTGTGCGGACAAAGCCAGCAGTGAGCAAAAGAGTCCTGACATTCTGGTTGGGGAGGCTGACCAAAAAACAAGACATACATAATATAAAAATCCACAAGTAAACAAATAAATAATATAACAGCAAACTGCAATAAACACAATGACAAAGACAGCAGGGCAACGGGGCAGAGAGGAGTCTGGGGCAGGGGGTACTTTTAGATAATGTGGCAGGGAGAGTGTCTTGGAGGATGTGCAGACCTTTGGTGTTCAAGAAACGGTTGCTGAACACAGGAAGTAAAATCTTTAGCTTTGCAGCCAATGAATAATACCACAATGAGAATAGCATCTTCAACACAGAAAACTTTTCCAAGCACTTCAAACCCCGCTGACTCCTCTCTGAGTTGATGCCACGGGAAAGATTTCAACGACTTCATTCAGAAATCTGTTAGGTGCCCAACGCACACAGTACTTGGGCCAATTAACACCTCCGAGAGGAAGGCAGCCTTGATATTTGATCAATACGAATAGGAGTGCGGCCAGAATCAAAGAGGGGGTCTCTGAGGTCTTGGGAAATCACACGGCACTGGAAAAGCAAGGTCTGGAGCAGATTCTGCAGCAAGTCTCATGACCAAGAAGTGGCCAAAACCAAGACGTGGCTAAAGCAGGCAGTCGCTGCCTGCTTCCTCCGTGCTGGCCACCATGCTAAGGGCATTATAAGGGCCACAGCCAATGAAGGCTCAAAAAGACCCTATTAGGCGGCTACTATTATAACCCCATTTTCCAGGGGGAGGAAACGGAGGCTCAGAGAAGGTTAAGTATCAATATTTAACTTGCTCAAGGACACTCAATGACAATGCAGTATGTTAAGGGGGATAATAGGGGCGGGGATGGTGGGAGCACAGAGGAGGCACGCCTACCCAGCCTGGGGCAAAGGAACTCCTATCCCTTTGGGTATAATTTCTGTGGTGAGGTCTGGAGAAGGTTGGAGAGGGTCCGGGGAAGGTGGGCAGGGAGGAGGGAGAGGAAAGCCTTCCAGAAATATGCAAAGCCCTGGAAGCGAGGACACATTCAGGAACCCCCGGGAAGTTGTATTTTGCCAAAAGTGGAATTAACCCCTTGCCTCATTTTGTGTGGCTCAGGGTTTAGCTGGATGGAGGTCACACTTCTGGAGCCACAGTGTAATTCTGGGCTGGCGGGCACTCTCCAGAAATGCTGTGTGGATGGCGAGGGAATCTTCGGGGTGATTGTGGGTGATGCCCTATTCCTCTTCCAGGAGGCAAGGTTATCCCTGGGCCCATCTCCCTGGGCCAACAGAACGGAAGATCTCTCGGGTCAGTGAGTGGACTCCATCATCCCGGCAGGTAGAGGGCTATTCATGTTGGTTCACGGGGTTAGCCTGGGGAGTCCACAGCTGTGATGAGTGATTAGGCGCGACCGCAGCATCTGACGAGTTTGTCAGCATGTGCTGCTGCTGATACCCAGGGCTGCAGCCCCCAAACCAGGCCCTCCGAGGGGGCTGTGAGCTACGTTTAGCAGCTTGATCAACAGTCATGTGTATAGAGTCTCAAAGGCTCTGACTGTGCCCGCAGCCCCCAAATTGCTTGACGTAACCCCATCTTCCCTTCTCTACGACCCCTCTCTAGTCTGAGCTGCCATCTTCCTCACCTGGGACACTCCATCAGCCCCGAGAGGCTTCCTGCCCCCTGCAACCTAGTCTTCCCACCCAAATCAGACTCACCTTTCCAAAATGCAAATCTGACCACGTCACCTCTGGAGCTTGACGCACGTCCAAGTCTCCAGTGCCCTCTGGATAAAGCCCAGATCCTCTAGCATTCTTTGGTTCATTAATTCTTCCAACCCAGAAGTGGTGATTGAGCACCAATGGATGATCCTTCTGAGGTCTGGTGAGGCATTAGCTTCTCCACTGACTAGGCTGTATTTCCCTTTGGTAGGAGTGAGTCTTGTGAGGACATCTCTCGTTTTTGTGGGCCCGGCATTAGCATCCCTTCTTCTGGCAACTGCATCACAGTTTTCTCTGGGGAGCCCCCGCTTTTGCATGCAGTCCTGGAACTCTGGTTCCTCCCTGAGGCTCAGTTGTTCAGCTTTTCCTTGAAATCTTAGAGCTACCCCGTATCCCTTCACTACATTCCTTGTTTTGCGGGAGTTTTGCCACAGTCAGTTTATGGTGCTTGAAACCAAAGAAACCCTGATGGATGGGGCCACCTCTCATCTTCCAGCCTGAAAGGGGTGTGAGCTGGCTATTGTCTCCCCAGGTCCACTTGGACCCTTCTGCCCCTTGGAGGCTGACCCAATTAGCTGAGTCACTTGCATCCAGCTTCCAGTGGGATTCAGCCAATGGAAAGCATTGGCACAGCAATGGGGATGGAAGGCCTGGGAGAAGACAAAGAGAAATCTCCTAAAGTACCCCCAAAATGGGAGTGCTAAGAAGAGACCCAGCTCGAACGAGCTCTGAGCTGTAGGTTCACCACATCCTTGCTGTGTGATCTTGAGAAAAACCACTGCCTGTCTCTGAGCCTCATCTTCTCACCTGTAAAATGGGAATAATAGAACCTACTGCCTGTCTCTGAGCCTCATCTTCTCACCTGTAAAATGGGAATGATAATAGAACCTACTGCCTGTCTCTGAGCCTCATCTTCTCACCTGTAAAATGGGAATGATAAGAGAACCTACTGCCTGTCTCTGAGCCTCATCTTCTCACCTGTAAAATGGGAATGATAAGAGAACCTACTGCCTGTCTCTGAGCCTCATCTTCTCACCTGTAAAATGGGAATGATAAGAGAACCTACTGCCTGTCTCTGAGCCTCATCTTCTCACCTGTAAAATGGGAATGATAAGAGAACCTACTGCCTGTCTCTGAGCCTCATCTTCTCACCTGTAAAATGGGAATGATAAGAGAACCTACTGCCTGTCTCTGAGCCTCATCTTCTCACCTGTAAAATGGGAATGATAAGGGAACCTACTGCCTGTCTCTGAGCCTCATCTTCTCACCTGTAAAATGGGAATGATAATAGAACCTACTGCCTGTCTCTGAGCCTCATCTTCTCACCTGTAAAATGGGAATGATAATAGAACCTACTGCCTGTCTCTGAGCCTCATCTTCTCACCTGTAAAATGGGAATGATAATAGAACCTACTGCCTGTCTCTGAGCCTCATCTTCTCACCTGTAAAATGGGAATGATAATAGAACCTACTGCACCGGGTTGTGCTGAGGAGTCCATGACATCATGTTATCCATCCATTCATTCGTTCACTCACTCAACAAATGTGTATTGAGCCCCTACTATGTGCCAAGCAATGTGCTAGGTTGCCAGGACACCAGTAAAGAGAACAGATACTGTTTCTTACCCTCCAGGAGCTCACAGCCTATGTGGGAAAAGGCACATAAACAAGGAGCCATACAAATAAATATCCAGGTATTCACTGTGAAAGCCCTCCTACGAAGGGCCCTGATTGGATTGAAAAGTCTTCTCTGAGGAAACGGCTAGTGTTTAAGCTGAGTCTTGGAGGATGAGGGAGGTCAGCTGAAAGGTGAGCCAAGACAACAGGACATGTCAGGGGTGGAGGTAGTTATTGGAGGAGCTGCAAGTGATGCGGGAAGCAGATGATGAGGTGGCAGAGGTGGCAGGGACCAGGCTAATCGGAGCTTTGCATCCCTCAGTGATGGGTTTGTATTTCATTCTGAGCATGAGAAGGAACATGGGTGGTCTGATTTATGGTTTGAAGGACCACTCTGGCTGTCGTGTGAAGAACAGACTAGAGAAGGGCCAGGAATGGAGTCAAGGAAACCAGAAGGGGACTGCTGCAGTTGCCCAAGTGAGACAGGACACTGGCTCAGACTGGGGAAGTGGCAGTGAAGGTGGAAGAAATGAACTGAGGCAGAGGTGGCCTGCTGTCCACCAAAGCTCCGCTTCCACAGTGTATCGCTGTGGCTGGGAAGCAGCTGCCCCACCAGAGACTACACTTCCCAGTGCCCTTTGTGGCTGGATGAGGTCATGTGACTTGTTCTCACCAATGAAGTGAGAGCAGAAGTGATGGTGTCACTTCTGGGCTGAAGCAGTTAAGAGCAGGTGTGTCTTCCCTGCCTTCTCTTTTCCTTTCCACTGGTTGGAAGCAAAAGCCCTATGGCAGGACCGGGCCACGGCCGGTACCGGTACACGGCCTGTTAGGGACTGGGCGGCACAGCAGGAGGTAAGTGGCAGGTGAGCGAGTGAAGCTTCATCTGCTGCTCCCCATCACTCCCCATCACTCGCATTACCGCCTGAACCATCCACCCCATCGCTCGCATTACCGCCTGAACCATCGACCCCATCACTCGCATTACCGCCTGAACCATCCCCGTCACTCGCATTACCGCCTGAACCATCCGCCCCATCACTCGCATTACCGCCTGAACCATCCCCCCCATCGCTCGCATTACCGCCTGAACCATCCCCCCCATCGCTCGCATTACCGCCTGAACCATCCCCCCCATCGCTCGCATTACCGCCTGAACCATCCCCCCCATCGCTCGCATTACTGCCTGAACCATCCCCCTCATCGCTCACATTACCGCCTGAACCATCCCCCCTCCTTGCCCCGTCTGTGGAAAAATTGTCTCCCATGAAACTGGTCCCTGGTGCCAAAAAAGGCTGGGGACTGCTGCCCTATGGCATGGTGGAGTCATAAGATGGGAGCCCCTTGGGTCCCTGAATCACCCTCTAGATCCCTAATTAGACTTTATTTGACCCAAGAAGACATTTCTGTTCTACTGAGCCACTGAGGTTATAGGGTCTAACTGTTACAGCAGCTAGCACTACCTTAACTAAGCATTGGGCAGAGCAGTTACAAGAAAGAACCAGCAGGACTCGGTGGTGGATCGGCTGTTGTGGATGAGCAAGAAGGAGGTCAAGAATAACTTCTATGTTTTAGCTTGAACAATTGTGGAGATGAAGTTGATGTTTCCTGAGCTGGGGAAGATGGAGAGAGTTCTTCTTTTCTTTCTTCCTTCCCTATTTTTGTGGGAGTGAAGAGTTGAGTTTAGAACACGATGTTTGCAATGTCTGGGAGACATTTGAATGGAGACGTTAAGTAGAAAGTTAAATACAAGAATTCAGAAGAGGTCTGAGCTGGTGACATAGTTTGGGATTTGCTGTCTTGTAGACAGTGTTTGAAGTACATAGTAGGTCCTCAATAAACGTTCTCTGAATCAGAATGTGAGTCATTTCTTCTTCACTTCTACTCAGCTCTTGGAAGTCAGTGAGTGCAAATCATCCAAAAGTGATGAATGACCTCCCCCCCCCCCCCGACCACAACAGCAAGGTGAAGAACTACCTACTCCTTGCTCTGCTCTCCTATGCCCATTGAAGAATCTCTCTGAGCTCAGAGAAGCTTGAGAATCAAGCTATTCAAAGGCTGAATGAAGGTAATTCTGATGATGCTTAAAACTGCCTTCATGCCATGTTGAGGAAAACACTCATCTTTGATGCAATAAAAACCACTTGTATCTGGTTTTTATTCCCTCAAGCAGCTTCACCTAATGGGCTAGGGTGTGAAAACAGAGTGTGAAAAGCAAGGCTGGGCTTCACCTCCCTCTGGATGAGGTCACTTATCTCTCTCCCTGGGCTATGGGTCTTTTTCTCCATGGGGTTTGGGAGGGGCTGCTGCATAGGGAAGGTCTTCTGGGCAGACTGGGGAAGCAGCTTGGAAGAAACCCCTTGGCAAAGCTGACATTTTCACCCAATGGCCTCTGACCCCAGGGTAGCAAAAGCAAATACAGTCGCCCCCTCAGCATCCAAGGGGGATTGGTTCCAGGACCCCCCCAGTGATACCAGAATCAGCAGATGCTCAAGTCCCTTATATAAAATGGTGTAGTACAGTCAGCCCTGAGTATCTGTGCATCCATGGGTTCCACCAACCACAGACGGAAAAATACAGAACAGGTGGATATGTGAAGGGCCTGGATTGGCAGTTGGTTGAATCCACAGATGCAGAACTGGACATGGAGGGCTGACTGGACCTGCAGGAGCCAGCCAGTTAATGACTCAAAGAAATGGGTCATATAGGGACTTGGAGAATTGAAGAGAACAGGTCCTGTCTAGAGGGTTGGACACAGCGTGGTTCCGGCGAATCCTTGCCATGTGGAATGCAAGTCCAGTATCACTGGGTCTTCTGGCTTCTCAAGAGAAGCTCCAAATACAAATTTTATATGAAATCTGAGTTTTAAATGCTGGCAACTAATTACATTTAAGCAGTGCTCTGTGGGCCAAACGAAGAACATGTGCTTGTGCATTTGATGCCTTGAAACCAGCTTGAAACCCTCAGGGACTTGTGGGATGGACGTGCACCGCTTTCCTAAGTAACTGCCTGTGGGGGGGAATATGTAATCATTTTGGAATTGCTATTGAACCAGCGCAAGTTCATTGACTCATCTACATAGATCGTGAACCATAATTCATGGTTCTTTTTCCCCCCTCTTTGGTGAGGTAAGCCTTTCAGGTTTTTCAACAGGTGAGAAAGAAAGTCAAGATAAATGGTGATGGTCAGCAAACTGGACTTTGAGGGGGAGGGCTGTGTGTGCCTTGCTCACTGCTGAGTCCTCGGCACTGAGCAGGTGCTCAAAAATATTGTTGAATAAAGTAATGAACAGAAGGGGATGGGTGAATAAAAGCAGGAACAACCACAGAACCAGGCTTGCATGTTTCAGAGAATGGGAACCCTTAGTGGCCCAGTTGTCCCCCAAGCCCCACATTTTAGTTCTGCTACACTTAAATTATTCTTTATTTTTATTAAGTGCATGTTTTTTTAAAACTCTTCTTATTTATTTATTTATCTTTGGCCGAGCCGCGCGGCATGCGGGATCTTAGGTCCCCCACCAGGGATTGAACCCATGGCCCCTGCAGTGGAAGCACGGAGTCTTAACCACTGGACTGCAAGGGAAGTCCCTAAATTATTCTTTAAAGAGGAATTATTCATCCTAGAGGATGCTGGTGCAATGTATGATGGTTGGTTCTTTCCTTCCTCCCTCCTTCCCTCCCATCCCTCTACTGTCATAAGTATTGAAGATAATTGGAGAATCAAGAAGATGCAGAGTCCCATGTCCACACAAGCTTCACCCCACCATCCAATCCATTCTCCTTACTGCAGTGAGAGGGAGATTCTAAAACACAGCTATCATCCTATTACCCCCTTACTTCAAGCCCATCAGTGGCCTTCCATTGCCCTCAAGATAGAATGAGCTACAGGCCCCTACCCGATGCAGCCCCCGCCCACGCCTCCTTCCCTGCCTCTCCCCTCCCCCACCCCATGATCTAGACTCCAGCTGAACACAGAGACTCACAGTTGTTAGCATGGGCTCACCCCAGGGCCTTTGCACAAGTGCTTCTTTATGCCTGGAATACCTTCCCATCCCCTCTTTTATTTTTTCATAAATTTATTTATTTATTTTTGGCTACGTTGGGTCTTCGTTGCTATGCACAGGTTTTCTCTAGTTGCCTCGAGCAGGGGCTACTCTTCGTTGCGGTGTACAGGCCTCTCATTGCGGTGGCTCCTCTTGTTGCGGAGCACGGGCTCTAGGCACGTGGGCTTCAGTAGTTGTGGCACACAGGCTCAGTAGTCGTGGCGCATGGCCTCAGTAGCTCCACGGCATGTGGGATCTTCCCGGACCAGGGCTCGAACCCGTGTCCCCTGCATGGGCAGGTGGATTCTTAACCACTGCGCCACCAGGGAAGTCCCCCACCCCCCTCTTTACCTGGCTATAATCCTACTTCTCCTTCACATCTCAGCGCAGACCTCACCACCCCCAGGAGGCCTCTCCTACCTCCTGAGACTGGGTCAAGTACCCCACTGTGTGTTTCCTGAGTCCCCTGGGCTCACCTCCAACCCGGCATAGATCACACTGCTCTTGGCTCCCTCCCTGCCTGTCTCTGTCTCCGTGTCATGTTCAGCGCTGGCTGGTTCTCTGATGCCTAACAGAATTGCAGTAAAGACTTTTGAATGAATACCATCTCTCCTCTCCCGTCTTCCCCATCCCTCAGGGCCCTGTGAATTACAGAGGGAGTTAATGGTCCTCCACAAGGTAGGGAGTGAAAGGCTGTGGAAGGGACCCCACGTCCCCACAGCTCTAATCAACCACAGAGCAGGAACCACCACCACGAGCAAGTCATGATCAAATGTAAGCATTGCCCCCTTCTCGGGGGTCCTCAGGTAGAGACCCCACAAAAACGTGTGACACTTTTGGTGTCAGGGGAGCATCCTATGGGACCAAAGACACAGAAAGGGGTGTGTGTGTGTGTGTGTGTGTTCATTTCACACCCCAGCACTTTGCAAGGGTCTCAGAGTCAGACGTGGCGGCAGCATTGCCACCAGGTGCTGGGTAAGAGGCTGTTCCTATGAGGCTGTGTGGTGCAGTGGTTACTTCCTGACTGTGGTGTCCAACTTCCTGGGATTGAATCTTGACTCTACTATTACCCAGCTGGGTGCCCTTGGCCAAGCCATTTAACTTCTCTGTGCTTCAGTTTCCCTCTCTCTTCTTTTGAGAAGAAAAGTATTAACTTTTGGGCTCAGGATGGGCGTTCAGTGCTGTGAGGCCAGTTAAGTATTCAGTGCTGGGCTGGGGTGTAGGAAGAGCTGGATAAACCTCAGTTTTTTAAAAATCATTATTCGGCTTTAAATAGAAATGGAAATTATTCTGCTTATCCAGAAGACCTGGCCTGGGACTTCGGGTCACCCTAGCACAGCAGACATCCCCTGGGCAGGATCATAACACTTCCGGGATAATGAGGTTGAGAAAAGACGGGACGTGGCTACTGGAGGCCAGGATGGGCTGCCCTACGCACCTGGCGCTGCGGGTCTCGGGCAGAGGAGGGGTCCCGGCACCCCGGGGCAGGCAGGCAGAGGCTGCTGCTGTATCTCTTTTTGCACAACTTCCCCCCAAATGTCAGACCCCCTATAAAATGAAAGCTGAGACTCTTCCGGCCGCAGGGCTGTTCAGGCTGTACCCTCTGCCTGGACCTCCCTCCCTCCCCTCCTTTCCTTAAAGGAAATCCTCCTCATTGCTCAAGATCCAGCTCAACTCTCAGCCCCTGTTTCCTGACCTGCCGGCTGGGCGGCCGTGCTTGGGAACGAGCAGCACCCCTCCCAGCATGCAACCCCCCCAGGACCCTGTGGAAATCCCTCCATCGCGTTGCTGGTGCCCACAGGCAAGTTCCTGAGATGCCTCCGTCTCCTTGTCCGCGCAGCAGGAGCATAAGACAAGCGACCTCTTAGGGTTACCAGGACAATCCCCCCTTGTCCCCTGGTCCCTTTCTCTCACCTACTTAAGAACTGGGCCCACAGAATGTTAAATTGGTGCAGCCAGTATGGAGGTTCCTCAGAAAACTAAAAATAGAGTTACCATATGATCCTGCAGTCCCACTCCTGGGCATATATCTGTACAAAACTATAATTCAAAAAGATACATGCACCCCATGTTCATAGCAGCACTACTTACGACAGCCAAGACACGGAAACAACCTAGATATCCATCGACAGAGGAATGGATGAAGAAGATGTGATACATGTATACAATGGAATACTACACAGCCACAAAAAAGAATGAAATAATGCCATTTGCAGCTACATGGATGGACCTACAGATTATCATACTAAGCGAAGTAAGTCAGAAAAAGACAAATACAATATGATATCACTTACATATGGAATCTAAAATATGACACAAATGAACTTATCTGTGAAATAGAAACTCACAGACATAGAGAACAGACATGTGTTTACCAAGGAGGAAGGCAGGTAGGGGAGGGATAGATTGGGAGTATGGGATTAACAGATGCAAACTATTATATATATAATGGATACCCAACAAGGTCCTACTGTACAGCATAGGGAACTATATTCAATATCCTATAATAAATCATAATGGAAAAGAATATGAAAGGAATGTATGTATCTGTATAACCGAATCACTTTGCTGTACAGCAGAAATTAGCACAACATTGTAAATCAACTAGACTTCAATAAAACAAATTAAAAAAAAAAAAAAAAGACCTGGGCCCACATATGTATCTATCGCAGGCTGGACTATAGCTCTCCGTACATGCGTATGGTTCGTATGACTGTCCAACCACAGATTTCACAACCTCCTTTCAAAGGCGTCAAAAGGGCCTTTGGCCAGACGACCACAAGCGCAGTGAACATCTGAGTGCTTACTGCGCGTCCTGCCATGTCCTGAGCTGCCACCGCTCTGAGCTCAGACAGCGGCTACTGGTCTGATGCAGCCTCTGTCTGTCAAGTGTTGACCACGTGTCAGGCATGGCTCAGAGCACTCCACACCAGCGATCCCCGGCAGGGGTGGTGGGGAAGCCGGACCTCCGTGGGACGCGTGGCAACGTCTGGAGACACTTTTGTTGTCACAACTAGGGGACGGGTGCCACTGGCATCTAGTGGGTGGAGGTCAAGGACGGTGCCTATTGCCCTGCAGGGCAACCCCCCACCACGAAGAATTATCCAGACCAATATATGAACAGGGCCAGCCAAGGTCAAGAGACCCTGCTCTACCTGTGTGATCTCCTATGTCATCCGCCCAATGGCCCTGGGACGTGGGAGAAACAGAGGAGGCAATGAGGCTCAGGTCCTGGAAAATGCCCAGAGGAGCCAGGACGTGACCCCTGGTAGATGTGATGCCCCGTCCTGTGTTCTTTCAGCCCCAGCTCTGGGGGAGCAGACTTGGAGGGGAGATCGGAGGCGGCTACCTTGGCAGGAGATGAGGGGACGCTCGGCTGGAGGTGGGGGACCCCTCTGATTAGCTGAGCACAGCCCTGTCTGAGGGTCACCAGAGGGTCGGCTTGGGGCAGAGCGGCTTGCCAGAGCCCAGAGCTGGCCCGCAGGGAATTCTCCTGGTCGGCCAGAGCTGCCAACAGATGGGAGGCCGAGTGGAATTTAATATCTGACCATCTGCAGCCAGCAGCCCCCAAGCTCTGCAGGCAGCCCTCCCGGTGGATGGGAAGTGTCTTCCGGCAACCCTGTGTACTTCACTGCTGGTTCTAGAAGACCTGACCGCCGAAGATATAGTGTCTCACACGCCATGTGCGCACGCACACACACACACACATAGCTTCTGTCCCTCGGGTGCCAGGAGCCCCGGTGGGCACTGAAACCATCCATCTCTCTGTCACATGTGTGCCCCTCCCTCTCCTTAGGACCCTGGTGGACACTGGGCTATGATGGAGGGGGTCTTTTTCCCCTATGCCAAGCTGGAGGGAAAACACCAAGATTTCTGGTTGCATCCAAGGAGGACATTCGTGAGTGGCAAGGGGGCAGTGTCCCTCACCTGTCCCAGGCCCACCCTAAGCCTTCGGAGAGGCCGGGTCCCCTCTGCCTCCTGTGAGCTGCCAGCCAGCACTCTGTTCCCTTGATCCGTTTCCGGGAAGATACAACCAGCTTCACTCCTTGGGACTCAGGGGTCCTGAGACATTACAGAGTCATTCTAAAGAGGCACATCCCTTCATAGCAGTGGGGACTCCCAATGACGGAGGATTTATATCAGGCACCAGGCACTGCAATTCATGTGTCACCTTCAAGTCCTGAGGACAGCTCTGATATGAACCCTGTTGTCTGAAGCTCAGAGAGGTTAGGTCTCTCTCCCAAGATCACAGAGCATGTACATCATTTCACGGTTTTCTAGTAAGTCGAGAATTGCCACAGATCATGCAGAAGGGTCCAGGGTAGAGCTGGCATACGGCAGATGCCGCAGATCAATCCACGTCCCCATGGGGTCTTGGGAAGCCCGCTGCAATGAGTGACAAGCACTGCTCCCCATCTGCCTTGCACCTGGCTGCCTCCCAGGTGTCAGGGGCACTCTTCCCTTTTGAGGTGTTGAAACAGACCCAATTGCCATCAATAACTCTTTGGACCAAAGCTTTCTTTAGAGATAGCGCCATGACCCACTTCGTAGCGACTCCATGATTGCGAATGGTTCCAACTCCTGGATTCGCATCTTTCGAGCCCTCACCCTGTCCAGAAGTTGCATTCTTCCTTGCTGGTCTAACTGATTAGCCAAGTCTGTGCCCAGCACGAGGAAGAGAAGCACAACGATGACATGCCTCTGCCTGGCACGTCCCACATGCCGAGAAGAGCCAGCGCTGGCTCAGCACCCACTCTCTGAGGGGTGTTTTGCAGGTCTTACGCCTTCTCATCCTCTCCGTGGTCCTGCGAATTTGGATTACCATCACTTCCAGTCCTGGCAATTGGGGCTTACAGTTGTTTGTGGCTTGCTCAGGGCCCTACAGTCAGATGGTGGCCGAGCTGGGACAGGGAACCAGGCCTGGCTGGGGCGTAAGTCCCCATCCCTCCTGGGTATGAGCTCTGGAAGGCTGCCCTGCTGGGGTCAGGGAGGGACAAGACCATTCTCTTGGCCTCCTGGGTTCTGCTCCTGTCCTTTGCCACCTTTGGGAGTTCAAGGCAGTTTCTTTCCAATGGGATCAGCTCTGCTCTCCCAATTTTAACCTGAGCAAACAGTGCTGGCTGGCTACAATTCTCCAGTAACGTTCAAGTCTCCAATGTGCCAAGCCAGATAGGCTAAGGAGTTTGCTTCTGCTGGCCCAGAACACTCAGTCTGCCCCAGGCAAGGAAATAGCATTACTGAATTACAGCTCATTTGCAAAGTTCCCTTGACCTGCCAGTAGGCTTGTTTCCTGACCCCATTAATCAGATATTCAACTTCCCATGTTCAGGGTGGCCCAGCCAGTCTGTGGCTGGATCCCAAAGGACAGTGGCCTGACCTATGTGGAGTGAGAGGCCAACGATAAAAACATGGTTCGAATTCCAGAAGCTCCTCCCAATTTCTGGGCAAGTTACCTAACTCCTCTGAGCCTCAACTTTCTCACCCATAAAGTAGGGATGGTAACAGTATTTGGCAGACTTTTTTTTTTTTTGCCTCTTAGGATGTATTTTCCTTTCCTACCAGCATCTTTTAAGGGGTCAATTTGTCTTTCTCTGTTGGATGATCATTTGTTCTGTCCATCCCTTGCTGAGGGGTGGGTAATACTTAGCCCACGGGGCCATAGTGGGGATTAAATAGGTGATGCCCACAAAGCATTTAATCCAGTGCCTGGCACTCAGTAATGACGCTAACTGTCCCTTTGGGGTAGGCAGCCTCCACTGTGCCCCCAATGACCCCTGCCTCCCGGGAGTCATCCCTGTATCCCTGTGAACCCTCCCCCCAAGAGTGTGGCTGGGACCTAGTGATTTCTTCTAATGAAGAGAATACAGCTCAAGTGATGGGTGTCACTTCCGAGATTTGGTTCCAATAGAGATAGAGGCTTCTGTCTTCTTGCCTCCTCCTGCCCTTGCCTTAGTGAGGATCAAGTAAGATGATGCCTGCAAAGTGTTTAACCCTGGCAGTCTCTCAGACCCCTCTCCCTGGGGAAAGCTGGGGAGAAAGCTGGGAGCCGACTGTGGAGAGGCCCACGTGGTGAGGAGCTGACGTCTCCCGGCAACAGGCAGCGAGACCCGCGCTGCAGAGAGCCAGTGACTTGCTGGGAAGTGGATCCTCCCGTGGTGGAGTCTCGAGATGACTGGTCTACTGCCTTTCCCCACGCTTCAGGGGGATCCATGGGGACTGTGGTTTTAAGGTGTTCTGGAAGCTCTGAAGCCCTCTAAGGGATCTGCTATTTTTCTGTTAACTATTACTCCAGCAGCTGCCAACAGAAACCTCCAGTGACCAAAGTACAGGGGTTGAACCCATTTGCCTACTTGATTTTTTAAATCCCCATTTTGCAGATGTTAAAACTTCTCACTCCAAGAACTGCCCTTAGCCTGCGGTGGGGTCAGTGAAGGGCATCTGTGTTGTCTTCCTCAAGGGTTCCCCAAAGCTGAGACTGGTCCCAAGAGACTGAGAGATCAGTGGGTTTGCAGCATCTTGCTCTTAGGTTGAAGAGGGTGCTGGGGCAGCCTGCGTGGAGGCAGGGGGATGGCCGAGGTAGACTGTCTGAGTCCTGGATGACCAGGACCTGAGCTCAGAGGCCCTGGCCACAGACCTCTGACTCTGGGTCCCTGGAGGCCTCTGGTGGGGAGTGGCCCACACCTGTAAAATTGAAGGGTGAAGGATCCCCACTGTCAGCCCCCTTCCGAAGGAATCTCATCTGAGCCAGAGGTTTATGGTTGCTGTGACCTCATCCCCCTGTGTCCGTCCCTGCTTCCCCATAATTTATGTTCACGTCCACATTAACTGATGCTGCAGAGGCCGTGAACTGGGCTAATTGTTTCCAAATAGCGGATTGCGAGGTTTCTTGGCCGATTACTGGGCATTAGAGTGGGAAGCAGCAAGGTTCTGCTGTAGGATAATTAGTGAAGGACCCGGGGGACACCATCTGCCCGGATGGGATTCAGAAACCTCCGCATGGCATGGTCACCCAGCGGCCTTGGACGTCCTCCAGCCCCAGACCGCAGGAAGGGTGCATCTCCTGGGCGGAGCTGGAGGAATTCTCCTCTGGGGTGATTTCTTCAACATCCCCCATTTTCATGTGGTGATGATGTGACAGAAAGAAAGAAGCCTAGTGATGAGGCTTCCAGGCTCCAGAGGAAGCAAATACTTGCTAGACAATAATAATAATAATAATAATAACCATTCTAATAGTATTTACTATGTGCTAGGCACTGTGCCAGTACTTTCCTTAGGTCTTGCCTAATTGACATCTCAACCTGGGGGAAGGGGCTCTCAGCACTCCCATTCTACAGATGAGAAAACTGAGACACGAGAGGTGATATCACACAATCAGTAGGAGGAAGAGCTGGGCTTTAACCCTGTGTGGCCTGGCTCAAACCACCACTCCCAACAGCCTCTCCAGGAAGCAGTAGGCTAGCCGGACAAGCTTGTACCTCTAGTGCAAGCTTTGAGGTTGGTTTTTTAAACTTCCCATTGCTCCTTAATTATTCCAATTTTAGTTCATTTCCAGGTTAGCCCCTCTGCACATTCCTTAGCCGGTTATGCCAGGAGGTCTTCTGCCTCCGCTTTCTGACTTCTCACCTCCTTGGTATGGATGGCCACAGGAGGAGAGGATGGAAACAAGGGAAATAGGGCTTATTGAATCATATTGCATATGTGATCCCATTTGATCTTTAAAAACTCCTATGTGATAGGAGTGATGTTATTGCTATAATAATGAGAAGAGGAAACTGAGGTTCAGAGAGGTAGGTAACTGGCCCGAGGTCACACAGTATACAAGTGGTGGAACCAGGAGTGGTCTGACCTCAGACTCTGCTCTTTACTGTGACATGTGACCTTGGGACAATGCCTGTTATCACCCTGCATCTATTTCTAGTGGGACATTTTTCTCTAGGAAGCACAATGTTGTCCATTTGATCAGGTGTGGTAAATATCTGGCATGTGTGCATAACCCACTCTTCCTATATCCCTGGCAGACATTACTAGTGGATCATGGCACACTTTCCTGCTGAGCCTGTATCTGTGCTCAACATGGTGGTCCAGGCAGTCATTACCGACCCCTTTGAGATGGCATCTGAGATGAAAGCCAGGTGTTACTCCTGCCTGAGACAGTCATCTTGAGGACAAGGCAACATTTCTAATCCCTTGGACACTAATCTCAGGGCCTCAGATGACTTCCCAATAACATGGAGGCCACCTGAAAACCCTTCCAAGATTGTTGAAAACAAACCCGACCCGAAGCTTGGCCTCCTCCCCAGACACAAGTGTTTCTGGAAGTTACCCTTTCTGGAAAAAATATTACCCCAGTCCCACTAAATTGCAATTCTCAACTCTCACTTTCTGAGACCCACAAAACAGATGAGGCAGTGCACTCTCATAGGCATACCTGATCTTAAGGCCAGAGAAACATTTTGCAGAGAAGGAAAGCAGTGCAATAGCCGATGACCACCAGGACCACCGACCCCCAACCAGCCAGAGGCTCGTGGTGTCAGGCATGGTGTGGCTGAAATAGGGTGGAGGATGGGAGCCGAGCTTCATGCATCTGTGGTGCCTCCAGATCTTTCTCTCCTGCTTGTTTCTCAGGGACCTCCTAGAGTCTGCTCTGATTCGAGTCAGACATTGACATGCTCAGGTGCTCCAGGGTCCCTTGCTTGATCCCGACACACCACTGTCCCACCCTGGAGGTGAGAAGCTACAAGGTAAGAAATGACCTCTCTCCAACCAGTGCCTAGAGAGTTTTCCACAATGCCTGGCACAGAGGGGTGCATACCATGAGACTTGGTGTAGGGTCAGCAATCCTGGGTCCTGAGTCCCTGAGTCTATTCCCTCCATGGTCTGAGGGGGACACCTCCTGGGTTTGCCTGACTGTCTCCATCCCACCCTTCTCTGGAAATATCTCATCATTTTCCTTTGGGACAATTCTCCCCTTGCTCTCATTGCCATGAGATTGGTTGAGGAGCAGGCACCTGCAGCTGGGGCAGTCAGAGGTCCCACACATCAACTGAACTCTCACCTGTCCACCTCCTGCCCATTACTCTCCAACCCCCTCCTGGTTATCATTGGTTTAAGGGGCTCATTATCCTGACTTGTTTATTGTCTGTCTCCCCCACTAGAATGTAAACCCCAAGAGGACAAGGACTCCATTTGTTTACTGATGACTCTTTGATTTTTAGAACAGTACCTGGAACATAGTTAAGTGCTCACTCAATAAAGAAAGACTTGTCCGATGAATAAATGGTAACTTAACTCTGGCTGAAACGATTTGAAAGGAGAGCCTCTTTTCCCACTGGAGTTGCTAAAGCCTGCCCCAAGGAGACCTCGCCTGAGAATGAAGACAGCACAGAGGAGAGCAGATCTAGGTAAACAGAGAAAGATTCCTGATGACAATGATCACCTAGATCCAGCTGTGCCTGAAGCCAGAACTGGAATCACTGCATAAGATGGCTTTCTCATTTATTTTTACTACATGTAATTCATTGTGTTAGATTCTGAGTTATACATTGGTAAATAAAACATCCACAGTCCCTGCCTTCATAGTCCAGAAGAGGAGCTAGACAACATAAAAGCAAGCAAATGAACAAAAGCTATCATTACAAGCCATGATAAGGGCTATGAAGAAATGCCATAGGGTGTAGTGAAAGACAATGACTGGGGAGACTTCCTTCAGCTAGGTATTCTGCAACATTTATTCTGACTTGAAGCTTAAACTTGAATGGGTCCCTCTGCGCCTCACGTGAAGATGGGGTATTCCCAGTAAAGGAGAGAGTATGTGCAAAGGCCCTGAGGTTGGAACAAATGTGATATGTTTGAGGATGCCAGAATCCTGACGTGGACAGGGTGAGGGCCCACCTGGCTTGAGATGAGGCTGGACAGGTAGACATCAGCTCACCACTTAGATTAGAACTTGGAGATCAAGGCGAGACACTGAGATTTTCTCTGATAAGCACTGAGAAGCTACAGAAGGATCTGGAACAAGGGAATGGCAGTCACCTTGTCTCTAGACAGATTCCTCTGGCTCCTAAGATGAATGGATTGGGAGAGAGGCAGAGAGAGGAAGGAAGGGCACCAGCAAGGTGGTCATTTCTGGGCTCCAGGGAGAGAGGTCAGGGGCTTGGATCAGCGTGGAGGAGCTGGACATGGCAAGGAGTGGGCAGATTTGAGGCTGGTAGTCTGGCTGGACTTTCTGAGCCCCTCTCATCTGTACCAACTCTTTAGAATCATTCCGGTGGCTCCTCTAGGGGACAACCACCCCCAGTCTGGCCCTGAGACACACTTAGTCATTCCCAGGCACGGCCTTCAGGGATCCTTCCCTCACCTGCTTTTCTCTCTGTTTTTTAAGCTCTTCATTACTTCCTAATTGTTCTGGCTTCAGTTCTTTCTTGTTCTTGTCAAACACCAATTTAAAGTGTGAGTCATCATTAACTTCACGCCACTCCTCATTTATAATTAGGCCCATTTCCCCCCTCTTTCTCTCTCTCTTTCTTTTTATCCACTTTGAAAAATTAGGGGAGAAAAAAACTATCCATTTTTGACACCTTTTTTGTATCTCTTTTGCTAGCACAAAGGCTATTGGCTGTTCAACTTGTCTCGAGGTTGCCTTCTGCGGTTTAATAGAGCAGTCTTGTGCTTCTGGCTGGTATAAATGCCACACAAGGACCACAGCTGGGGACCCTGAGAGGTGCCAGGATGCTTCAAGAGAGGCAGTGCAGTCGACTTTGGCCTTTGGTGGCTCCGGGGGGCATGTCTCACTGAGCCCAACCTCCAGGCCCCCGGGGCTCAGCCTCCCAAACTGGCCAGCTCAGTTGTGAGTCAGGCTGAGGCTAGACCACTGGGGACGTGAATCCACTGTTCACCCCGCGAGCAAAGCTAGCCTGACTTTGAGCCCTGGGAAGTGATCCTAGGCTGCTTTTTAATGTAGCAACTCCAAAGACCAGCAGAACAGCTGCTTTGGGGGTGGAGAGGTCACTTCATCACTTCATTCAGTCAATCAACAAACACTGACATGCATGTCTACTGGGTCATAAGGCTCCATTGGGAGGGAGGCAGGATGGTCTCATGGTTAAAGGCAGGCTCTGGATTCAAACTACCTGAGGCTGCTTCTTATAGGCTATGGGATTTGGGGCAAATGTCTTAACCTCTCTGAACCTCATAAAATGGCAGGAATATAAACACCTTCCTTACAGGGCTGTTTTGAGAACTGAAAAGAAGTCGGAGGATCTCAAGGAAAACGCACCTTACACAGAGGAAGAGGCACAGGGAAGTGTTCTTGGATGTAGTCACTTGCACTTTCTGGACTGAATGTTTGGAGTGAGTGAGGAATAAAAAATAAACCTGTCAACTATTGAGAAGGGGCCTCTGGCACAAAGAGAGCACACTGTGTGATTGCATCTTATGAAGTTCAAGAGGAAGGACCCCGTTCCTTCCTAGAATACCTCTAGGTGTGGGTTACTGATTATGGGGACACATGAGAAAGACTGCTGGGCACACTGGAAATGTTCTGCATCTTGATCCAGGTGTGGACACACAGGTGTACATCCATGTAAATATCCATCAAGCTTGTGTCTTTAAGATGCGTGCACTTTACTGGGTGTACTTATACTTCCATTCAAAAAGAGAGCTGTAGATAAATAGAGGGTCTGGGGGAGTTTGCAGAAAGGACTGAGCGAGGGGAGCAAAGAAGAAAAGCTCAGGGACCTGGCTGAGCACCTTGAACCCCATCCATGCTAATGTTCCCTCCTCTTACAAACGCTGGCCCTCTGGAATGTGGACGAGGTGAATGGACATCAAGTGGGAACATGTTAGAAGTGCAGATTCCTGCTCCCCTCTGCCCCCCGCCCCCTGCCCCAGACCTACTGACTTAGAGACTCTGGAGCGGGGCCCAGGCATCTGAGTATCATAAGCCCTGTGGGCAATTCTGACGCCCCCTCCCTATGGGACCTCCAGAGTCCCCTCCATATGGGACCAGCAACTCTATGTCGAGCCCCTGCCAGAGGAAGTTTGGCCTTTGAGGACCCCCATCCTTTGGAAGAACCTCCTTTGGTTTTCACCCACTGCCCTGTCCCATCCCCTCTGTGGATGCCTCTTCTGGTGTCATTCTGCACATGTTTCTTTGCTCAGGGTTTTCCCTCAGCCCCTCTTCTTTTCTCCATCCTGAGCTGCCTCTTCCCCACTCCAGTAGCTTCAACCGTCACCTACCGGCTGTCACGTCCCCAAGCTCTCCCATCAGCTCACACCTCCATCCTGGGCTCCCAGCAGGTCCTTAGACCCCTGCCTGGGCTGAGTCTTGGCTCCACTGTACCTGAGGGTGGTGGCAGGGATCCTGTCTCTCAACTTTACTCTTTGGGGCCTCAGTTGTTTTACCTTCAAGTAGAAATAATGATGTCTACCTCATCAGTCTGCTCTGAGAATTAAAGGAGATAAAACAAGGATTCAAATCCCAGCTCTGCCGCCCACTAGCTGTGTGGCCCTCCCTGGACCATTCTGAGCCTCAGTTTCCTCATCTGTAGGATGGGACATTCGATGCACATACTTGATGGAGCTGTTGGGAACACTTATCAAAGCCTGGAAGGAGATCAATGTTGGCTGGTCTTGTAATCTATGCTTTTGCTAAAGCCTGGGCTGCTCACTTAGCTGGGGTGGACTCAGCACTCACTTCGAGGTGCTCAGGGAAGAAGGAAACTATTTCTGAGGTAGAGGCCGGCCCCAGACCTACCCCGCTTTGTAAACAAAAGCCCTTCCAAGGCTTCAGGGTCTTTGTGTAACTCCTCTTCCCTTTTCTCAAAACCTGAAAGTACCTTGGTTTCAGCAGTAAAACAGGCCCTGGGCCATGACTACACCTCTACAGCACACTTAGTTATGTGTGCAATTTACTTTTAATAAGAAGGTTCTCAGATTGTGTAATAAAATACAAGGAGTGTGTTAACAGGTGAGGTCTGACTGATCTCTATTTAATTAGATGCTGGCTTCATAGGGCTTCAGGGAATGGTGAAAAGACTTCTGGGCAGAGGATGCCTTTTGCAGCCAAGTCTCTCTGTGTTTCTCTCTGGGATATCTGTTGAAATTACCAATGGAATAGAAAAACCAGGGAAAAGCCTTTATTGGATCTAGAAACTAGGGAAGGTTGGCATCCACATTGCCCCAAACTTCAGATAATTATGCAAAATAGTGTGGAGATGGGATCAGATTGGAGGAATATCTGAACAGATTCATGGAAGGTCATGTGTGAAAGAATAAGTTACTGTCAAGTCTGGGGAAAAGACCCCAGAGCATACCACTGTCAGGAGTGGGGAGTAACAAGCAGTTCATTTATATCCAGCTGGTGCCTCTGGGAAGGGTGTAGTATGGGCTGCCATGCTGTGGGGAACCCCAAGGGGAAGCTAGTCATCTGGGAGCATTGCCGTGGCTGGCTGCCACCGAGGGAAGCCAGGCTTAGCAAAGAGTTAAGGGCATTGCCTTTGCTAGTCCTCTGATTCCACAATTATCAGAGACAAGACACTATTTGACCCAAAGCTGAGCTTCCTGATGAAGCTGGCCATGGTGCAAATCTCCACTCTGCTCTCCTAGGTGCCTGGAATTCCAAACCAGAAATGCTGCTCTGTAACAACCTCTGTTTTCTCCTTCTCACTTCCACTGGGCCTGAAAGGACCAACAGGATGCATAATCTTAGAAAAGCCCAACTCAATACCCTACATTGTATCAGCAGAAAGCTCCCTTAGGAAGAATAAGCAGAGGAACAATATTAAACATGAGATGGTACATCCAAGAGAATGGGATGATGCATCCTTATGGGAGGGAGGGATTAAAAGAAATCAGAAAAAACTTTGTCAAATTTCTAGTTCATGTTCTTGATACAGTTCTAACGGACGCTACACCTAAGAAACGAGAGGAAGCTTTCACAGAAGAGGCATATCTGAGATTAGGGAAGATCGTGAGGAGATGAAAACATAATTGCCAAATTAAAAACTGCAGTGGAAGCAGAAGATTAAGTATTGCGGGAAACTAAATCAGAGAATAGAAGACAAGCTTGAGAAATTAATTCAGAACTCAGAAGAAAAAAGTTAAGATTAATAAAATGACAGGAAAGTAAGACACATGGAGGACCAATCTAAGAATTACAGAAGAAGGAGCAGAGTGAGTAGAGAAAAAAGCAAATAAATAATAATGGAAAGGGCTTGCCTGGTGGCGCAGTGGTTAAGAATCTGCCTGCCAATGCAGGGGACACGGGTTCAAGCCCTGGTCCGGGAAGATCCCACATGCCGCAGAGCAACTAAGCCCGTGCGCCACAACTACTGAGCCTGCGCTCTAGAGCCCACGAGCCACAACTACTGAGTCCATGTGCTGCAACTACTGAAGCCTGCGCGCCTAGAGCCCATGCTTCGCAACAAGAGAAGCCACCGCAATGAGAAGTCCGCACACCGCAACAAAGAGTAGCCCCCGCTCTGTGCAACTAGAGACAGCCCGCACGCAGCAACGAAGACCCAAAGCAGCCAAAAATAAATAAATGGAATAAATAAATTTATAAAAAAAGAAGGGGATCCCCCTGGGGATCCTTTAAAAAAAAATAATAATGGAAAACTGCCTTGAGCTTTCCGTGTATAATTGGCTGGACTGAGTTTCAGCTAAATCTAGCAGATATCAATGTCAGGAAATTTCAGAGATAAGAAAAAAATCTACAAGTATTTAAGAAAAAGTGAAGCAAAATGAACCAAAAAACTCTAAGCAACAAAAGCAACAACCCAGGTGATCTTTGTAAAGGAAAAAAATCAGGTTGCCTCAGATTTCTGACAATCAAAACCAAAAGTCAAAGAAGTCAATGGACCACAGAGTTGAACAGGCATTTTGCAAAAGAAGGTATCCAAACAAGCAATAAGCGCATGAAAAGGTGTTCACTACTAGTCAACAGAGAAATGCAAGTTAAAACCACAATAAGATCTCTCTCCACACCCATCATAATGGTTAAAACAAAGCAAAACATCAACACAACAATTTTTTAAAACCTTGGCAATTTCAAGTGCTGTTCAGGATGTGGAACAAGTGTAAAAATGGTCCAACCACATTGGAAATTGTTTGATAGGTTCTTACAAAGCTAAACACCATCTCCATGATCCAGCAATTCCCCTCCTACATACACACCAAAGGGAAGTAAATGCAATGTTTACAAAAAAACCTGTGTGACAATAATAGTCCCAAACTGGAAATCACTCAACTGTGTATCTAGAGGAAAATGGATAAACCAACTGTGGTATATTCATTCAATGTAATACCAATCAGATGAAAACAAGCAAACAAAAAGGAACTAATGATACACATGACAATATGGATAAATCTCAAAAACATTATGTTGAGTGAACTAAGCCAGACATGAGTTCATACATAGGATTCCATTTATATGAACTTCAAGAACAGACAAAACTAAACAACGGCATTATCAGAACATATCATCTGTTGGGTGGAAGAATGATGGAAAGGAGCCCAAGGGAACATTCTGTGCTGATGGAAATATTTTATATCTTGATCTGGTTGATGGTTGTATGGGTGAATTACTTGTCAAAATTTTATTGAGCTACACACTAAAAATTTCTGCATGCTACTGTATGTTTATGATAGCTCAATAAAATACTTCTGCACACACACACACACACACACACACACACACACGCAAACACCCTATATACCCAATCCTGGCTAATGGATTGTGGCCCAAGAATTCTACTCCCTTCAAATCTCCTTTCATGGGCTAAGATGCCAGAAATACATTCCTAGACGTGCAAAGACTTAGAAAGTTTGCCGCTTACATGTCCATAAAAAAAACCTACTCAAATATAAGCCCCAGTTGACCAAATGATAAATCAAAATAAATAATCCCCAAATGGAGAGATCATGGTTTTTTGGGTTTTTTTTTTTAGAGATCATGGTTTTTAATCACTGACACTTAGTGACAAAACCAGGAAAACAAAAAGAGAAAGCTTTTTAGAAAGCTTTATAGAAAAATAATAGAAAAATAATTATCTAAAGCAAGACCTTTTCAATAAAACTATTTTATAATAATAATAATTTGACTCTAAGCCCCCAGAATATGGTAACAGAAACAGGGGAGAGAAGGGAAGAAATAAATCTTAAGGAAATAGATATAGGAAAAAAGACGAATGTACAAGGAAGGTCATCAAGTTATTGATTAGAGAGAAGAAACAATAAAAATGTTTGACAACAGAAGACTGGATAACAGAAGATTATGCATTTCATAAAGTGATGTTCTCTTCCTCATCTGGAGTTGTCTGCTTATGGGGTAGGAAACCTCAAGTGAGTCCCTTAAACTTTCTGAGCCTCAGATTCTTCATCTGCAAAATAGGGTCATTCATTCCAATCTAAAAGGGTCATTCATTCAGCCAACCAATGCTTTTTGAGCATCTACTAAGTACCAGGCACTGTGCTAGGTCCCAGAGACACAGAATGAACACACCAGGTCCCTATACACATGGAGGTGACATTCTAGTGTGTCAGGGTGGGTAACGATGCTTTGGAGAAAACCACAACAGGGAAGGGAGATGGAAAGGGACGGGGGATTCTAGGATAGTCAGTAAAGCCCTCTTTGATGAGGTATCGCTTCATCAGGACCTGATGAAGATGAAGGAATGGGATGTGGGGATACCTGGGAAAGAGGCTTCCAGGCAGAGGGCACAGCCAGTGCAAAGGCCCTGAGGCATAAGCATGCTTGATGTGCTGAAATAGCGGTATGGCTGGGCTGGAGTCAGCGAGAGGGGAGGGCAGTCGGAAAAGAGACCCCAGAGATAACAGGGTAGGGGAAAAGCCTTGTGGACCATGGTGAAGAATTTGGACCTCGTTCGAAGGGACTGGGGAGCCACTGGAAGGCTTTGAGGAGGGGAGTGATGTCATCTGACTCATATTTTAATAGAATCCCTCTATGTGGGAGAATAAACATAGGGTCACTATAAGGAGAGGATGGACTACTGGGGTCCAGGAGTACACACAGAGCTTGGCACACTAGCCACTCAGCAATGTTTTAAGACCCTACTTCCCCTTGCACCCAGGAGAAAGCAGGATTCTTTTTCGTGGGGAAAGAGGAGGATGGGGAAAGAGGAGGCGCCTTAAATGTCCATTTGGTCCCTTGTTGTTCTAACTGTGCTCCTTCCAGAGGGCCCTGGCTGGGCAGTGACTGTTTGTAAGGCCCGATGGACAAGGCATGCCTTGCTTCTCTGGCTGTGGCTTCTGCCAAGCTCTGTGCAACTCGACCGGTAGAAATGGAATCCTGCCCTCCACAGGGACTGAGGGGTCATTGCCAAGTTCTCATTAACATAGCGTGTGGTGACCTTGCCACAGGCAGAGGATGGTGGCCTTCCTCCAAAGTCCCCTGCTCTTCCCTGTCCAGCCAGGAGAGGTGTCAGCGCCCCAGGAGCACTGGCCAGCAGAGACCCCTCCCCAGGGGCTTTGTAAGGAGACAATGCTTTTGCAGTGAACATCTCCCAGGGTTTCTCCAGCAGTCCTGCCCCATCCTCCACTTTTGCAACCAGCTGCTGCAGAGCTAAGACTTAACGGAGACCCCCTTCCCTCCCGCCTCTGGTCACTGGGGGCCGGTGTGCCTGGAAGTGCTCCCTTTTATTCATGCACTCATTCTTTAATCTATTCCCTCAATGTTACGTAATGTGCACAGTCAACAGGTTCAATGCCCCCAGGGGGAGTGATGAAGCCTAATGAGTAAGACCATGGCCTCCAGTCTTAGCCAGCTCTGGGTGAATCCTGGCTCTGCCATTTACTGTCGTTGTGATCTGGGGGAAGTCACTTCACTTCTCTGTAACTCAGTTTCTTCTTCTGTACACTGGAGATCGTAAGGAGCCCTACCTCAGAGAGTTGATGTGAGGATTTGTGCACGTAAAATGCTTAGCCTGTGCTTGGCATACGGTGAGAAGTCAAAATGGTAAATGCGATAATGTTGATGATGATGATGATGATGATGATGATGATGATGATGATGATGATGATGTTGATGATGATGATGATGATGATGATGATGATGATGATGATGATGATGAAATCTGCTTGGCTTTGAATCCCAGTGACACCACTCACTTTTAGATCACTTTGGAGGGTTGCAGAATCTTCCTAGTGTTGAGGCTGGAATTAACTAAGGCAGGGAAAGTGCATGGAACAGTACCTGGTACAAGTCAGGATGTAAAAAGTGTTAAATCAGTACAAAAAGGCCAAATTGGTCCTCTTGGCGATGTGCCACGCTGGCACCAGGAGAGAAGGGCAGGGTGCATTTGACTGCGGGAGGGTGGAGAGAACAGTGGCTCGGGCCCACTACAGGAAGAACCTTCGGGGTAATCTGTCTGCTTTACATGTTTTTGTTTGTACCCCTCCCGCATCCCGCCCACAGGTCTAGACTCTTTGGAGCCAGCAGAGTTGAAGGGGCCGCTGTGCAGCTGAGAGCGTATGCACTTCAGAGCCAGATAGGACCGGTCTGAGTCTTGACTGCCACCTCCTAGCTGTGTGACTTGGACAAATTCTTTCCATGCCCAGGGCCCCAGTTTTCTCATCTGCAAAATGGGGGTGGTAATAATGGTACCTGCTTGGTATTAAATGAGATCATGCCACAAATCCCCACATCTCCTGGACCGGGCTCAACACCAGGCATGGAGGTATAACAGTGAATGGGACAGGAATGGTCCCCAGCTTTCAGCAGGGGACATGCCACAAAGTCAGCATTCAATAACTGGGGTTAATCAGTTATAATAACTATATGACACCGTTCATTCTCTCCTCTGCCCCAAACAACCCAAAGGCCCTTTACCCCAGCTGGGATAATCACACTCTTCTTTTCATACCACTGGTCTCAGTTTCCCCAGGCTTGTGGGATGTTTGGTGGCTGATCGCTGGGGTCCCTTGCCGGAGGGTGACCTTGCACTGAGCAGGTCTGATACTCTTCCGCAGAGCTGGCCTCATCCAGGAGGCCACAGTTCTCTTCTGCCATCTCAGAACCTGAGACGTATGAGAGGTCTCAGAGCACACAGGCTGTATCTCTTGAACAACAGAGAGCCTTTTCTGGTGAGAGGGGTTAAGGGAGAGCAGTTCAGGCCAAGGAATCTCCACGTTTGCTCTTAGACCAAACAATGAAATTATAAAAGGGGCTCTTGGTCAATGCTTAAGAGTTTAACTTGAGTGAAAAAAATTCTGAGAGTTTCTGGCAAAACCACTTGGGTTTTCCTTGGAAAAAGAGACAGGAGGATTGATGGAGAATCCACCAGGAGCTTGTCAGCCTTTGGCTACTGATAGATTGCAGGAGACTTGGCTCAGGGGGAGAGAGGCACGTGTCTGGTGTGAGCAGCCGGGGCTCCTTCTGTTTCAAGGACAGGTAATAGAATAATAGCCCTTCTTCCTCCACTATCTTATTTGAGCTTTATGACAACCTGTGAGGTAGGCAGGAAGAGTGTATTTTTTCCTATAATATAAATGAAGAAACTGAGACCCACAGAAGTTAAGTAACTGACCAAGACCACATAGCTAAGTAATTGACAGTTTCCTGGAGCCAGGTTAAGTGCTGGTACCACCAACCATAAAGACTACATGAATAGGTGACCTCAGCCTGGGAGAAAAATGCCGATGGAGGAAACTGCACGGTGATAATACTTTGGGTGGAATCTACTTCCCCACCCCTTGGGTCTGCGCTGGTCCTGTAACTTGCTTTGATCAACAGAATGCAGCAGAACTGACATTTCCCGATTCCCAGAAAAGGCTCCGAGAGTCGTCATTGATCCTCTCACACACTTAAAATCCTGCCACTGCCATGTATAAAAGCTCAGACTAGTCTGCTAGAGGTTGAGTGACCAGGTGTAACAGAGATGAGTCATCCAGCTAAAGGCCTTCTAGATCAGCCAGCCCCCAGCCAACCTGGGAGTTGACCACAGATCCAAACTGTTGACTTGCACAATCGTGAACTTCAATAGTGACTTAAATAACAGGTGTTTACTTTTGGGGTGGACTGTTACACAGCCAAAGCTGACCGATACAAGGAGAGACAGTTTCAAAGGGCCATCATTGGCCCGACATCTGTCAGACTTAAGCACCCGTGGAGATAGGACCTTACTCCCTCATGAGGCCAGGGCCTCCACCCATGCTGTCTCATGATCTGTCCTCTTGGGGACTTCCAACGATGGGAACACAGATGCCTCTTGCCCAATGAACATATGTAGCTGTGTCCCATGGGAAGTAACCATTTTATGAGCCATCAGTTAGTCGACAGCATCTAGCATAGTGTTTAAGAGCATGGGCTTTGGAGAAAATCCCAGGTTCAAAGGTGATTGATATTCAGCAGTTGCTTTCCCTCTCCAAGCCTCATTTTCTTCACCTGTAAAATGGGGAGTTTTTAAAAACCTCGTAGGATTGCTAATAACATAAACAGCTCGCTACAGACCGAGCACAGAGTAAACATCAACATGTGTTAGTTATTATCACTTCTGGACCTTTCTCTGATTGCAGGCTCCAGACAGCAGGCAACATAGCATCTTGGCTGCCTTGTATTTACAAGAGGAGGATGTGATATCCTGATACTGTAACAAAAAGTTAAAAGAAGTAGAGAAACACAAAGCCCAGGGTTTCTCAACCTCAGCACCACTGACATTTGGGATCATTCTTTGCGGCGGCGGGCAGGGGGGCTGCCCTGCGTGTTGTAGGATGTTTAGCAGCACCCCTGGTCCCTACCCACTAGATGCCAGTTGTGACAGCCTAAAATGTCTCCTGACACTGCCAAATGTCCCTCGGGGGACAAAATTGTCTCCAGCTGAAAACCACTGACATAGCCCCCCTCTGACGCCCAAGAAACAGGGCTGAACTTCCTCTATCCTGGAGGACAGCAGAAGGTGGAGCGAGACAGCTAAAAATACCAGCTGCCCAATCAAGGATCATAAATCACTGTGAAGGGAGCTCTCTTGCCCAGATGATGCCATCTGCTTCCAAGGTGGTGGCGGAGGTGGCTGAGTGAGCTGTCCGGGAGCGGAAGGAAGGCAGAGCAGGGAGGAGAAATGGGGAGAGTGAGGAAGAAATGGAACCACGATGGGAGGGAGGGGCACCTGGGAGGCTGAGATGAAAAGAGACCCTGTCTTTGGTGGGGTTCCCCAGAAGTAGACCCTGAGATGAGGATTTGGGTGGCAGTGATTTATGGGGAAATGTCTCCATGGAATATGTTGGGGAGAGAGGGAAGGAGGACCAGGAAGGGAAGGTGACCAAGAGAGGATGTGCTATCAGTAAAGTCCCCAGAGGCTCAGTCCTGTAGGGAGAGCGCTGCAGACAGTGTAGATAATACCCCAGAGTTGCCCCCGTTAGGACGTGAGGGCGCCACACCCCTCAATCACTGGGTAGGTGTCACCCCCAGGAAGATGTCAATTCCTGGGCCCTCAGATTCTCTCCCAGGCAAAGCAGGTTCTGGCTGTTGGGAGTGAATGTACATGGAGAGTAGCTGTGCCCAAACATGGTGAAGAAATATTAATAAATGTGCACAGGGCACGGAGGACATCTGCTGCAGACACTCAGAGGAAGAACTGCATGGAAGAAAGAAGAATGCGCGGACACAGTTGTCTTTTACTGAACGGAGTGCCAGGTACTGTGCCTGCCACTTGACCCCATCTCATCCCCGCAGTAACCCCACGATGTGGGTGCCATGACTGTTCTCGCTTAAGGGGAAGTGACTGTCCAAGTCACACCACTGTTAAGCGCCAGAGCAGGATTTGAAGTCAGCTCTTCCTGACACCAAATTCTGAGTTGTACTAGACTCTGGAGAAGACTGGGAGAGATGTAGATGAATAAGTGGAACAGAGACAAGTGTCTTAGAAGAGGAGAAAAGAGGTGCTAGGGCTTGGTGGGGGTGAGTCCCAGCCTTTTCTCTCCACTCCCCCATTCTCCTTTCCTTGCTTCCCTCTGCCTGGCCAAATGAGCACTGCCTTGAACCCTACTCAGCCAGCCTTGCCCGTGGAGAGCCGCCCAGATCAGCCCCTCTAGGTAAGGGGTCTAGAAGGGGTGGCTGAGAGGTTAGGACCCTCTAAATGATCACCTTTGATGCCCAGTTGCACCCAGGGGATGCTGGACGAGCATTCCAGGTGGCAGGAAATAGGGTGACTCGTGGGTTATGTTGGAACTCTGACATGGAGGGTCCCTAAGCAGGGACCCCAGTCACCGAGGCTTCCTGGAGCCAGGCTGGGTGTGTATAAATGAGGCCGTGGGCTGAGGGAGAGGGGCAGATGGAACTGGAAAGCCCATCGCCCCATCTCCTGGAGCACCCATCACTGTCCTACAGCTGCGGCTGACTGTTCCAGGTGGGATGTGGAAGCCCCAGTGTGGTCAGATTATCCGATCTTTCACAAGAAGCTGGAAATATGGAATCTTTTTTTTTTTTTTTTTTTTAATGTTAAATCTCCTAAATGTTTCATCTGGCAACCAAGCTCCAACAGCAAACCCGAAAAGATCTAACACTGCAGTGTAAACAGGATGTGTCCACCTGAGAGCTGTTCCTGGGTGACAACTGGCTTATAGGGATAAGGACAGAAGGGCTGTGAAAATGGTGAGGCCATGATGGTATGCCCTACTTTATAGGATCCTAACTTTAAAAAAAAAAAAAAAAAAGAACAAAAAACAGTCTCTTTTTCTCATCTATTCTCTCTTCTGTCTACTCCCTACTTCTACTGCCTCTTTTCACCAAAACTGTACACATGATGAACTTTTCAGCTTGTCCCAAATGTGCCATTGCCATTTTGCACCTCTGTGCCTTTGCATATGCTGTTCCCCTGTCTGGAATGCCCTCCCTCACCTCTTCTCCTCTGGCTTATCTTCTACTCATTCGAAGAAAGGTAACTCGATTGCTAATTTCTCTAGACTTAAACGAGGCAGAGTTGGGCCAGTCCCCATCACATTTAATACAGAATATAACTCCCATTCTTGTAATCTGCTCTTTACTTGATTTCTATCCCTTTGTTTTCCCCGTACACAACGCCAGGAGGGTAGAAACACTGTATTTCTTGGGCAATATAGTGCCTGCCAGTACAGTAGGCGTGCACCCAAAGTGTGTGGAGTGAATGAATGAATGAATGAGACTGTATTCCCCCTCAGTATGGCTGGTTGGCCTAGTGGCTAATCACACGTCAAGAAGGCCAAGGTAAGGGGTCATTTCTACGTGACATGGTCAGGGACCCACACCAGGGCAGCCAAAACCCCGAGCAAGCCTGGGACTTGTGATGGAGGCTGGCACTCCAAATCCAGTCAGAATCCTTCCCTCAATAACTGAAGCCCCCAAACACTCAGAAACAGTCCAGAGTGAGAGATTTGGAGGAGATGGAACGAGGAGGCAGTAAGAGGTGATGGAGACAAAGAGATGCTGAGAAGATAGTGGTGGGCACTCCGCAAACATCAGTTATTATTTTAATACTTGGTACATACCCCATGTCACCTTTGGTTGGGGTGATCTCTGTAGGACCCTGCCCTGTGTGACCCTCAAGTGTGCAAGCTCCATGCAGGTGGGGGATGTTCTCTGCTCAGTGCAACCCTCTGCACACAGTATGCACTCTCTATGTACTTCTTGCTCAGCAAGGCTGCTGCAGGGACTTGACAGCATATGACATCTAAGAGCACCTACCCAGGGCCTGGCACACAGCAGGTGCTCAATAAATGTACACTGCATGAATGAAGGAGGGAATCGATGAATGAAAGAATGTTGGTGCCTACCCAGACAGAGCAAACCATCTCATGCTTCTGAAGCCACAGCTTCTTAATGTTACAAAATGTCTCAGAACTTCACTCAAGTGCCACCTCTTCCAGGAAGCCTTCCTTGATCTCCTCCCTGCCCTGAATACAATGAATTATTCCCTTCTCTATAAGACCATCTGCTTGGGCATATTTCTACTAATCACCTATTAAGTTGAAGTGATATTAACTTTTTTTATGCCCTTCTTTGCCCTCCAGTACACTGGAGGCTCCTTGAACACAGGCACCTTGATTTAATTATTCCTATATATCCTAGTGCCTAGTATTGTGCTTCGTGTATTGTAGACGCTGAACTGGTGTATGTTAAATAAATTTTCAGAGCCTATTGATAAGGAGTAAGATTTGGATGTACATGGGAAGTCATCCCAGCAGCTTCCTCTCCTTCTTCTCTGTGTCTCAGTTTCCTCTTTTGCAAAGTGGGGATATGGAGAGAGACCACTTGGAACCGTTATGGGAACTTGTGGTGGACAGACTCTAGGATGGCCTCCGATGGTTCCCATCACCTGGTGTCCACACCCTTGTGTAATCCATTCCCCTCAAGTGTGGGCAGGACCTGTGATGTGCTTTCAACTAATAGAATACAGCAAAGGTGATGGGCTGCCAGTTCTGTGATTTGCTTACAAAAGAGTATGACTTCCATCCTGCTAGCAGAGTCTATTTCCTTCTCATTGTACACACTTTAATGAAGCCAACAGCCATGCTGGAGAATCCCACATGACAAGGAATTAAGGCACTCAGTCCACCAACCCTCAAGGAACTCGCTTCTGTCAACAAACACAGGAGCCTGGAAATAGATCCTTCCTGAGTAGAGCCTTCAGATGAGACCCCAGACCCGGCCAACACCCTAATTGCAGTCTCGTGAGAGACCATGAAGCAGAGGACCCAGCTAAGCTATGCTGAGATTCCTGACCCACAGAAACAGAGATCAAAGCTGTGTATTGTTTTAAGCCACTAAGTTTGTGGTGACTTATTTATATAGCAGTAGACAACTTATATAACAGATAACTTATATATATATATTATCTCTTATATACAGTCCTGATGCTCTCAATTAATGGCAGCCATGATTTTTAACGTTATTATTTGGGGGCGGGGCAGGGGGAGGAAAAAGCCACAAGTTGCCCATCCCAACACCTGTGTACTTTCACACTCCTGATGACAAACCTTCCTGATCATTTTGCTTTTCTGTACTTACCGATTTGTCTACAAGGAACATAGATATATGCAAATTTTAAAAACCACACTGACAATATCTACAAGTAAAGAAAGTCTGGCTAAACTGACTGTAGGAATTAAAGTTCCAATTCCTGAATATGCCTGAGAGGGCTTCCTAGTCTGCCCCTGCCTACTCACCTCTCCATCCTCAGTTCTCATACCAAGGGCTCCAGCCGCCTCTGGCCAGTTCTTGCTATTCTTTCCTCCTGGTAACCCACTTCTTGCCCTTCTTCATCATGCTCACGCTTACTCATCCTTCAGGTCCCAGGTTAGAGCCACCTCCTCCAGGAAGTCCCCCTGGCTTCCCCCAGTTGGTCGAGATGCTTCCTCCATCCTCCCATGGTGCCCTGCCTCATCCAACCACATCTCCCAGGTCTCCCCACCAGAATCCCATATGTCTCCCTAATGACCCACCCACAGTTTTTTTCCGTAGGGAGCAGGAGCCCCAAACTCAGTCACCTGACGTGGTCTCTGAATATGCTCGTTCATACAGTCACCAAGACTCAGCGATAGGATCTCAAGTAGATGACATTCATCAAATAACTTTTAACTTCTCCCCCACCACTGCCCCCAGGCTGTGGGGTACTATGAACTTATATTTAAAACCAATCCTGTCCTCTTCTTCTGACCAGTGTACCTGCATTGCCCTGTTGTGGGTGGGTATTAACTGTAGCTTCATTAATTCATTGCAAGCGTTAAAAATACAGCAGTGAGGTTTTGAATCTCGATTTGGAAATTTCCTCATTTTTCCAATACTGGAGCCTCAGGAAATGAGGGTGGTCTGGATCCTTCTCAGACGCCCTGTTCCTGGCTCCCGCTGTAGCCACCACCAGGAACGCCTTTCTCATTCTTTTCTGCCCATTCAAACCTGCCCTGGCCCCTCCAGTGCTCACAATGGGCACTTCCTTCACCAAACCTGGACGCGGCCCAGGACTGTAAGGGCGGCTGGTGCCAGGGCGGGGCCTCGGTGGGGGCGGAGCGGGGTCTTGGCAGAAGGGCTCCCCTGCCAGGCAGACGAGCCAAGCTCCTCGCTGCCCGGGCTGTGTACCTGCTGAGGCCGCTGAGACCCTCCAAGTCTCCTTTCTGCCTTGTCCTCTTCCTCCTTCTCCTCAGAGCCGGCAGGTCCTGAGGGCACCTCTGTCCTGGCTGTCCCAGAGACCGGGCTTCCGCAGGCTCCTGGCAGCCTGGCGCTGACCAGGTCTGACCCCGGGCCTCGGGGAGCCCTCCCCCCAGAGCTCTGGGCTGTGAGAACCAGCCCAGGTGCGTCGCCGGGGCGCAGCTGTTCCCGCGAGGCTGCGGGGCTGCAGCTGAGGACGGGGGAGTAGGTGGAGCCGAGACACAGCTCACCCGGGCAGCACCCACCAGCTCGTCTGCCATCACAACAGGGTTCCAGGTCCCGCAAGGGTATCTCCAGAAGGGTTCTAGAAATCTCTAACAGCTGCACCAGCGATTCTCATGATTGGGCCAGTTGAGGCAAGAGTCAAGGAAAGTTCTGGGAGGAAACCTCTGCTGAAGCAGGACCCCAAGGGGCTGGCCCCAGGCTTTTTGCAGGACCGATGGAGAAGTGTAAGTCCAGGGAGGGGCCCTGGCAGTTGGATGGCCAGCCACATGGACAGACAGGCAGCAGCCTCAAGACCCCCGGAGTCTTCGCCCAAATAGTGATTATATATCTGGCTGTTTGTTCACTTGTTACTGCCGTGTCCCCCACTAGAATGTCAGCCCCGGGAGGGCAGGGACTGTGTCTGCCCCATTCATGGCGATGTCCCAGGCCTAGCATAGTACCGGGCACATAGTCGGTGCTCAATAAATATTTGTGGAATAAATGAATGAATGAAATGGATATTTGAGAGGAGGAACTGGCAGACAGGCAGATAGAAAGGCAGGTGGATGGATGGATGGATGGATGGATGGATGAATGAATGGATGGATGGATGGATGGATGGCCAGAGAGGAGGACGGACAGGCACCAGGGTCGGTGCTTCAGGCAGGCTCCTGTCCAGTCTCCATCCCTATCTCTCCATCTGGAGACCTTCCAAACCTGGAAGCTTCTCCCCATCCCTCTGCCAACCTGGCCTAAGACCCTCCTAAACTCCCAGCAGCTGGGCTTCTCCCTGTGTCCATCCCCAGACAAAGAAAATCTGCTCAGAGAGAAAGACCGCCTCTTGGGTCACGCCAGAAATTTTCATAGGCCAGGCCAGAGCTGTTCTGAGCAGACCTGGAAGCAACAGATCCAAAGGGGAAGGGTGTGCTGCGGGGCTGGGCCCTGTTTCAGCCCCTGAGGCCTCAGAGAGACCCCCTCCGGGCCTTCCAGCCTTAAGGTGGGGGGGTGTGTAATAATTTTTTAAAAACACAAAGAATAAAATAACTATGCTGCATGGTACTCAGCATTAATCTTAGTTAACATTTCAGCATTCTGGCCTTTCTTCTAGACATGCGCTTTAAACTTTTATTTTAGGTTAACTTTGAATGGAAAGTACAGAGTTCCCATATGCCTCCTGCCACCCCCTGTTGCCCAGCACACACACAGTCTCCCCCACCAGAGTGGGACATTCGTCAGATCGATGAACCTACACTGACACATAATTATCACCCAGAGTCCACAGTTTACGTTAGGGTTCACTCCTGCTGTTGGACGTTCTATGGGTTTGGACAAACGTATAATGGCATGTATCCACCAGGACAGTATCATTCAGAGTAGTTCCACTGCCCTCAAAAATCCCCTGTGCTCCAACTGCTTATCCCACCCCCTCCCTAATCTCTGGAAACCACTGATCTTTTTACTGTCTCTACATTTTTATCTTTTCCAGAATGTCATACAGTTGGAATCATACAGTATGCAGCCTTTTCAGATTGGCTTCTTTCACCTAGCGACATGCATTTCAGTGTCCTCCTTGTCTTTGCATGGCTTGATAGCTCGTTGCTTCCTAGTGCTGAATAATATTCCATTGTCTGGATATATCTCAGTTTATTTATCCACTCACCTACTGAAAGATGTTTTGGTTGCTTCCAAATTTTGGCAATTATGAATAAAGCTGCTATGAAATCTGTTTGCAGGTTTCTGTGTGGACCTAAGATTTCAACTCGTTTCAGTAAATATCAAGGAGTGTGATTGCTGGATTCTATAGTAAGAGTATATTTAGGCACACACTTAAAAAATTACGTTGTAATATACGAACACATTGTCCTCCAGAAACATGGTCAACATTTATTGAGCACGTACCATATGCCAGAATTTTATACAAATTATCTCGTGACATTCTCACAGCCACTCTATGACATAGGCATTACTGGCTCCATAGTTCCTCCAGATGAGGAAAACAAGACCAGAGAGATTAAGTAACTTGCCCAGGGTCACACAACCTTGGGGCCAAGATTCGAACCCAGGCGGTCTGACTTCAGGGCCCATGTTCTTAGCCACTATGCTGGAAAAATTAGAATATTATAGGTAGAGCTAAAGTCCCCTTTGATACCCCCATCCCTGACCCTGGTCCCTACCAGCCCTCCCTAGCAATGGGGTACCAAGGGTGGGGCTGAGGGGCTGGCCCACCTTGAAAGCAGGCAATAATGAGCTGAGCTGTCTGTAGAAAAGTGTACAATATAATAAAACTAAGTTGGTCTGCTTTTTATTATTACCATGCACTGTGTATTCTACCCAAAGTCAGTGATCAAATACCAACTTTGAGAAAGTGTTTCTAAGTTCTAAACCATTGCTGCATTACTGTTAAGTTTTAATAATAAGCTTCAGATTGGCCCATTTTTTATTACATATTGCTTTAATGAGCATAGTATTCTATGGAAACTAACTCAGAGAACTCCCAATTATACACTGGCCCCTGACACAGGCAGACTCAGCTATACAGGGTTGTTTTGAAAGTTCAAACGTTCACAGCAGTTTGGAATTGTTCAAAGTCACTTTGGGCTCAATTTGTGTCTCCAGCCTCTGGGATAATATATATTCTTATGTTTAAACAGTAGATTCAGAATAAAGAGTGATTATAGACACTTCTGCCATTCTTTACTTCCATGTGGAGTAGTGTTTGAAATTAATTTGTGTTTAAAATGTAAAAGAGTGGAATGGAGTACAAATCTCTAGATGTAAAATTTTTGGGTTTTTGTTAAGGACAAATTTTTAGTTTATTCATGATTTATTTTACTGAATTTGAATATATCTTTTACATTGAAATTTATTCTTTAAAAATTTTTGGTTTAAAAACTAAAGAACAAGGGCTTCCCTGAACCACCAGGGAATGCAGGGGACACGGGTTTGAGCCCTGGTCCGGGAAGATCCCACATGCCGCGGAGCAACTAAGACCATGCGCCACAGCTACTGAGCCTGCACTCTAGAGCCCATGAGCCACAACTACTGAGCCCACGTGCCACAACTACTGAAGCCTGCGCGCCTAGAGCCCGTGCTCCGCAACGAGAGAAGCCACCGCAATGAGAAGCCCGTGCACCACAACAAAGAGTAGCCCCCGCTCGCCGCAACTAGAGAAAGCCCGCGTGCAGCAACGAAGACCCAAAGCAGCCAAAAATAAATAAATAAATAAATAAATTGTATCATTTAAAAAAATAAAAACTAAACAACAAGCCCTGAAGATAATGCTTATTATTACAGAATTATTACAGAAAATAATTTTGCCCTGTAGAGGTGGGTAGTGTTAAAAAAATGACCCACTCTAGGTATCAAATATCCTCAACGTTCTTGTTCCTAGAGGAATTCTTTGCTGTGAGTTTCGCGTGTATTTTTCCAGACTTGCTTTATACTTATACATACATATATACATATCGATAATAACATGATTTTGTATATGTACACACATTTAAATATATGGGAATATTATCACCTTTTGTACCTTGTTCTACAAATTTCTCTCACTCTGCAGGATGTGTTTGAGGTCTTGTCATGTGAATGCTTTTCTTTTCTAGACTAGTTCTTTTTTTTAAATCGCCATATCCATTAAAGAGAATGCATTTTACTCATGCACGTTCCTTCTGACATTTCTTTAGTCTATTTCCAGTTTTTTACTGTTATAAACAATGTGCCCTGGGCTGGAGTTTCTCTAGAGGTGAGAAGGTCAGAGGCAAGCGGAGCTCTCAGTTTAAAAGATCCCATCAGGTGCCCTCCTGAAGGCCGTCCCAGCGTGCAACTTCTGATGGTCCAGGGCTATTTTCACTCTTGCCCTTTCCCCCACGGCCCAGGGCCAGGCGAGGCCCGGGATGCCTTTCTCATATCAGGTGGCGCCTCCTGCGTGGATCCCGGTGACCCTGTGGTTGTCACAAACCTTGAGCCTTGTGATCTGGGCTATTTAGGCAACCTCCCCTGCCGCGATACACACACACACATACACACACACACCCCCCTTCCCTTGGTCTCTTCACGCCAAGGAGAGATTTCCAGCCCCGATCATGTTACTCTGCTCTGTGTTCCCGTGCTGGCAGCTGGGACTGGGGATCCCAAGGGCTGTTCTCATTGCCTGTCTACACCCATGGCTTTTTCCTCTTCCCCCAAACATGCCCCTGGTGTCCCTTGCCCACGCCTGCAAGGGACACCAGGCACGGCTGCCTCTTCTCTTGCTTTTACGCAAGTGTCTGCCTCCCCAGCTAGTCTGTGACATGAGGGTAGGGATAGCATCTTGCTCACTGGGTCCCCAGAACCTGGCACGAAGTAGGTGCTGGATCACTGGAGAATTAACAATTGATAAATGAAATAATTACAGCCGGTCTGTGTTAGGTCCTTGCTCTGTTGGGCACCATTCTTTATGTGTATTTTGTCATTTAATCCTCACATGGCCATACATATGATTAGAAGCTGATATTATTCCTGTGAGGTAGGCAATTATCCTTATTTTATGGCTGGGAAAACCAAGGCTCAGAGAGCTTCAGTGTGTTGCCCAAGGCCACACAGCAAGTTCCTCCATGGCCAGGACTTGAACTGGGGTGCTGACCTCTGCTGGTGATACACTCTAGACCCTGCCATCAGACTAGGTCAAGTTCGGGAGTTCAGAGTGAGACAGGTGCCATTTTTGCCCTCAGCTCCTTAGTCATATTAGCAAGCCTTAGACCACAAGCATCTCTTGCCAGGATTACTGTGAACATCTCCAATCTGTCGTCTTGTGCACTCTTCATTCCCATCCAGCCAGCGTGATCTTCCTGAGGTACAAAATCGGAATATATTTCTTTTCTTCCTCTTGTTCAGATCCTTTCCTTGCCTGCACATTGGCCAAACTGTTGAAGACTCTCCTAGGCCCTCCTTGACCCGGACTTGCTTTTTGTCTCCAGCCTCCATGTCCGAGCCACACCCTGCTGCCTTCTGTTCTGTGGTTGGACCTCCCCCTTCCTCACCCCAGGGTCTTTGCACATGCCGCTCCCTCTGCCTGGAGCACTCTTCCTGCCGTCTCCCTCCGTCTGCTGACTCAACCTGCAAGATCCCAGCTTGGAGAACTCTTCCTCTAAGAAGCCCTTTCCTGGTCTCCCCTAGACTGACATCAGTGGCCCCCATGCCTCAAGCACAGCCCCGATCACATTAGACTGTAATATCCTGCTGTAGTTAGGAGCTGTCTGAAAGCTGGGCTGAGATGGTCATCGTCACGAGTCCTGGCACCTAGTACGTATTCAATTAATGATTGGTAAATGAGAGTAAAACATGAAACTCCTGGGCCAGGTGGGTGGTGACTGGGTGAGTGAGTTTGGGTGGCTCAGTTCAGCCCCCTCCAACCCCCCAACTCCTAGAAATGCTACTCCAAGCCCTTACTCTCAGGGCCCCAGTGACGGCGGGGCAAAACCCTCTTCCCTCTTCCTTTTCCCAGTTCACAGACCCTACCATGTTATTGCCTCTCCCTGCCCCACAGATGCTGCTGGTTTTCTCATTGGAGGGAGGGTCTGGCCCTTGTTATCAAGTTGTAGCTCTGACCTGGGGTTGGCATCACCCAAATCTCTACCCTGGGGACAGCTCTTGTGGATCCATAGCGGAGGAGGAGGAGGAGAAAGAGGAAGAAAGCCATGATTGGCAGCCGAGGTGGCCCCTGCTGGGAGGCTGAACCCCATCCCATCCTCAGACAATGATTTCTTCTGTGCCTGATTGGAAGTACCTTCTTCAGGAACTGCCCTGCAGTGGCCCTGGAACAGTAGAAGAAGCCAGTGTTCTATTTGCCAAATGCTGGGAGAAAGAGCTTCTTGCCCACAGGAGGGACAGAGAGAGGGCCAGGCAGGAGAGAGCATGTCCAGTCCTGGACCTGTCTCGTTTGACCTTCAGAACATCCCTCCGAGATAAGCAGTCCTGGTCCCACGTTATAGATGAAGAATCAGAGGCTCAGGAAATAGCAAACAGCTTATTGTTAAAAGTCAGAAATCCCGTTAAAAATCTTTTTCTTAAAAACAGGAGTGGGGCAAAGATGCTCCAGAGGGAGGCTTCTCAAAATCGCAGGTACCCCCAGGCGCCCTGGGGATCTCGCTAAAATGCAGGTGCTCATTCAGCAAGTCTGAGGAAGGGCCTGAAGTTTCGCATTTCTGTCTTATTTATTTATTTTTATGGAAAATTGATGTATAACATCATGCGAGTTTCCGGTGTATGTACTGATTTGATATATTTATATATCGTAATATGATTACCACCAGGTGCATTAGCCAATACCTTCATCACTTGACATAATTATCGTTTCTTTTTTGTGGTGGAAACAATTAAGATCTAGCCTTTTAGCAACTTTGAAGTTTATAATATGGTGTTGTTACTATACAGGTTCCAGACCTCCACGATAAAGCGAGTATTGAGATAAAGCGAGTCACACACATTGTTTTGGTTTCCCAGTGCATATGCAAGTTATGTTTACACTATATGGTAGCCTATTAAGTAGGCAATAGCATTATGTATCAAAACAATGTACGTACCTTAATTAAAAAAATACTTAATGGCTAAAACAGTGTTAACCATTACCTGGGCCTTCAGTCAGTCATAGTAGTGACAAAAACCACTGATCACAGATCACCATAACAAATAGAATAATAATGGAAAAGACTGAAATATTATGAGAATTACCAAAATGTGACACAGAGACACAAATGTGAAAAATGTCACCGGTAGACTTGCTCGATGCAGGGTTGCCACAAACATTCAATTTGTAAAAAAACACAGTATCTGTGAAGCGCAATAAAGCAAAGCACAATAAAATGAGCTCTGCCTGTGATCATTAGATTCTACATTTCTCACCAGCTCCCGCTGACCTCAGTTTGGGAAGGAAAGTCCTCCAGAGTGCTTTTCAAATTTAACAACAAAACTCCTCTTTTCAAAAGCGCTCTTACGTCCTAAATTTCCTAGGAATGCTGATTGTTCTGGTTTTAAGATCCCTTATAATCTTGTTTAAAAGTCAGCGTAACGAAAAGCAACTTCCTAAAATGAACACATGTTTATTGAGAATTTACTGTGTGCTGGGTCCAGCCAGGAAGGCCTGTGTCCATTACATTTGCACGAGTTTCTTGGGGCTGCCGTAACAAATTGCCACAAACTTGGTGGTTTAAAGCAACAGCATTTATTCTCTCTGGAGAATTTATTCTCTCTGGAGTTTTGGAGGCCAGAAGTCCCAAAACCCTCGATCAGCAGGGCCCACATCCTATGAAGGTTCCAGAGGAGAATTGATTCCATGCCTCTCTCTTTTTCTTCGTCTTTTTAAAATGAACATATTTATTACATTTTTTTCTTTTGTAATTTTGAAATATTATAGATGCTCATGAAGTTGCAAATCAATTACATGAGGGGTTGTGGGCACCCTTCACCCTTTGGGTGGTTGCCGGCAATCTTTAGTGTTCCTTGGCTTATAAGTGCATCACTCTAATCTCTGTCTTCATTTTCACACCCTCTTCTTCTCTGTGTCTCAAATCTCCCCCTGCCCCTTTCTCTTATAAGGACACCAGTCAATGGATACCAGTCAGGGCTTACTCTAAATCCAGGATGTGTTCATCAAGAATTCCTTAACTTAATCGTATCTGCAAAGACTCTATTTCCAAATGAGGTCACATTCAGGGGTAATGGGGGTTAGGGCTCAGACATATCTTTTTTGGGGAACACTGTTCAACTCTCAGCAAGAGGTGAGGATAGGAAAGGGAATTTAAAGGATCCAACTCAATTCTGAATCCCGCTGATGTGGTTACTGCAGTGGGGTGTTGGGAGGTGCCCAAAAAACCAACCCCACCTTCTCTGGGATCCCCCATAATGGGTTCAGCTCGCACCAACCTTCCTTCTCCCCTCCTGAACCCTCAGTGCTTGATGGCATTGTCTCGTTCTCTAGCTGTTCCCTACAGAATCTAATAACACCAGCTGGACTACAGGCTCCCGGGGCACTGCGGCTGGGACCTTGGAATAATTTGGTTTCTCACCTAGAACTTCTCTTGGTCCAGTACCAGGTCAGGGAGAACTAGCTTGGCCTCCGTGGGTGCAGCCATTGTGCTGAGAAGTTTCTGGGGTCAGGTCTTGGGGCTGGGGGTGGAGTGTGGGTGCATGCCCTCCCACCTGGGGAGCACTCAGCGTGTGCACACTTCCAGGGTCAGCAGTCGGGATGGGAGGAGACTGGCCAGATAATGGACCACTGCCCAAAGCCTCCTCCAGATCTGAGCCAAATGCCTCTTCATTTTTTTGGCACTGAGTTGGGGGGCTGCTGGTTACTTTTAGCAGGTAAAGACCCTAGGGAAGTGGCCCTTGTCTGTCTGTCTTTACATTTTCTTTATTCTTTCATGTCCCTAATGTTAAGTAATTATCCATCCCCCTCAGTGAGCCAGGCACTGGGATAGATGTGACACCAACCACGGGCTCAGACAGAGGACGGGCAATGCCAGACCCCATCTCAGGCTTGTCCTCTCTTGAAACCCCAGGGAGTTCTCTCCTTGGAGCTTTCTGGTCTGGTTCCTCTAAAAATGCGCTGGGGATGCCACCTGCCACCTGGGAACGCTGGCTGACCTGACTTCGGGGGGAATGCCAGCACTTGTCTTCTTTCACAGGAAAACTGCAAAGTCCAGCTCAAACTTCCTGATATCCCTTTGGGCTGAACCTCGGTCAAAGCCACCCACAAATTGTCATGAGAGGCTTAGAGACCAGGGCACAAACATCTGTCCTTTGGCCTCTGCAAAGTCCTCTCCAGAGGCGGGAGAGGCGGAGGGCCAAGCCCCAGGGGTTCCCCTTCCCCCAACTCCCTCTAGAGTGTTCCCCCAACTCACACTCAGAGGGGCCCTGAGCTTCTGCTGTCCTTGAATTTCTTATTAAATTTTTTCTTTTTTAGTTTTTTTTCTTTTTATTGAAGTATAGTTGATTTTGTTTTCTTTTTATTGAAGTATAGTTGATTTACATATGTTAGTTTCTGGTGTGCAGCAAGGTGATTCAATTACATATGTATATATTCTTTTCCATGATGGTTTATTACAGGATATTGAATATAGTTCCCTGTGCTGTACAGTAGGACCTTGTTTATCCATTCTCTACATAATAGTTTGCATTGTTATTAAATTTTGAACAAGGGGTCCCACCATTTCATTTTGCATGGGGCCCTGCAAATCGTGTAGTCTGTCCTGATCAGAATTCCTGGAAGCGGGACCCAGGAATCTCCTTTTTCTTTTTAACCAGGTCCCTGGGCGGGGTAGACTGACGCTGAAGTGTGAGAGCTGCAGCTCTAGGGAAGCTGAAGTGGGAGCAAGAAAAGCAGTCCGAATCCCCTCATTTAAAAAGGCGAGGGCTTCCCTGGTGGCGCAGTGGTTGAGAATCTGCCTGCCAATGCAGGGGACACGGGTTCGAGCCCTGGTCTGGGAAGATCCCACATGCCGCGGAGCGACTGGGCCCGTGAGCCACAATTACTGAGCCTGCGCGTCTGGAGACTGTGCTCCGCAACGAGAGGCCGCGATAGTGAGAGGCCCGCGCACCGCGATGAAGAATGGCCCCCACTTGCCGCAACTGGAGAAAGCCCTCACACAGAAACGAAGACCCAACACAGCCATAAATAAATAAATAAATAAAATATTAAAAAAAAAAAAAAAGGCGAAATACATCCAACACCATTTCTTTTCCAAACTCCCAACAGCTTCCCCTTGCCCACCTGGCCCCCGGCACTCAAATCCCTTGTCCCTTGTCTTCTTGAATAAAGAGAAATCATCCTCCAAATGCCCAAGTACCTCACTCTTCGCTTATTTGAAGGAGGGGGAGGGGGAGGGGCAAGTGGAAGACCTACAACCCAGTTCTGGGGTCAGGCCTGTGTCCTCCACCCTCAGGTCCTGTGCCTTCAATGATAACCACATTCTCTCCCCCCTCTCCTCCCGCCATCCTTCTTTCGCCTCATCTGTGCATCTCTCTGTTGATCACTCATCGAGGGGACAGCAGATTCCAAGCCATTCTCGCACAGTCCTGAGTTGCTATGAAGCCCCCTCTTGTCATGACTGAATTATGCTCCCCAAACTCCACCATCTCCAATTCATAGATTGACGTCCTAACCCCTGGCACCCCAGAATGTGACTTTATTTGGAAATAAGGTCGTCGCAGATGTAATTAGTTAAGATGAGGGCCTACTGGAGTAGGGGCGGGGATTCAATATGACAGGTGTCCTTATAAGACAAACTCCACATGAAGAGACAGACAGACACAGAGGGAAGACAGTGTGAAGACCGGGCAATGTCACTTACCCATCGAGGAGCCCTGAGGCAGCCAGAGCTGAGAGCGGCATGCTACAGATACCCGTCCAGAGCCCTCAGAAGGAGTCCCCCTGCAGACACCTTGGTCTTGGACTTGTAGCCTCCAGGACTGTGAGATGATACGTTTCTATTGTCGAAGCCATCCAGTCTGTGGGAGTTTGTTACGGCGGCCCTCGCGAACTATGTCCGACTGCAGAGTGGATTGCCAGGCCCCCTCACATTTCAGAAGTGGGTGCCCAGAGATGTCAATAATACACCTGGTGTCCCCCAGCACTTCCGGGCCTGAGCAAGGGTTGGACTCGGAACATTTCCAGGCTGCCTCTTCCCTCCTTTCTGCTTTGATGTGTCTCCCACATTCCGTGGGTAATGATTGACAGAGGGAGATGAAGGCTGGCAAGAGCTCTAATTGGCATGAGCTGGTCATTCAGGTGAACTCCCTGTGGATGGCGGCCAAGCCCCTGGGAGGGGCCCGGGACTGAAGCCACCCACTTGAGTGGGTCTTGCAGTCCTCTGTGGGGGAGGACATCACCATCAGGCTGTCAGCCTGGTGCTTCCCTTCTTATCAAAATCATGGGGGAGAAGAACCCGCTACCGTATCCCTTCCAGGAGACAAAGCCGCTGGGCAACCAATTCCCGATGACTCCATGGCCTACGGGTTGCTCCTCTCATTAGACAGTCTCAGAATTCTAGGAGTGACACTGACCATCCGAGGAAAGGAAAGAACACCCATGTGCTGCCATGAATGGAGCTGTCCTGCTGTTCTGTGTCACTGTGAGAAGAGCAGCCCACAGCCTGCCAAGCGGGGCATCCTGCCCTGGAAACTTCAGGGGGCTTCGGGAGGGATGGGCTCAGCAAGCAGCCCACCCGGTGTGCCCCAAGGCTGGGATCAGAGCGCACTGCAGTCAGGGTGACGGACACCTCCAAGGTCCTACTGGGGCGTCCCGCTGCCTCAACTCTGCAGCTGGTCTACCCCCATGAGCTCTGGCCCAACAAAGACCCCATCTTACTACATTTAAGGGCGTGTGTAATAAAATCCTCTCACGTTAGGAGCTCGACTATTAGAATTAAATGGACCCTTGGCTCTGCCACTTACTGAATGATCCTGGGCAACTTCTGTGCCTCAGTGCCTTCATCTGCAAAATGGGGCTTATGATATGTGGGACTGCTTTGTTTGGTCAAAAAAGTGCTAATGCGTGTAAAAGGCTTCATGCCATGCTCAGAACATGGGAAATGTCCCAACAACGGTGGTGGTGGTTGTTTTTATCAATTCACAGATGCTTTAGAGCATTTTCTTGTTTGTCCACAGAGAGGCTCTCAAACTGGATCATCTGTGGTTCTTTGGGTTTCCAAAATCTGAGATCACCAAAATGCTAATGGGAGCAACTGCATGTCTTACCCCTTGGCCCTGAGACCAGGACGCCTGACTCTGGGCCCACAGCAGTGTACGAGCCTCCTGAGATGGCACACGCAGTGCAGGGTGTATGTGTATTTTTCTTCAGAGGTTCCAGCTGTTATCAGATTTTCAAAGGGGTATCCTGTCCACAAAGGGCTCATCCCTGAGAATGGTCTGAGCAGGCTGTCTGTGCCCAAGGGCCGGCAAAAGTGACCCACCACTTACTGAGCCCTACTGTGTGCCAGGCTGACATACGTTATCCCAATACCAACAACTGGGCAAAGTAGGCACCATCACTCCCATTTTTCAGATGAGGAAACAGAGGCTCAGGGAGCTCAATCTGGGAGCCAGGCCCTGGGTTCGGCCGCTTGCCTGTTGCACGGCTGGCACCGGCCTGGGATTCCAGCTCAGGACTCTCTGATGCCAAGCTCTGTCCTGCTCTTGGCACTGTGCTGCCTTGGGGAAACCCAGCAAGGTACCCCAGCCAGGAAGTGCCCTTGGTCAGAGCCTCAGCTTAAGCTCCACCCCACGGATCTCACCAGGCATGGCGGCATCAGAGACCACAGGACGATGGCCCTCAAGTCCATGGAGACCCCACATACCCTCCAGGAAGAAAGAGTTCACTTCCCTCTCCGACTTGGCCCCTGGCACCTGGCTTACCCACTCTTAGTCCTTCTCTGGTGCTCTGCTGTGTGCTACAGACCCCGGCCAAGCAGCTGTTAAAAGCCTGGGTCCTGGAGGCCGGGAGAATTCTGGTTCCGCCACTTATCAGCTGTGTGACCTTGAGTGACTCAACTAATCCCTCTGAGCCTCACTTCCTACATTTACACAATGAAGCTAATAGTCCCTGCTTCACATGACAGGCTGTTCTCTTTTCCTTGTACTTTCTCCTATCAGGGCCACCCTCTTTCCTTTCTCCATCTCCATCTATTCTCCTATGAGCATGAACTCAATAAATGGTAGCAACATTGACTGCTGGTGTTATTGTGTTCTTATCAGCTGAGTACATGTTTACATTCACTGCTTTCCTCACATTTTAAGCTCCAGGGAGGCAATGATCGTTCATCTCCACATCCCTAGCACCTACCATAGTTGCTGGAGCATAATATACCATCAGGAAATGTTTGTGCTGAACAATAAATTCAAAGAAAGTCCTGCTTCCACCATTGATAGCTAATATCGAAAATTCAGAGCCCCAAAAGCACTTCATAAAAGTACAGTTTCCAGGAAGGTTCACAGACATTTTTGAGTGAAATATCCACCCTGGGTTACTGGGGAGAGCTGGGGAAAGTAGGGACACGAACTTAACCTCAAGGCTACGTACAACAGGACCAATCAAGTCATCTCATGGCACATGTTTTGATGTCTCCATCAATGATGGAGTTTTAGGATGAAAGAAATATGAAGATTGTTCCCTGTGATAGTTCTTATTATACACACCTTTATCAGGGATTTAACAGTCATCTACCTTCCATCCTGCCAACCGGGAACCTTTTTACCTATTTATGTATCCATCCCATTCTTCCAGTTATCCATCCATCCATCCATCCAAGTATTCATCTGTCCATCTATTCATCCATCTATCCATCCATCCATTTGTACATCTATCAACCCATGCACCCATCATAAACGTATTTATCAAACACTTTCCAGCTTCCAGGCACTGTGTTAAACATTGTTGTGACCTAACACTGAATAACCTATGGATTCTACCTTCAAGGAATTTACATTCTAGAGAGAGAGACGAACAAGTAAATAGGTGGTCTCAATTCAGCATGATATGGGATATGGTGGGGTGTGTATAAGAGTCTGTGGGAGGACACAAGACCTAGGAGGGTCCAGCAAGACTTCCTGGCATAGGTGATGTCTAAGTTGAGGCAGGAAGGATGGATAGGGTACACTTTGTGGGGCTTTTGTGGGGAGATGGCCCTTCCATTCAGAGTGAACAGCAGGTGCAAAGGCAAGGGCAGGAGGACGTGTGCTAACCTGGGGGAACAGTAAGTGGTTCTGTCTGGATGGACTATGGGAAGTGAAGCTGAGAGGAATGACAGAGTTGGCGAGAGCCCAGGGCCTTGGGTTGAGTTTGGACTTTGTCCCAAGAAACTGGGAAGCCTTGGATGGATGTAAAGAGGCTTGAGTGAAGGGAGAGGCTTTATAAAGTTCTCTCTCACAGGAAACGGATTCCCGTTTTGAATAGGAACAGCACATGGGAAGCAAGTCACCAAACTTGGGAATGATACGAAAAAGACTTCTTCCTTCTGAAATTTGCCATCTCCTTTCCCAGAGCACAGGACACAGACTTACTGCCACCTACTATGTGCCAAGCACTGTGCTGGGATACACGAGAAACCAAACCAGGTCCCTGCTTTCCAGAAGCTTATAACTATATTGGTAGATAGGACTTGTACATAGAAAGAATCAGCGATAGGCATCGATCAGGCGAGAAAAGGGGGAGAAGAAAGGAAGGTTGACCATCAACACCTCATCTGAAATAACTGTGGAGTCAAGATACCCCACCTGTGGTTGATGGAATAAGAAATGAAAGTGAAAGGCATTTCTTAAAGTTGCCAAGGTAACCAATGTGGAACTAAAACTAGTGATAGACGTATTGGGAGGACAGGGAAGGAAATGTCAATAGATAAGGTCTAAGGTCCGTAAATCAATAAATATCAAGTATATGCATGGTATTTAGAGATTTGGAGATAACCACAGAGGAAACTGCTAGAAAATGTAAGAGCAGTGTCCTTGGGAAGCAGGCTAAGAGTAGGAAGGGGTGGGATGGGGAACTGCTTCCCACTGTAAGGTTTTCTCTCTTATTTGATTATTTTTTAACTAGGGGTATGTTCTTAGATACGAGATTTTGAACATTCAAATAGAGAGAAATCTTAGCTTACTAGAGTTAGTGGCAAAAGGCACATGCACGGCACAGGCAGTTAACACCATTGGCTTTGGAGCAAAGGGTCTCTGGATACAATTCAGAGGGGCCGTGAACTTGGATGGGAAAAATAATTACATCTTTATTTTATTAACCTCTAGCTGAAATTTAGCATTTGCTTTCCTTACGAATACAGAGAAGGCCACATTGGCATTATCAGACCTGTGACTTTATCACTGATAGTTATCGCAAGTAGTTTCATATCACCTTACAACTATTGCAAATATCTCGAAATATGTATGCTTATCACTCCTTCAAAATCACAGTGTGTTAGGCTCACAGCTACTCTTTTAGTTAATGCATAAATAAAGAAACACACAGGGCTTCCCTGGTGGCGCAGTGGTTGAGAATCTGCCTGCCGATGCAGGGGACACGGGTTCGAGCCCTGGTCTGGGAAGATCCCACATGCCGCGGAGCAACTAGGCCCGTGAGCCACAACTACTGAGCCTGCGCGTCTGGAGCTTGTGCTCCGCAACAAGAGAGGCCGCGACAGTGAGAGGCCCGCGCACCGTGATGAAGAGTGGCCCCCGCTCGCCGCAACTAGAGAAAGCCCTCGCACAGAAACGAAGACCCAACACAGCCAAAAATAAATAAATTAATTAATTAATTAAAAAAAAAAAAGAAAGAAACATACATATTCCCATATTTGTTTTTTGAAATGTATTTTTGGTAACTATGTCTCGATATAATTGGTTCCTTTGCAAACTTGTGTGTTATTTTTTATGCACTGAAAAACATTCTTCTGCAAAGGGGTCTGTGGGCTTCACCAGATGGCCAAGGGATGCGTGGCATGAGACAGGTTGAAAACCTTCTTTAGAGAAAAGAGAGCAGCTGGGTGTGAAGGCTTTTGATAAAGTCTTCACAGGCGGGGAGCAGGATCTATCAGTACACGTTGAGGGGAGCTGGGACCCGGGTTGCTGGAGAGGCAGATCGAGGGCACTGATGAAGGGATGTTGCTGATACACAGTGGGACGATCCCAGTAACAGCAGTGGCCGAAGCTGTAAATTACTGAGCTTACAAGGTTCCAGTCCTTGTGTTCGACCTTGACGACAAACGTAGGAAGGTACTAATGCAATTTCCCTTTTATAGCAAGGAAACACAGTTGCAGACGCGTTCAGGGGCTAGTCTGAGGTTCCATAGCTGGTAAATCATAGCGCTAGAATTCAGACTACGATCAGCTTGTCCCCTGACTCACTTGTCTATACTGCCAAGAATGGTGGAAGGTCTCGTTTAACCGACCAAGAAGCCGAGGATGGGACAACAAGTGAAGCCAAGCCCAGGATCCCAGTGTGCTTGGGAAAAACCAGCTGAGGCTTCTTCCTTGCCCAGCTTCCTGCTAATTCCTTCCTCCTGGCACCCCACAGCTCTGGGAGGCTCCAGGAACCCTGTGCCAGTTCTCTGGGCCATCACCATCAAAACCCAAATCCTACCTAACCTTCCTTTAGCCCATCACTCAGAAATTCCTTCCCATTTCGGCCTTCGGAGCCCTCCCGGCATTAAGTCTTAATGCCCCCATAACCTCCTAGTTGGACCCCCTAACTTGAATGTACGCCCCCCGCCACCGCTAGATGCATCTGAACTTGAGTTCCTGAAACTGAGGTCTCCTTGGGGGTTCATAAGACACTCTGATCGTGTTAGAAGTGTTATCGTTGTGTTTTTATTTGGAGGACATTACCATCAGCCTCTCCTGGATTTGCTGATAACTGTCTTATCAGTAAGAATTGCCACATGGTCCAGTGACTGTTCTGTGAGGATGGAAGTGGGCTGAGCTGTCCCGCTTTAATTACTGCGCAGTAACAAGAAAAGGCCATGGGTGGGATACAGAAATGACCCTCTGCCTGTCTGGCGAAGGCCAAAGGCTGGAACTCCACGCTCTACAGACAGAGAATTCAAAGCAGTGTGAGGAGAGGGTGAGGGAAAACCAAGTCCTCACGGGGCCGCTGGGGCAGAGGCTGGGGGATCCCAGGGGACCCTCTGGGCTGTGCGTCATCTACGCACATTGAGAACAGAACTTCACTCCAGCCATCATGTACATGTTTTGAATTTGAATTTGATTTGTTTTGAAATTGGGATGGTGTTCAACTTGTGGATTTGTTTTGGTTTTATAGGGATATAAGCATGAAGAACTCATACCTGCTTTTCTGCCGGTACACACTTAAGCGGCATCATAATAGAAGTATTTTATGACAACACTGAGAGGGCGCATTTGTGAGAATACGTGCCCTTTAAAAGTGATCCATGTTTGAGAGACACTGATCTATATGCCATCTTTTATTTTCAGTTTTCCCTTTCCATTTATTTATTATTATTTTTTAAATTTAATTTAATTTATTTTTTTATAAGCAGGTTCTTATTAGTCATCCATTTTATACACGTCAGTGTATACATGTCAATCCCAATCTCCCAATTCATCACACCACCACCACCCCCCGCCGCTTTCCCCCCTTGGTGTCCATACGTTTGTTCTCTACTTCTGTGTATTTATCTATTTTTATTGAAGTATAGCTGACTTACAATGATGTGTTAGTTTCAGGTGTGCAGCGAAGTGGTTCAGCCATATGTATATATGAGACAGGCTGGGACCTGGGCCCCTCTGCTGCAGTGCTTGCACCTGGACACATCTCTCCCCCAGCAACAAACAGACAAGGAAACTATACGGGACTAAAAATAACTGCGTGCATGCGCAGTTGGGACAAATTCTGGACAAAAGATACACAGAGACCAAAAAACCCAACTGCCGCTTTTGAAGAGCCTGGAGCAAAAGCAGGGGGTCGGGAGCGAAAGCAGGGCGCTAAGCATGCCCCCTGCACACAGCACCACCTAAGGGGTGGGCAAAACACCTAAGCCACCACTGTGTCCCGACCCCTGGACACACCTCTACCCTCACCCCATGTAAGGAACAAGCTCGCCCCACCTCAGGGAGCTGACCAAGCAAGGGAACCTGTTGTTTGTTCTCGCTCCCCCCTGCTATAGCGGGGGCCCCAGTAAAGACTTGCCTGAGTTTCTTGTCTGGCCTCTGATCAATTTCTACTGACTAAGGAGGCCAAGAACCCTGGTTGGTTATATTTATACACACACACATATTCTTTTTCAGATTCTTTTCCATTGTAAGTTATTATGAGATACTGAACATAGTTCCCTGTACTATACAGTAGGTCCTTGTTGTTTATCTCTTCTATATGTAGTAATGTGTATCTGTCAATTCCAAACTCCTGATTTATTCCTCCCCCTCACTTTCCACTCTGATAACCAGTTTGTTTTCTATGTCTGTGAGTCTGTTTCTGTTTAGTAAATAAGTTCATTTGTATCAATTTTTTAGATTCCACATATAAGCGAAATCATAGGATATTTGTCTTTCTCTGTCTGACTTACTTCCCTTAGTATAATAATCTCTAGGTCCATCCATGTTGCTGTAAATGACACTATTTCATTCTTTTTTATTATATGCCATCATTTCACAGGCTACACTCACTGCTCAAAAATTGTTGCTCACTTGGAATTAATATCCCAAACGCCTAGTGTGGCCCTGTATCGTGCCAGTCCTCATGGACAGGTCCTTCATTCCAGCCAAATAGGTCGATTTAATATTCTTCAACTAGTCTGTGCCAGTTTCCAGTGATGGCAGGTAAGGGTGGGGTGTGCCAATGGCTGAAACCAGCATCTAAAACACTGATCAGTACCTGATAAACGGTAACCGCTACTAATACCAGCATCATTGCTATCTCATGGGGCTGAAGGAAGAGACATCCAGTAGTATAAAAACATCCTCTCCTGACATTCCTGTCTGTATCTTACAACCTGGTCAAGAGGATACAAGGGAAATCGAGGTAAAGGTGTCAACCAGAGTGGAGAAACACCTGGGAAGGAGACATGGGAGCCTCCATGATGCCGTGGGAAAGAACATTCTGGACGGGAGAACACGCAGTCTTGGGAGGAAGGTCCAGCTCTGCATGACCTTGGACAAGCTACCTAACCTCTCTGAGCCTCTGGCTCTCAACATACGAATGAGGACAAAGGATCATTCCAGCCTTGCTCACTGCACAGAGAAGGTGGGAGGATGGCGAGGGCAGTGATGTGGAAGAAGGCAGTGACAGTGACATGAAAGGCTACCATTATTATCGCTAGGGTGGCGGTGACATGGCAGAGCCAGAGAGATGCTCAGAAAGCCAGTGAGGGAGGGAGAGACAGAGAGAGACAGAGAAGGAGAGTACCTTCACTGCCTTGACCGTCTGTCCCCTCCCCAAGGCTAACGCAGGCACCGTCCGGAGGGATTTCACTCCCAGCTCCCGCCCTCAGCTGGGTTCAGCTCACACAGGCTCCCTGGGGCTGCCTTGCTGGCAGCTGAGGTCCCAGTCAGGAGGCTGGAGGGTCAGGTCACAGGCCCCTTGGAAGAGGAACCTGGTGGGGACAGACCGTTGACTGCCTGGAGTGGGGATGCCCAAGGCTGGGCCGCGCTAAGCTCAGACCACACTGCGGCGCGGGGTCTGGAGCTTAGCACTGACCCTCAGTTCCTCAGAATATAATAGCGTCACCTCTTCTTCTCTCTTCCTGTGGGCATCTGGAGGGCCCCGAGTCCCCGATGCTGAGTAGGAAGGTCCTTTGGGGTCATTAGCTAATATGCAGGATCCAGTGGGCAGAAGAATGCATTTTGTTCCCTGAAGCTGTGGGAATTGCTGGCCAATTGCACGATCGGCTTCCTTAAGACTGAATTTGTTTTCTCTGCTTTGGGGTTTGAGTCTTTCAAAATATTTGGTCTTTATTTGAAATCGTTTGTTTTTCTTTGCAAGCAGCGAATGTCTCTATATAAGGCATTATTCCGGGGAATCCTGGTGAGCATTTGCAAACCCATCTTTTTCCCTAGCCGAATTTTCTTGAATAATGAGCTCCACTTCGATTTAAACATTTTTTTTTAATAAGAATTTTCCTCTTAATTGCAGAGTGATTTTGTAAAAGGCATTTGGCAGAGGGGGGTGAGGGATGTGTTAAAGTTACAGGCTCATTCATTGCTAATGAAGTGGAAGGGAAGTGGAACCAGGGGAGAAATAGGATAAAAAAAGAAAGTAATAGAATCAAAGGAGAAAAGAAATAGTATAATGGATGTGTGTGGGCTTTGAATAGGCATCTTGTTACGTGGGTAAGCGCTTGAGCTGGAAGAGATACAGGGAGGAGGAGTCAGAGCCGGGATCTGGCCAGACACCAAGTCCTGGGACTTACAGGCACTGCCCGCATCTCCCTCTGGGCCCGGGGCCTCAGTTGCCACATCTGTCAAATGGGATGGAGCCGTCTTCCCAGGGCTGCTGCTGGAGGCGGGCATCCCAGGGAACAATGGATGAATGGGAAAGTGTGAGCTGTAGGGTGCTGTGCACATGTAAGGTGGGCTTGTTATTGGGGTCGGGGGTGGGGTGGACTGAAGGGGCTTCCAGACTCTCTCTAGCTCTCCGAATCCAGAATTTGATGAAAATACATTGACACAGATACACACTCATAGGTACAGACCCATACACACCTGTGCACAGGGACAGATGCACACACACTCACAGATACACACGCACACCTTCACACCCTAACCCTAACCCTCTCACACATTGGTTCTCACACACCCACATATACTTCATTACACACCCTCACACGCCCGTATACACACCATTCAATACACACACCCTCACACGTGTATCTCCCCTCAACTCCTCACACACCCTCTCACACACTCACAAACCCTCATACACACCCTCACACACCCGCCCTCACAGTCATGCCCCCATTCTTTCACGTAGCTCCCCACAATCCCTCACACACACACAGACCCACACAACCCTCTCATGTATATACACCCCACACCCTCACAAATGTGCCCCCGACACCCCGATACACACCCTCACATCCACGGGTCCACCCACCCCTTCCCACGATCCTCCATACACAGCCCTGCACACACACATCCTCACGCACACACATGCCCTTCAGTCAGACAGTCACTACTGGCCTCCACGCCACCGCCCCTTCCTCGCCGAGCTCTGGCTGAAAGTGAGGCAGGAGCTAGATGGGCCCCCGGCTGAGCGGCTGGAGCTCGTCCCCTGCGGACAGATCCTCCCAGATGAAGGGGAGGAGGAGCTGAGCCCTGCCCAGATAAGAGAACACGTATTTCTCATTCCTGAGGTCAAGGAGACCTTCCCGACTACACGTGAGCAGAAAGGCTCCTCAGAGGTCAAAAGGGAGGGGGCGTCACCTCATAGTAAGTCATGTCAACCTACCCATAGGCCTCTTCGCTAGAATCCATCTTGGCTAAGAGATGTGCACGCATACAGGGGAGGACCCTGAGATATACCAAATGCAGACTCAGAACCAGGCAAAGCAAGATGAGTGGCCAAAGGAGACCCGGAAGAAATGCCCCATAAAAGTGATTCAAATTACCATGAGGGTGCGACTCTCTCTGAGTCTGCCCGTGTGTCTACCCCAACATATTCTTTTTCCTCCTAATAAACACTTTACTTGCTTCACTATTTTCTGTCTCTGTGGGAATTCCTTTCTGCAAAGCCGGAGGGCCAGGGCCTTGTCACCGGCCACTGGTCTAGTGGCGGGGAATCAGCGCTCTCACTGCCACTGCCCGACCTCAGTCTCTGGCCGGGAACCGAAACCCTGCTTCAAGCCCTGCAGGCCGAGGCCACCCGAGATCAAAAGTAGAGCAGACCCTCCATCCTCTCCCCCTGCTGAGCTCACGCCTCACAGCCCTGCCACCAGGCCTCTGGCCCACGACACCCAGAAACTGCTCAAAACTTTCATCTTCTCGACTCCTCGGCCATGTCCCTCTTTTTGTCCTCTGTCCTTGGCATTTGATGACCCCCGACCATGAACTGAGCTCCATGAGATGAGGGATCCTTTCTGTCTTACTCACGAACACATCTTTCAGACCCTGGCATGTAGTTGGAGTTCAATAAATATTTGTTGGGGCTTCCTTGGTGGCGCAGTGCTTGAGAATCTGCCTGCAAATGCAGGGGACACGGGTTCGAGCCCGGGTCTGGGAAGATCCCACATGCCGCGGAGCAACTAGGCCCGTGAGCCACAACTACTGAGCCTGCGCGTCTGGAGCCTGTGCTCCGCAACAAGAGAGGCCGCGATAGTGAGAGGCCCGCGCACCGCGATGAAGAGTGGCCCTCGCTTGCCGCAACTGGAGAAAGCCCTCGCACAGAAACGAAGACCCAACACAGCCAAAAATAAAGAAAGAAAGAAAGAAAGAAAGAAAGAAAGAAATATTTGTTAAATAAATGAATGGATGGATGGATGGATGGGTGGACGGACGGATGAAGGTATGGTCCTTAGGGACAGAGCGGGTCTGCTCAGACCCGGGCTTTGGGAGCGAGGCGTGGGGAGAGTAGGGGGGCCTGGCCCCCTCGGTCCGTCCCAGGGCTCTGCTCCCTCCTGAGCTGACTCTGCTCTGCCCAGTCCACACACACCCCGTCTTTGCCTCCGCCTGACGGACCAACGTACCGATGACACCCAGGACCTGCCACTGGCAGCCATTTCTGGCTCACCCCCCGGGGCTCCCTGGTCCCTCTGGAGTTTGCAGGAAAGGCCCCAGATTCTGCAGGCACACAGCGCTCTACAACCCGACCCTGCTTCCGTCCACCAATTCTGCCATCTGCAGTGCCCAGCACTTGCCCTGTGCCAGGGATGGGGCTACTCGAATCACGTAGAAATCCTACCAGCCATTCCAGAAGGGGGCCCCAAGGAGCATCTACAGCCTAGAGCTGACCAAGCAGAGGCTCTAGGAGGGAAGCAAAAGGCCAACACCTGGCAAGTGGCAGGGCTAGGATTGGAACCCAGGCCCCAAGATCGATGGCACCTTCCCCTGACTTCCTGCACTGGGTCTGGTGCCCCTTCCTGGGCTCCCCAACCCCTCTGCGCTTCTCCACTGGGGCAAGGCACCCTCCCGACTGCCCTCATCTGTCCACTGCCTGCTTCCCCACCCCGGACCAGGAGCTACTCAGGGGCAGCGTCGGGGGCAATTCTGGGGCCTGGTCCAGGTGTCCTTTGTCCAGCAACGCACGCACTTCCCAGCTGCTATCTTTATTCCCGGAGAACTGCCTTCCGTAGGGAAGCTGGCTTGTTGGTGAAATGATGACACCCCTCGCCCCAGCTGGGGACCAGTGACTGGCTGACACGGGGATCCCAAAGGCTTGCCCCCTTACCTCAAGGTGGGATCAACTTCACGGTGCAACTCATGATAAAGAGCCTGCCATGGGATCAGCAGAGTGTCTCCAGCTGAGCCCCCAGGCTTGTTAAGCCCCTTCTGCTGCCCTCTCCTGCGTCCCTCCCTCTCCCTTTCTAGAAAGCACTCCCTCCACCTGTTAATCGTTGTAATCCCAGTGCCAAGACCAAGGCCAGGTGGACAGTGGGAGCGTCAAGTGCTACTGAAGGAACGAGCCATTTCTCCTGCCCTCCATGCAAAGGCTCTGCTCTGATCCCACGGGCCTCCTCGGTCAGGCCGTGCAGAGAATCAGTTCTCGGCCAAGGGAAGAAGCGTGATTTATCATCAACCCCACTCTAATCCTTGTACCTTGACCAGTGTCTGGCCCAGAGTAAGAGCTTAGTGAGTATTTGTTGAGTGAGTGAATCCATGAATGAATCAATGAGTGACTGCCTCATCCTCTCTCTGCCCAGACGTCTGGTTTCGCCACCTTCAAGGTCACCTCAGCCCTCACCTGCCAGGTATCCTCGCGGGCCATGGTCACCCTGGCTGGCTTTGACCTCATACCAAAGTGCTCTGCCGGCTGCCCGCACACCTCTGGGTTTCACTGGGGGCCCACGGGCCCCCCCTCAAGGGCAGGGGAGCAGAGGCAGCCTGCGCTGCGCTGGGTCAGACCCCTGCCCTTGATCCACCCAGGACAGCCCTGCTCTGCGCTACCTCCATGAGGCTTTGTTTGGACAAAAGCGCTCTGTGGTTACAAAGACTAGGAAGCCCTTTGCTGCCTGGCGTTTTCTAACCGCCCCGCCCCCTTGAGTGGGGCACATCCTCTCTCACGCTGACCCACTCAAGTTTTGTTTGTAGACGTTCTGCTCACGTCCCCATCTAGACGGGAACTCCTTAAGGGCTCTAGCCTAGAGGGTGAAAGCTCAGGCTTTGGTGTCGGAAAGGCCTTGTGCAGGGAATTCCCTGGCCGTCCAGGGGTTAGGACCCGGCGCTTTCACTGGTGGGCCTGGGTTCAATCCCTGGTCGGGGGACTAAGATCCTGGGAGCTGCATGGCGCAGCCAGAAAAACAAAAAAGAAAAGAAAAGAAAAGAAAGGCCTTGGGCAGGTTATGAAGCCCCTCGTACCCTCAGTTTCTGTAGCTGTAAAATGGGGAAGTGACAGGGCTACCGTCAGACTGGGGCAAGAATTCAAAAAGATGAATCATGTATATGCTAAGCCCTGTGCCTGGCTCTGGCTCATGGCAAATAATAAGTGGCACCTTCTAGTATTTATGAATTACCTGAGCAAGTGCCTTAGGCATACTTGGTAATTAATCATCAAAATTATCACACTTTCCTTTGGAAAAGGAAGTTAAACCATGGACGTGTGTAAAGCCCATCCTGTTTTGGTGTGGATATTTCCCAGAGACCTAAGAGGGTACGTCACTGCCATGATCACTGGGCTCCAGTGAAAGTCACTAATTCCAGGTAGACACTGGGGACATTCCAAGTGGCAGCTGCATGGCGAAATGGGGCCCTTATGCCCTGATGCAAAAGGACCAGAGGACCCCAATGTTCTTCTGCTTCTTAGGCATCTGGCTTTCTGCCAGATCCAGGCTCATGTGTACAGACAGCAAGGAAAGTTGGAAGAGATGGCGATTTCTCATTTCCCAGATTTGCCGGTGTAACTGCAGAAGCTAACACAGCGCTGGGTACATAGCAGATGCTCCACAAATATTGTGGGATGAATGAAGGGATAAAGGAAGGAATGGATTTGAAACCTACCATGAAATTTCAGCACCTAGTATAGGTGCCTATCAATCAATATATTTGAGTGAATGAATGAATGAATTCTAGGGTCACTCTCACAGTACCGGTTCTGAGCCCAGGTTCTGGGCTGGAGGTTCTAGCCTGGAGGAGGCCCGTGATAAATATTTATGGAGGAAATGAACTAGATCCAGTATTTCCCAGAAAGCAGCTGAGCTTCAGCTGTGGTTGCCCCACCCCCTTCCCCACTCACCCCAGACCCACAGACAATGTTCCAGCCTGGCTTGGCCTCAGCTTGGTGGGAGTGGGGTCTGAGAAACAGCAAGTTCAGCTCCCCGGGGTGCACAATAGGGTGACCATCTAGCTGGCTCGCCAGGGAGCTCGTGGGTGCTGCCCTCAGGAAACATCCCTTACCTCCCCCAAGACGGACTGAGCTGGCAAAACAGGCTGCAACGACCCAGGGACGCTGCCAAGGAGCCCCCGTCTACACAGCCCTGGCATCAATACAACCACACACGCAGACACAGATGGGGGCATGCGACTGTGCCCCGCTGGCCACAGGGCTCTCTGCCCACAACCCATCCTTCCTCCCAAGCCTACGTGTTGGAGCCCGTGTCCAGAACAGGCTCCAACGATTCACACAGGTGATCCTGCCCATCTCCTAAATGCACCCCACGTGGCACAAGCCCGTGGACACGCACCCAGCATCGCTCCATCCCCCCAGGGCCCGCCATCCTGTCTCAAACACACCTTGCCTCCGCCCCAAGCCGGCGGTTGCCACAGACCACTCAGTGGTCCCACCCAGAGATAACGCCATCTGTCACAAGGGACCCCTCTCATGGATAACAGAACACCCCTTAGCCAGGAACTGGGGCCCACAGTTCATAGCGTGGGCCCAGAGACAAGTCACACGTCACCACATTGCTTGGAGGTACTAGAGCTCTGCCTCCCTCTGACCCCCAGTCTGTGCCAGGGGTAGGCAGCTGCCCCCTCCTTTGCCGCTACTGGGACTGACTCCCCACTGGGGACCAGGGGCTGGCTCAGACCCTGCAGAGCTGTGCGGCCTGCACGCCGGACGGGCACCCCCAGAAGCGTCCACGGGTCCTAGACCAGCGCCCTCCTTGCCGCCGGCCGTGCTCCAGGCCACGTGGCTCTCCGAAGCCAGAGGCCTCCGCCCGAGCTCCGGCAGTGGGCGCAGCAGACCCCCCATGCTGGCTTCCTGCAGGGGTCTCGTGCCCGCCAACCAAACGGGGACTCCCGGGAGCGCGAGCTGGCAGTTTGGAGGAAGGTGGCCTTAGGTGCCCAGACGGGCCGGCACAAAGAGCCAGTTTTTCCGGGGTGACGAGCAGAGAGCTGGGACCCTAAAGCCTCCGTCTGGGCCGACTGGCCTTTCGTTCACCTGTCAGGTCCCCTTCAGCCTTAGCCCCGGGGTGGCCCCTGCAGCTGCACGACCCGGGAGGAAGGACACCAGGCCAGCGTTTGGTCCCCTGGGCTACCCGGCAGGTCAGGACGAGGCGAAGGGGGTCGGGGACGCCGGGAGGCCCCATGAGGCCCCGGGAGAGCAAAGCCCACGGCGAGCCCCCTCCCCACCACAGCCAAGCCGGGCTCGCCAGGCCCGCCTGCCCGGGGAGCAGCGCCCCCGCCCGGGTACTCACCAGCTCTGGCGAGGCCTCCCCCTGGCGTGGTGGCAGGCGCCCCTCTCAGGCCGGACTCCCCATCGGGAGAGGCCAGCGGCACTAATCAGCCGCCTGGCGTGGTGCGAGCCGCGTGGCTGGGCCTTAATTGACACCAGGTGGCCCCTCCCCAGGGGCAGGCTGGGAGGTGGTTCTGCAGGGCCGGGAGGCCGAAGCCAGGGCAGGGGGGCTGCACCCAGGCCCGGCCGGTTCAGGCCTCCCCTGGAGAGAGCGGGGCGGTCAGGCAGCCGCCGGCCACCCCTCCCCTCCTCTCCGGCCGGCCGCCTCCATCGCACACCCAGCCCTGCTTCCCTAGGCTCTGACCTTTCTTTCATTTCAGAGGCGGCAGCAGCAGTGACAGCGTCTGTCCAGGAGGAGTGTGGCTCAGGTTTCCCCCCAGCTGGACGGGGGCAGCCGGGAGTGTGAGTGCTGGGTCTGCAGTGGCCAGGCTGGGTCCGCAGGATCCTGAGGAGGGCCACCCACTGTGCTCCCAAAGGACCCCCCCCAACCACCGCCCTGAACCATTTTTATTGAACACTTATTATGTGCCAGGCCCTGCACAGTGCCCTCGCGGTACCCCGTGAACTCTCTCGGGCCCTGAGAGTTGGGTATTTATTAACTCCACCTAGTAGGTGAAAAAACCGAGGCTCAGAGAAGCTAAGTTTCTTTCCTAAGATCACACAGCAGGAGAGACACCAAGTCAGGGATTTTAACCACTCCCTGCAAAGTAAGGCATCATTTTTTAGATAGGGAAATTGAGACTCAGAGACAGGCAGCCGGGTCTCAAGGTCATACAGCAAAGTGTGAATTTGGATTTGCCACCAGTCGTATTGGGCCAGGTTGCCTGGAAAAACAAAGTCCATGTTTATGCTGAAACATAAGCTTTCTCTCCTAAACCGCATGCGTCCCTGCTTATATTAGGGCTCCGAGTTTGAGCCATAACTGGGGTTTAGGGGAAAGAACATTGGACATAGACTCAGAAGACCTGTGCCGAACTTGCTGTGTGACCTTGAGCAAGTGACTCTTCCTCTCTGGGCTTTGCTGAAGCTGCAGTGAACACCAAATGGGACACCATGTTGAAAGGGCTTTGTGACTGGGACACACAAGGCAGGATTGGGGAGTGCTTATTCTGCCTCAGTACCCCTTCTCAGAGGCCCCAACCCCTGCCCTCTCCCCTCACTGCCAGGGGCAGCAGGACCCAGCAGTTAAGAGCACACACAGGCTCTGCCATCTCACAGATGTGGGTTCAAACCCTGGCTCTTCCTCACCAACTGGGTGACCTTCAGAGGTCACTTCCCTGCTCCAGGGCTCAATTTCTCATCTCTAAGATGTGCTAAAGAGCACCGCCTCCCTGCCTGGGCTGAGTGACATTAAATGAGAAAATGCCCAGCACCTGCCTCTTTACTCAATAACATTTATTGAGCACCTACTATGTGTGTGTCATCGTGCTGGGCACATAATGGTGGACAAAATAGAGTCAGTCTGTGTCCTGGTGATGGACACAGACAGTAAATAAAAACAAATATATATGTAATTCCTTGTAGAACGTCCTCCAAAAATAGAAGTAGCTATTATTGTCCACGCACTTATTTAACAAAAGAAGTTGACCACCTACTATGTGCCACATACTGTTACAGGCACTGAGCATATAGCAGTGAACAGTGCATACGGGTCCCTGTCCACATGGACTTGACAATTTCTAATAATTAACCATGACAATTCATAGCAATAATAATTATTATAATACCATTCCCAGGCAGGACAGTTTTACCCTCCCCCCCCACGACCACTATGTGCCTTGGTTTCTTCACTGGTAGAATAACATGCCTGTCTGCTGGGTCTGCCCCTCAGGGAGCTCCAAGGTGGAGCATGCCATTCCAGAATGTTCTTAGGTCTAATCCTCAGTGAGGCTCATGGGCTCATTTTGGTCTGACTTAAGGACACTCTGGCAGGGAGCTGATCCCTCTGGCCCAGGCCCAGATCCCACACGGGCTGGGAGAAGAAGCTGAGCCCGTGACTCAGCCGGCCTGGCTTGTCAGGCTGAGAAGGAAGCAGGCAGCTGGCTGGGCTGTCAGCCATGGGGCCCTCCTGAGCCAGACATGTGACAGGTGCCTGGGGTACACACTGGGGCCTCAAGATGACAAAGGAAGGGCTCTGAGGTCAGGTGACTGCACCCTAGCCCCTGGTGTGAGAATATTCTAGTAAGAAGCAGTGAGAAATCACAGAGTGGGCTGCCTTGTGAGGGAATGAGCTCTCCGTCAGTCAAAGGATTCCAGCAGGATGCTGTAAAGGGTACTCCAGAAATGGGGAGAGCGTTCTAAAAAAGCTAGTTGATTTTTCCCCCTCCTCCAGGCCTAATGTTGGACATCACCTTCTCTTGGAAGCTTTTTCTGAGTCCCTTTTCCACCCTAGGCAGGTGCTTCCCCTGAGCTCCCCAGCCCCGGGGCTCACCCCTGCCCCAGCACTTACCACTCGGTGCCAGAATGAACTGTTCATTTGTCCAACTTGCCCATAAGACTGAGCTCCACCTCCTCTGTTCCATCCACACCATTAAACCCCCAGTACCCAAGCACAGAGCATGGCACACAGTAGGTGCTCAGCAAACGTTTCTTGTATTAATAAAAGTACAGATCGCAATGATCATCTACAACGCCCTTTCTTACTTTGAGCATTTGAGCCTTTGACAGTGAGGAGCCCTGCCATTTCATTCATTCTTCATTCAACAAATATTTCCTGAGCACCTACTATGTGCCAGGCACTGCTCTAGGTACTGGAGATACAACGATAACCAAAAAATCCCTGCCTTCATGGAGTCTACCATCTCGTGACTGTACCTTTAACTAGGTAATTTTCACAGGTGTTTCTATTAATAGCAATAACAGCCATTGCCATATACCAGGGTTTCTCAACCTCACCGCTATTGGATAATTCTTTGGGGTGGGGGTGAGGGCTCTCCTGTGCACGGTAGGAGGTTTAGCAACATGTCTGGACTCCGCCCATTAAACACCAATAGCAACCTCCCCCCTCTAGATGTGACACCCCAAATGTTTCCAGACATCGTCAAATGCCCTGGGGGAACAATCACCCCTAGTTGCTAACCACAGTCATATATTAAGCACCTGCTATGGGACATGCACTTTGCATTCATTAATTTACTTCATCTCTAAAATAACTCCAGGAGGCAGGGGTAATTATTTTCATTTTACAGATGAGGAAACAGAAAAGATTAGTTGCTTGCTTACGGCCCCAGCTCTGCGCACGCAGCCCTGGGTGTGCAGCTTTTCAGCATGCCTGTGCAGAAGGCAGGACTGGCGGACGCTCAGAGCTTGGGTACCGGCTGCGGAGACCAGTCTCAGAGCAGCATGTTCCTTGTCTGGGCTCCCACAGGCATCTGCTGTCAGCCTGGAGCTGAATTCTCTTCTGGTTCCACCCTGCGGCCACTTGCAGGGCGCAGGGACTGACACCCAGTAGGCCTTCGAGAGCAGCAACAGCTGGGAGAAATACGCTGAAAGCCACAGAACTAATTATAAGTTTTCTAGTAGCCACGTTAAAAAGGTGAAACGAAACAGGTGAAATTAATTATAGTAATTATTTTATTTAACTCAGTCTAGTCGAAAATGATCATGTCAATATGTAATCATTATACAAAATTATTAAACAGATAGTTTACACTCTTTCTGGGGTTTTTTTTGGAACATCTTAGAAATCCAGTGTGTATTTTACACATATATCTCCATTCAGACTCATCACGTTTCAAGGGCTCAAATAACTAAACGTAGCCTGTGGCTTCTGTATTGGGCAACGCCATTCTGGGAAGTCTTGTTGATCGAGGGAATGAAGACAGGAGATGGATATTCTCAGCTCAGTGGGTAAGGTGTCCCTGGGCCCACAGATCCCGTGGGCTGCCACATGGTACTGTTTTTCATTACTCATCTCTCTGTCCTCCAAGTTCATCCGTCTTTTGTCCTTGGAGCCCAGCCCCAGTGCCAGACACTTGTAGGAGAAGTGGTGCGGTCTGGTGGCTTGGAATCAGAGGCCTGGCATAAATCCTGGCTTAACTACACAGCTGCATGACTCTGAGCCTCAGTTTCGTCATCTGGAAAGTGGGGGTGAGGACAGTGTCACCTGGTGCAGCACTGATCAGTGGAACTTTCTGGCATGATGGCCATGTGGGCACTAAGGTGGTAACCTCCACCCACATGTGGCTATCAAGCACGTGAAATGTGGCAGGTCCAATGGCGGAACTGATTTTCAAATTTTAATTTTAACTAAATTTAAATTTAAATAACCACACGTGGCTAGTGGCTATGGTATCAGATAGCACAGCTTCCCAGTGTTATTGCGGGGATGAAGTCTAAAGCTCCTGGCCCAGAGCAAGGCCTACACCACCTGGTGCCTAGTTTACCAGGCTGGAGGGGCTATAAAGATAGTGTGCAGAGGTCCCTCTAGAGTATTCAGGGTACTGATGTGGGTGTGAGGAAACTGCCCCAAGGCCCAGGAAAGAAGCCTCTGAGGGGATTAGGGTGGGGCCATTTGAAATGCAAATATCTTGATACAATTTACTGGGATGAGGAGGGCCCTGAAAGCCTCAACCCTCAGAAGGAGCCTGCTCTTTCAGAGGTGCTGGAAGGCTGCAAACTCATTCCTTGCATCTTGAAAGTCAACCTTTGATGGGAAGATGAAAAGGAAAGTGAAGGGTAGATAGAACCAGGCAGACCACAGAATTGAGTTGGGGGCAGGGGGAGGTGGAGCCCACAGGATTGTCTAAACTGTGAGCAATGGGGATGAAGGGTTGCTACCTTGAAATAGCATTGACCTTTCTCTGGGTGATCTATCATAAAACTGGTAATAGTAGCTATCAGTTATTAAGGGCTAACTATGTGCCTGGCACAGTGTTAAATGGCTTAACCTGTATTATATCATTTAATCCTCACAATAACTCTATGGCACAGAGACTAGTATTGTCTCCATTATATGAATGGTGAAACTGAGGCTCAGAGAGGTTGAGCAACCTGCCCAAGGTCACACAGCAACAGAGCTAGGATTCCAACGCAAGTCTGGCTGACTGTGAAGCCCTGGCTCTTTTCTCCACTGTTCCCTTGATACTGTTCCCTTGTGCAACTCCATTTATCTTTCCATAGCTTCTCAGTAATTTTACATCAATCTTGATATTAGTTTTATAAGGTCATGTCATACTGCCATTTGGTGATGATGAAAAAACTGGGCCACCAATAGGTTCAACAACTTATCTAATAAAATATTAGTGTTAAGAACATTGTTAATGAAATTGATTCTGAAATTGGTTTATACAATGTTTTTATATTTAAAAATAAAGCCTGTCATCTTTTCTCACTCGGATCTTTCTAATTTACTTAGAGGGTCACTGTTTTCATCCTCTTGGCTCTGGATGTTTTGTAATGCCCCTTTGCAAGAAGAAATAACATTAAGACCTGACATCGTATCACGTAAATGATGAGCAGAGATCTGGGCTAGAGACCAGGTCTTCAGGTTTGTTTGGTTTGCAAGTAACAAAAAAAAAATTATAACTGAGCTTTGGGGAAAAGAGGAGGAAAGGGGAAGAATTGATTAGAATACAGAGCACCTGGAGAATCCAAGGAATCTGAGGAAATGCAAAAACCAAGTCTGCTCTGGGGATGTCAGCAGTAGAAATTCTTGAACCTTCTTTGAGTCACATAAGTAGTGTATTAGCTCCTAATACTATTCAATTCCTCTCTGCAAGCCCCAGATCAGAATTCTAAATTCCCAGGGAAGGACATCTGATTGGCCAAGTCTAGGTCGGGTGTCTACCCCTAAACCAATCAGCTATGGGTGGGCAGGGCCAAATCATACAATCATGGAGCAGAAAGGACTGCTGGGATATATACATCCACATGGAGAAGAGAGGGTGGGCAGCCAGAAAAGAGAGGGACCCTTACCTTTGGCAAAGAACCTTCTTCCCAAACCCAATCCCATGTGGCTGGATGTCCTCTCACTGTCCCACTCCAAACAGACCTGTCTCCTCCCTCCCTAGAGAGTGCTGACAATTCTGTAATGCAGAAGTCAGCAAACAATTTCTGTAAAGGACCAGATAGTAAATATTTTTAGCCTCACAGACCATACAGTGTGTGTGGCTGTGTTCCAATAAAACATTATTTATGGACACTGAAATTTGAATTCCATATAATTTTCATATGTCACAGAATCTTCTGACTTTTTTCAACCATTTAAAAATATAAGAGTCATTCTTATCTTGTGGGCTGTGCAAAACTAGGTGGCTGGTCAGAAGGGGTTTGGGGGCTGGAGGTTGCAGATCCCCTGCTGTAATGAAAGTAACATTAAGTCCTTTGATCTGAATCTTTACTTCAAGATAGAGAAAGCAACAAGGGAACCAAACATCACTTCAAATATGTCACAAGTGAAAACTAAATTAGCCTTAAGAGGACTTAATTTAATATGTAGTAAAACAATTGCAAATCTGGCCTCAGTGAGTGATGCTGGTCAATTCACCTCTTCCTCCAATTCAATGTCTAGGGGACATCACTCAGCTATGTTTCACATCTGCCTCCTTGTCAAGGTGGTATTAGCAATTTCTTATTTTTTGAAGAACTTCTAGCCATTATTCTTTAAGTGGGATCTGATTTTCCTTTAAAAAAAAATCTCATTGAGATTGGAAAATGCCACATAGAACACGGAATCAGGACGGCGCTGAACAAGAAAATCACAGACCTGCTCCCCACCCTCTCCCCCGAAGCCTAGCCCCATAGTCAGGCTGCTGGTATGGAGTCGGATATTAAAAAAAAAGAGGAAGCAATCAAATAAATTGAAATCCTCAGAGGTCTGGTTAGAGGCATTGAAGCTTCATTCTTTCTGGATGAAAAGTCTGAGGGGAAGGAGCCCAGTGCTAGAGGGGACCCCATGCCAGAGCTTCAAGCTCCAGCCCGTGTTCTGGGAGTACCTTCTGACAGGAAGTGGGGTCGGGGGAGGTGCTGGGTCTGCAGCTTCCAGGTGAGGACATCACAGGTGCGCCATTGCCCAATAGCCAGTCTTTCTTGTAGAGACCGATCTCTTGGGTTCGTGGGCTAGAGAGAGCTGCCACAAACCCCAAAGACACATAGGTTCCAATAATAGCCTAATAACAATGGCAGGTATCAGCCTTTCTTGAATTCTGAGCTAGCCTCCATGTTAAATGGTTCACACATATCATCTCCCTGGATGCGATTATCATCCCTATATGATGCCGGAGGAAACTGAGGCTCAGAGAATGGCACAGGTGACTTAGTTTGGGTTCTCCCAGAAGCAGACCCTAAGGAGCCACGTGCAACTCATTTATTAAAGATGTGATGGGTAAGGGGGTGGGTTGGGGAAAAGGCAGGCAAGGAGCCATTTCAGGCTAGGTTCCAGCCTCAGCCTGGTCCTGCGGGGTACTCTGGAGTGTAAGGTACACCTTGGAGGTCATCTTCCTTCAAGGCAAGGGCTGCCTGGCTTGGTACTTCTGCACCAGTCAGTCAAGGCTAACAGCTGAAGTTGGAGAGATCTTATTTAAGATTTTGCTTTGTTTTTTGACAAAGCAAAATAAAAAGCCAAGACAATATATCAGTTTCCCTAATTTTTTTTTCCTTTTCATCTGACAGTCTGGGAAACATGGACTCTGAAACTGCATGGTCTGTAAGGGGTCCAAGAATATATTTCAAATTTTTCCCATGGCTGAGAGCAACGTTTCTCAAAGCATCCCGTGGAATATGAATCCTCTAAGATACAGTAAACAAAGGGTTCTGGGGCCAAATAAGTTGGGAAACCTACACACTCTAGCCCACTCTGGCAGAGTGTATGAGGTACATGAGCATATTAAAGGCTATGACAAGTCCTGCAGCAAAGAAACAACACCTTAGTTTCATCCAGTGCTCCTGTGCTTTTTGACCACACTCAATAGCCTGCCATGAGCATATTTCAGGAAAACTCTGGGCACTGGCTGAAGCCACTGTTAGTGTCTAAGAATGCATTAAACCTTGTTTAGCTTGAAGGTGGCACTGTGCCTAGGAACAGGCTGATGGGAGATGGGAGATGAGGGTCTCAGTTTGGGCAAAGGTGAGGAGGACCCCAGGGGCCAGAAGGGTTTGAGAGGCCTTGTCCCTGCCACTGGGCAGCCGGGTGACCTCCTCTGTGGTTGTTTCTCACTCCCAGGCACTTTCCCTGCAGCCTGTGCACGGAGGTTAATGAGCTGTTCAGTTCCGTTGACTTGCAAGGCCTCCCTTACTCAGCTCAACACCTGCTATGCCTGATTGATGGTGGCCCTGCGGCCACAGAGTACCACAAGCCAGAACCGGGACAATCAATTAGTTCCAGGCCCCAGGGAAAACTCTGTCCCCTTCTCTTCTGTTTGAAATAGAAGAGGTGGGGATGGAAGTTTCTGGTCTGTCTCACACTTTCTTCCCACGTCAACACTATCCCAGGGCTAAATGTCAGATCTGGGCTTGAAATATCTTATGTTCATTGGTTGTTTATGTCAGGAAGTGTGTTAAGTATTTTACCTGCTTTTAATCCTGATCACAGCTCTCGGAAGTGAGAGCAATTATTATCCCAATTTTACAGTTAAAGAATTTGAGGCTCTGACAGTTGACATCACTGCCCAGCCAGGTCACATAGCTGGTCTAAGTAACATAGCCCAGGACTGACATTCAGATGCTATGGGAGACCTTCGCTTCTCAGAACCTCAGTTTCCCCCTCTGTAAAATGGGGCAAATTGTACCACCCACCACATTTGATCATGATGAGAGGGAAGAAATCATGCTTGTGAAGGTAGGTCAGCAAATTTAGAGCATTATATACCAGGTGATATTCTCTGAGACAGACAATGGCGGTGGGCTGGGGCCTGAGTCACCTCCCAGCAGAGATGGGGCACTCTGGGGTGCAGAAACTCAGCGTGGAGCTTGTTCTTTACTCACTAAGGCTGGCCCCACACCATAGCCATACTAGTAACAAATACTAACACTAGCAACTAACATCCATAGAGCATTTACTAGAGGCTGGCACTGCTCCAAGTTAATCCATGTAAGCCTCACGACACTGGGAGCTCGGTACTAGAGGTACAATAATTATGCCTATTCTACAGATATGGAAATGAAGGCTCAGGGAAGCTAAGCGACTTGCCCAAGGCCACACAGCTTGCATGTGGTAGAGCTAGAATTTGACTCCAGGTCCATCAATGTGCCCTTGCTCCTGGAGTGTGTGCTGGGAAGAACTTACTGGGACAGAGGAGGCCAGCTCTTCTCTCTCTCTGCAGCACGGTCTCCAGGGAGGGAGCTGGGAATTTGAGTCAGAGTTACCCTGTAGTTTGTTTCCCCAGCTCTCAGTCCCTCCTGCTTTGAATGAGTTGAAGCGTCCCTGCCTCATTGGCTGGTTTTCCTGACGAGACGTGATCTTATTTCATAAAAGCACTTTGTAAATTGGCGTTGGTAATCCACATGACTGAGGAGCCCATCATGCTGTGTGTGCGCCCAAGAGAGTGTGGGCTTTGGCTTTTCACCTTGGTTTGGGCCAGTTACTTCATCCCTCTGCACCAGCTTCATCTGTCAAATGGAATTGGGTGGTTGTGGGGATTAATGACAATGCTTAAAACTTTCTGGGCCAGACACAGAGCAGGTGCTCAACGTGTAGAGTCATATTTGTGTGTGTGTACAGTGTGTGTGTGTGTGTGTGTGTACAGTGTGTGTGTGTGTGTGTGTGTGTACACAGTGTGTGCATACCTGTGTGTGCACTTGTGCATTCCCACCATATTCATCCCTAGGGAGAAAACATCGATGTCTGGCAAGATGGAAGAATACTCGGCCAGGTTATGATAGTTTGCATTCCTGTTCAGCAAACATTCACTTTCCTCCCCCCTCCCACTCTGGGTGGAGTTTACAGCCTCTTCCCACCGAAAGGCTGGGTCACATGACTTGCTTTGGCCACTGGAATGTTAGTGGATGTGGTTTGAGAAGATGCCTTGAATGTGTTCAAGCAGCTTGTCTTAGCTCTTCTGTTCTGGTGACCTGCCATAGGAAGATCATGCCCCAGGGAGCTTCTCCTTCAGCCTGCGCCCTGAAACAGGGAGACGGGTGGAGCAGACTTGATCTTGACCTGAAGCCTAGAAAGGACCCTTATTTAAGCCAATGTAGGCCTGCAGACCCGGGAGCATGAGGATAAATGCTAGTTATTGTCAACCACGGAGTTTGGGGGAAAATTTGTTATGCAGCATTACTGTGTCGATAGCTGACTGAGACACTGGCTGATGTCACATCTCAAGATTCCTTCTGTACAACAGACAACAACAGAATTCAGACCTGTTTTGGCGGCAGTGCGATGCAGTGATTCTCAAATTCTTTATTGGCATAAATAATTCAGACATTGGATTCTCACTAAACATTGCACTAAACACAGGAAACAATAGGCTTGCCGGCTCAGAGGCTCACAACCTGTCCAACAGCCCAAGTTAGAAATACCTTTTTGAGAAGTGTAGAAAACTTTATAAATGATTCTGTACAAATATACACAGTGGACCCTCCATCCAGCTGGCCTTCCTTTCTTGGATGGCATCTGAATCGACTGTTCTTTCCCAGCAATGAGACATTGGCAATGAGAGACAGACAGACAGACAGAGACTAAGACAGACAAAGACAGAGAGATCAAGGGAAGGAAAGAAGCAGCCCCAAAAGGAAAACATGAAGCCAACTTCATACATGAACTCATTCTGCGACAGTCAGCACAAACATGAAGAAATATGGGCCATCGGTCCATGTCGGTCTGTACAAGAGTTAGTCTTTATATATATATATATAATATATATATGTATAATATTTATAGGTATATATACTTTGGGTATAGAAAAAGTAACAGCATAATTTACATAGAGAAAGCCTTTTTTACAATTGAGAATTTTCCTAAGGTCAGTAACTTTGAGAGTAATCAACCGAATGAATCATGCGGTAAGTGTGTGGAGTGGACCCCAGTGCAAGATCGAAGCTCAGGGAGACAGAAATGAAAGGCTGAGGGTGGGACTTGACCGCCCAAGTGGGATGTTCTCAGCCTGGCCCGGCCATGGGCAAGGGCACTCACCTGGTGTGACCAGACTCATCTGGCCCCCGTGCACACCCTTGGCTTCTGTCTTGGGGCCTTGGAGGGTGCTGGTATTGCCGGGGGCTCTCCAGCTCCCTAAGGTTGAGCCTCTGCCCTGTGGATGCTGACCCCCACAGCAGCGGTGGGGGCATGCCCTTATGAGATGTAGGCATCCCTCCCCATGTCCACCAGGGCACCAACATCCAAGAAAATGGGTAACACCTACCATCTCTCTATTCCAGTCTTTCATCTTTTCAGGAACAACCTCCTGGAGGTGGAATTCCTGGGAAAGCTACAGTTGGGTCATGGAGAAGAGAAACCACATTTACTGAGCACCTACAGTGTGCCAGGTATTGTGTGATGCTATTGACATTCATGACTTCATGTACTCTCTCCAATACCCTTGAAGGTTAGGGATATACTAAGTGCTCGTGGACTGCACGAAGCTAAGAAAATCCAAGGAACACTTGGGGGAACTGCTGGCACTGAGAAATTGATGGTGAGGTCATTATTCACGATCGAGTGTGGCTTATGAAATACATGTTGAGTCACAATGAAGCAGGTGAACAAGCCCTGCTAATTTACAGCAACACACACACACACGCACACACACACACACACACACACACACACACACACCTGGGAGTCCTATGGTCAGCAAAGATACTATGTTTCCCATCCTTCAAGCCCTGACACATATTTATAGGGACAATGGCACACACCATCCCACCAAGAGGGTTGATACATTTTCTCCACACTTTAGGCTGCATTGCAGACTTGGCCCGTGGCCCACTATGACCTCTAGGTCTTCTTAAGCCACTTGGTAACAAACCAGTATTTTGCCCATCACACCTGTCATGTTTAGTTGGAGACCCTTAGAGTAGGGTCTTTCCATCAATAAATTTCCATGTTCATGCAAGTCCTTGACCTCAACACTCCAGTGGTCTATGAACAGGGGGACATAAACTCTCCAGGAAAGAGGCCATGGTGAGACAGCCGAGGGAGGCTTTCTGGTGTGGCAAGACAGACATGTGGGCCTCAGAGAGCAGAGACACAGGTCGCAAGAGGAGGTAGAGGGAGAGTGAAGCAGAAGCAAAGACAGGGAGGAAAATGCCTTAAAGAGAAGGGCTGATGGTCAATCCATCTATAGAAGTGATACCCATGAGTCCTACCCAATGCAAGGGCACTAAGAAACAGAGACATTGTGTGGAGGCAGGCAGCAACAGAGCCTGAGAGAGAGAGAGAGAGAGAGATGCAGAGAGAGTCCGAGGCAGCCTAAGTACTGGCCTGATCCAGCAAGCACAAACCCACCTGAGACACCTTCTTTCCCAGGACAAGGCCAATAACCTGGGCCAGGCATGATGTCGGGGGAGAAGTCAAGGTCTCCACATCTAAGCCAGGGCACCTTCTGTTTCGGGGTGGAATTTCCCAGGGTCTCGCATCAGGGTTGGGGGAAGTCAGGGGAGGGCAGAGCTAGTGCCTAGGGGCAGGCTTTCAATATATCATCACCTTGCCTCTGAGCCTGCACATGGGCTATTCCTTCCACTTGGCACACTGTTCCCTACCACTCACTCCCATTTGACTCAAATCTCAAGACGAGGTTCAGGCGTCCCCTCCTCTGAGAAACTTCTCCTGAGGGCACTTGTTGGGGTTGGGTGATCCTCTGGGGCTTCAGGACACCTGTCACAACTTCTCTATCTCATCCACTGGACTCAGGTCCCCTGAAGGGAGGGGGCACTTTTCTTCCTCATTTTTTTCCAGAAGCACAGGAAGAACTGACTAAATATTTATTGGATGAGTATATGAGATGAAGTCTTGGGGAACGAAGGGATACATGTTGCCTAATGCTGAGCTCTGCTGGGGGTGTAGCAGGTGCGGTTGGGGACATGAGCTTTTTTTTTAATAGATCTTTATTGGAGTGTAATTGCTTCACAATACTGTGTTAGTTTCTGTTGCACAACAAAGCGAATCAGCCATATGCATACACATGTCCCCAGATCCCCTCCCTCTTGAGCCTCCCTCCCACCCTCCCTATCCCACCCCTCTAGGTCATCGCAAAGCACCAAGCCGATCCCCCTCTGCTATGTGGCTGCTTCCCACCAGCCAACTATTCTACATTCGGTAGTATATATATGTCGATGCTACCCTCACTTCGCCCCAGCTTCCCCCTCCCCACCCACTCGTGCCCTCAAGTCCATTCTCTACGGCTAGCTCTTTATTTCTGTCCTGCCCCTATGTTCATCAGAACCTTTTTTTTTTTTTTTTAAGATTCCATATATATGCGTTAGCATACGGTATTTGTTTTTCTCTTTCTGACTCACTTCACTCTGTATGACAGACTCTAGGGGGGACACGAGCTTTTGAAATACGGGGGAGACTTTCTTCGACTCCTGCAGCTGCTCAATGGGAGGCATTTTAGATCCACCAAAGGGCCAAAAAGTAGGAGCTACGGTGGTTCTAGGGGACCATGACGTGGAAGCGATGCCCGTGGAATATGGGAGCCCACAGAGATCTGGGGAGCCCATGGTGGGGTAAAGGCTACCAACTGGATGACAGCTAGGGAAGGGGAGTCAGAGAAGCTTGGGTGACACTATGCCTGACACCATTCAGGCATCCAGCCTTTGTGCTCCAAGGCTCGGGGCTTTATATTCTGGACCGCAAGGCCAGGATGTGTGCATGGAGGAAGGGAAACAACAATCTATGGCATTCCCTGGGGTAGGGGGCACCAGGGCCTCAGCGGAGGAAAGCCTGATGAGAAAGAGTAGGAAGGAACCGAGAAAAGCCTTCAGGCATCTCACAGTTGAGCTCAGGCCTGGCCAAGGGCTCCCATGCTAGCCACGCCCCCTCCCTTAATGGCCCAGCCAGGCCAGCACCGCCCAGCTGGCTGCCGGGATTTGCAGGGGGGCTGAGCGGCTCTCCGTGGGAGGCTGGCTGGGAGGGCGGGCGGGGGTGGGAGGTCCTTGGTGTGGCAGGACAAGTACATTAGGGCGGCCTGATGTCTACACTACAGCTACACAGCAGTTACGTGAACTTACACGCGTTTGTATGTACCCATTTTATTAGTAGTAGTAGTAGCAACACAGATAGAAAATAAACAGAGAAAATGGCTACAGTCTTGGAGGACCAATGCATTGCATTCATTGTCCGGGACGCACTCAAGCTGCCACTGCCCCAACCCGGGCAGGGCTCGGGTGGGGAGAGGTTGACCCACCAGGGAACGGCACCCCAGTCCACTCAGCATCCTTCTTGGAAGGTGCTGGACTGAGTGTCCCCAATTCCCAAAACAACTTTCCCAGCCCCAGTCCTTTGCGATGCCGGACTTCCTCATTCCCCCCATCCTGGGACTGCTGGAACCCCCAGGCTCTGATCGTAGGGGTGAAGCAGCGGGACCTACGGAGCGCGTCCACACCCCTGCCCGCCTCCATCCCCAAATCAGCCACGCGGGATGGGACGGAACAGCCACCTATTGTCCACACCGTCCGTTTTATTGCTTCGTCCCCACAAGAGACAGCCCTCATAACTCTCTTCTCCACACTTAACTAGGGATTGGAAGGAGGGTGGAGAGGCCCTCGGATACCTGGAGACTCTCCTTCCTGGGGAAGACAGGGGGGACTTCCCTGAGTAGCCCCTGAGAACAGCACTGGGGTTGCCTGATGCAAGTGATAAGATTTCTGTTCGGTAAGAGGCTTTACTTCAGTAAGAGGCTGGAGCCGGCTACCGCAGAAGGAACGGGGGAGGATGTGGCAGGGAGAGCCAGGCACCGGGGAGGTGGCCTGTGGCTCACTTCCTAGCCCACGAGCTGGGATTTTAGACCTTGCCTTGTCCATGTAGATGGTGACAGGCAAGTCAACTTCCTCCTCGCCTAGGCAGCCTTCCAACCATTGAAGATGCTAAATATTGCTTTAAAACCCACTTCCATGCCACAGTTACTCAAGGAGGCCCCGCCTTGAGTTTTCCTGTTTACCACTGTCTGATTTCCTTTTTTCTTTCGTGAAAGGTTGCAGATGGCAGGAGGCTGGATGTGGGTCCCAGTGATGTGGCTGGGTGACAGTGTACTCAAGACCTCATGCCTTGGCTCAAACAAGTGAGAATCAGATGGTGACACTGTACCCCTTAAAAGCTCCCAGTGCTTTCCCGCTGCCCTTAGAAGACCTTTGAGATGCTCCCCCGCCCGGGATGCTCCTATTCCCCACCCCCCAGCCCAGTTCATCCACTGTCCACCCTGCTCATCCCCTCTGGCCTCCTGCCATGCCTCAGCCTAGAATGGTGTTTTCGTGATTCTACCCCCCCAGGGGACATTTGCAATGTCCGAGACATCTTTGGTTGTCACAACTCAGGGGTGGCAGGAAAGGGGGGTGCAACCAGCATCTAGTGGATGCAGGCCACGGACGCTGCTCAACATCCAACAGTGCACAGGACGCCCTGCCCGCAGCACAAATGATCTGGTCCCAAATACCAACAGGGCTGAGGCTGGGAGACCCTGACCTAGAACTGTCATCTCTTCCTCCTTCTCTTCCTTTAGATCTCATCTGAAATCTCACCTCCTAGGAAAGACCTTTGCCAACTGCTCCCTCCACAGTAGTCTCCCCTCCCCACATCTCATGTTACTGGTCCCTCATTTCAGGGGCTATGTTAGTGGTAATTTATAGATTGTTGTTGGCCAGATTCTTGTCTATCTCCTCCACTGGGCTCTAAGCTTCAGAACGGGGAGACTTTGTTTCCCTCATCACTGAATGCCCAGGGTCTACAAATGTAGTAGATGCTCAATAAATAACCCACCGAATAAATGGCGGATGAAGAAATAACCCCACAGAATTCTGAACTGACCCAGCCGTCGGCATCCGTCAAAAGCTCATCTCCCACCTTGACCAGCCCATTGCTCACCACTTCAGAACAGGCTTCTCTGCCTCCTACTGTCTGCCTGTGTTTTTTTTTTTTTTCCTGCTATCCTGGCACCAGTCTTTCCAAAATTCTCAGTCTAAGTGCTGGAGGTCAGGGTAATTTTAAACTAGAAGAACTAGCCAAGCTGGTCTTTTCTTAAGTGGTGGAAAAGAAAAACTAAGATTTGTTTTTAATCATTAGACTTTCAAATCTAAGAAGGCAGGATGCAAACAGCGTGTTGGCATAAACAATGGCTGCCCACTCAATGGAGGGAGGGAGCTGTTCTTCTGAGCTAATTTAAGCTAAATACATGGCGGTTATTTTTCATCTCTACTATTGTGTAACTTTCTCCTCTGTTCACGGTCCAGGGGAGATGTTATCTGGTAGGAGTCGGTGGTGGTGGAAGATAAGGGGAGGAAGGAAAGGAAGAGGTAGCAGACGGAAAGTACTCTCAGCCACCAAGCTGGTTATTAAAAGCCTTTCAAGAGCTCAGGAGTAGAGCTGGTGGTCCACTGGGACCCCAGGGAATTTTATCTGGGTGAAAACTCGATTTTGAGCCTTCCACACAGGGAAGAAACCAAAAAACAACCGGAGTCAGGTTTCCTTTCCGCCCCTCTATAGGCAACATTCCGTATCTTCCGAGATGTCCAGGTTGAACCACAGAAACTTTTACAAACTGCCTCAAGTGAAGAACATCCCTCCCACTCACATACACACTGTATTTCCTTAAGGTCCCCAGGCCTTCCAGCCCCTGGTACGAGGCTGGGGGTGGCAGTCAGGCCTTGAGGGGAAGCTGTTCCCTGGAAGATAAATGATTTCTCTCCAAGCAAACACATTACCAAACAGGATCATACGCAAGGTGTTACAGACAGAATCTTTCTTTCTGTATTTTCCAAGTTGCCTGACTGAAAATAAAGCTTTGCAGGGCCCTTCGACACAATCCACCAGTTACAGACAAGACGTCAAATGACTAGGCTTCTGGAAATTTCTGAGGCCTTAGTTCTAAATCTACCTCTGCTTCTAAGAAGGGACCTAGCTTGGAAGAGTTTACCTTCTTTTCTCTGGGCCTGAGTTCTTTCTCCTGTGAAAGGAGGAGAGGCATGAGATCAGGCTGGCTACTCGCATCCACATGAAGTGGCAAGGCATGCTGTGATTGATTAGCAATGTCTGCCAAGAGTACAGGAGGGGCAGTGGTAGCAGAAATGTCACATATTTGTACTCCTTGGACTAGGTCATCCTTCTAGATCTTCTAAATATAGATCATTCTAGATCTTCACTGCAATGACTTGGCTGAAGATAAAAATTCAGGTCAAGACCTAGCTGGCCCCTATGAGGGCATGATGTCCTCTGTTAGTCTCTGAACCATGGTATGTTGGGGAAGTCACTGACACACAGCACAACTGACCCCTCCATTGGAAGACATGATCAGCCAGAATTTTCCTTTGCGGCGTCCTTGTGCATGGAACCACTGTCCTCATGCACAGAACCGGGGTCTTCCTTCAGCAGGCCTGGGTAGGGAATGTGAGGTGGCAGGGGCAAGGTTCAAGTTTTCTGGGGCTCAGGAGCAGCCAGTGGTCACCCCCCAGCCACATCTCTCTGCCTAATGCATCTTGTTCTGCTTCTACATTCATTGCTCACAATGCCAGCCTCCAGGAAAGGTGGGGCTGGACGGGGTCGATCTACCTGTCCTGGCTCCTAGCAGGTGGTGGGTAAGTGCTGGGGGTCAGCTGTTCTCTTCTGTGGGCTGGCACTTGCTCTCAGAATACCGTGTAAGATATTGAGTTGAATTTACAGAGATTGATCTTGTTGGGGATTCAGAAGCCAGCCTGGGGAAGCTTAGGAAGAGCAGCCTGCTGTTGGCCTTTTACAGGTTTAACTACATGGTAGTGTCTTAAAAGCTCTGGTTAAGTCCTGCAATCAAGAATTAAGTTCAACCTTGTTCTGCCTAAGCATTTCCGATGCTTATTTGTCCCAGAACCCTTCCACTAATGCAACGTCCATCTAGTCTGCTATGGAATTAAAGGTCTATGCAACACAATTGGTAAACTGTGTTGATCCAGGGTCAACCTGGATCAGGCAAGCTCCGGGCAAAGCCCATTTCCTCCAGCTTGGTCCTCAATAGAGGGACAGCAGGCATCTCAACCCCATGACGAGAAATCCTTCATGTTCTTGGTGTTAGGAAAAGGGGCAGTAGGATCCCAGCGGTCAGCGTGACCACTGAGAGGGAGGAGGACTCACTGGAGAGCCTCCTGGGACAGAGGCCCACAGTTAAATGTTAAGTACAGGAGAGGGAGAGGGCTGAGCTGACGGTACAGGCTGCTCGGCGCAGGGGTGCTGGAGGAACCCAGGAGTGGCTTTACCAACCCAGATGCCCATTTCCTGGACACGGGCAGCTCCGGGCAGCCTGTCAGTCTGGGACCGTAAGTGGGAGCTTCCGTGCAAACTCCCACGAGGGTCCCCACCCTCCCCTGCATCCTCCCTCTCCCCTGGTTATGAGCTACAGATAACAGCACAGGTGTGAACTGTAACATCGCCATGGGCAGCTGGGCATATACCACTCAAGATGGTGGTGGGTTCCTGGGAACGAACGAGCCCAAAAAATCACATTTAAAATGTTGGCTCTACCACTTCACAGGCTGGTTTACGTCTCCTTCCCACAGTTTCTTTGCCTGTGAAATGAGGATAATGGTACCTACTTCCTAGGACCGTCCAGTCATGGGGATTCAGTTGGCCTGGCACATAGTAAGTGCTCACTGAAGAGTGGCAGTTAGAGGTGCATCATTACTCCACCTCCCAGGGCCTAGGTACCCTGGGACACCTGCCCCAACGGGTCTCTTTATGAGTCACGACCGCTGAATCTGGCAAATTCATTTGGAGTGACGTGGGAGCCACAACACAGGGCCCGGTTGTGGGAATCCCGTTACTGCCCAGCCCTGCCAGTGGACCCCCTGGCTGCAGGGAAGGATGTCTGAGCCCCGTGCCAGGGCCTCGCTCTGACCCAGCAACCCTCCACCCCGGCGATCTGCAAACATTTACTGAGTACCTACTACGTGCCAGGCGCTATGCTCGGTGCTGGCGCATAGGTAAATTGAGGAAGTCGGGGAGACGGAAGATCTCCCACCAACCTTCTGCCCCAGTTGGTTAACAGCATGGGCGTGGACAGTATGCTCTTGAGAGGGTAGTCAGTGACAGGAGAGGAATGAGGCCGCCGAGGCGTGTCCTCGGGAGAGCCAGGAAGAACCTTCCAGACACGGGGTTCCCACATTCCCGGGTCCAGGCTGACATATGCTGCATCTCATCCCTCCCCGAGGTCAGGACCATTACCTTACGGGTGAGGGCTGGGCTGGGGGGGGGGTCAGGTGGGGCTGGGGGTCAGGGAGAGCATCCCCCGAGCCTGCTCAAAACCTTCCTCACTTCACAGGCAAAGCCAAAAGAGGACACAGCAAAAGCGTGACTCACCGAGGTCTGTTCCTTTGCCGCTGAGTGAGAATACAAATAAAAGCAAGCATCGTGTCACCAACCCTTTCGGACTGGGCTGAAGCACATTCATTCAATGGTCAAGCGACTGTCCCGCTACAGATGGACCGCCCACCCTCATCCATGGAGATGAAATCTGGGACTACTGGACCCCAGGGACGGAGGTGTGGGTCAGGGGGCATGTTTGACAAGAGTGGCAGCAATGGGCTGACCCTCGTAGCCCAGGGGTCTGGGGAATCTATCTTCCAGGGGATCTGCCATGGAGGAACCAAGGCACAAGAGAAAGCTCCTTAGAGGATGTCAAGGGTTGAACTGAGCTCCCGGCTCCCGCCAAAACAAAGATACATTCAAATCCTAACCCACAGTACCTCAGAATGCGACCTTATCTGGAAATAGGGTCACTGCAGATGCATTGGTTAAGGTAAAGTTGAACTTGAGTAGGATGGGCCCCTAATCCAATATGACTGGTGTCCTAATGAAAAGATGGCAGTGAGAAGACAGACACACAGAAGGAGAAGGCTGTGTGATGACAGAGGCAGAGATTGGAGAGATGCATCCGCAAGCCAAGGAATGCCTGAGATTGCCAGAAAACTGCCAGAAGTAAAGCAGCGGGCGGCCAGGAAGGACTCCCTTACGGGTGCCAGGGGGAACTTGGTCCTGCCAACACCTTGATTCTAGACTTCTAGGCTTCAGAAGCATGAGAGCATCAATTCCTGTTGCTTGTGGTACTTTGCCACAGCAGCCCTAGCTGACTAGTGCAGAGGGGGAGGGGGGCTTGAGTGCATTGGTGGCATATCTGAAGCAAGACCAGCCCTCAGGGGATTGCTGGGTCAAAAGAAGGCTGGCAAGGGATGAGGATGGGGAGGGCAAGTTTAGGGACCCAAGGCTGAGAACTAGGCAGCCAGGGATGGGAATTTTGCTTCAAAAGACTCTAAAATCAGTCTCTGAAATCCCAAGGGTCCTTGTTATGGACTGAATTGTGCACCTCCCCCAGACCCCCGCCATTCATATGCTGAAGCCTTAACCTCCAATGTGGCTGTATTTGGAGATGGGCCCTTAAAGAGGTAATTAAGGTTAAATTAGGTCGTAAGGGCAGGACCGTAATTCGATATCACTGGTGTCCTTATAAGAAGAGACACACCAGGCATGTGTGCGCCCAGAGGAAAGGCCACGTGAAGACACAGTGAGAGGCTGACTGTCTGCAAGCCGAGGAGAGAGGCCTCAGAAGAAACCAAGCCTGACACCTTGATCTTGGACTCCCAGTCTCTAGAACTGTGAGTCAATACATTTCTGTTGTTGAAGCCCCCCAACCCACCCCCCCGCCCCCCCCAGACTGTGGTGTTTCCTTACGGCAGCCTGAGCAGATTAGACTCTTTCGACCTCTGAGGCCCGAATTCCCTCCAGATCCTGCACACCAAGTGGTCTCAATGTCGGCTCACGCCTCTCCCAGGACGGGGAGCTTTCTACCTTCCAAGGCAAGCCGTTAGAAAGTTCTTCCCCTGCTGGAACTCGTTCTCGGCCCCTGTAACTCCCTCCCCCTGGGTTCCTGTTCCTCCTCTGGGAACCATGTGCAAACTGGTTTTTTCTTCCTTCTGACAGTCGCCTAGATCAGAGGTCGGTAAAAGTCTTCAGTAGAGGGCAAGACTGTAAATATTCTCAGCTTGAAGGGCCACCCTGTCTCCGTTACAACTAGCCAACTCTGTCGCAGCACAAATGAAACCATGGCCCGTATGTAAATGAGTAGGTGTGGCTGTGAGCCAACATTTGTTTATTGACATTGCTATTTGAATTTCATAGAGTTTTCACGTATCATGAGCTCTTCTGTTTTTTCCCCCCAATTAAATACTGTAAAAACCACTTGGTGGGCTGGATATAGCCCACGGGGCCTAATGTGCCAACCCGAAGTCGAGATTTTTAAACATAGTGATTGGGCCTCAGTGTGTATCACTTCCTTCCTGTTCCTTAGACGATCAGTCACAGGTGGGGACAAGAACTGAGGGAGGTGAGGAGTGGGACGGGATGTGTGCACACGGGGTGGGAGGCGGAAAGGCGGCAGACCGGGATTCCCCAGATACAGGAGTCTAGTCTCCAGAGATCAATCCAGGGCTTCTAATGACGCAGAATCCAAGGTAGAAATAAAGGACTCCACGGCAAGACAAGATTTTTCTTTTTGACCAGCAAAAGGAGAATGAGGACAAAACAGTTAAGTGGAGACTCTGATTTCCAGTTCACTCTGGGGATGGTGACGTGTGGAGATGTCCCCACGTAAGGTCCCCCTGCAAGGGGACTCCCCATTTTATGAAAGACCTGTGACCAGGAAGAGTTGGTGGGAATTCAGTGTGCAAATCCACATGCCTTTGAAAGAAGGCAAGGTCAAGGCTTCCTAGTGAATCTTTACCCTGTGGACTGGTCCATTTGGGAAGCCTGTGTACCTAAGGGTTTGCTGAAAGCAGGGCGGAGACAGAGGCAACTTGCTGCTGGGCGCCGGGCACCTGCACACAGCGGTGATTGGACGTGTGCACACAGTCTGTGTTGTGGATTCTATAGAATGAGCCAATGGTGGGCTGGCAACTACGGTGTAAATATACACACCGCCTTTTCTTTTCCCTTTGCAAAAGATCAATGAACATGACCTCCTCCCACTGCTTCAGTGAATAAGGACTGAGGTCAGCAGGGAAAGCAGGGGTTTGGTTCTTTCTGGATCAAAATGTCTGCAAATAAAAGCTGGCTTCTAAACAATTCAGGGCGGCGGTGCAGCAGGAGGGCGGTGCGGGGCTGGGCTGGACTGGCTACAGCGAGACTGAGGAAGGAGGGAACAAAGTAAAGACCTGGGGAAAGAGGGAGAAGGCGAGGCGAGAGCAGGTGACGTGGGACCCTGTTCTGCAGGCAGAGAAACTCCAAAGGCGCAGGGGAAGCTGGGGTTTCTCCCTGGGTCCCTCAGGCTCCGCCCTTAATCTCAAGCTGGTGCTTGTGAACAAATGGAAAAAGCAGCCTGTGGAGATGCTGCTGGGCCTTGCCAAAGGCTCTGGGTGGCCCTGTTAGTTAATTCTGGAAACAACGGGGGCAAGAGGGCGTGGGCTGCAGCTCTGGTGAGCATGTCAGCTTCAGGGAGCTGACCTTGGCTACCCCTCCCCTTCCTCATTTCCTCCCCCCGCACACAGGTCTGTGATAAAGACTGGGGTCCACGGACCCAAGAAGTCTGATTGGGCTAAAGAGATGTGAGACCCTCAGGAGGCCCCGGCTCAGGCCTGGGGCGGGTCTGCTGGGTGACCTGCCTTAACAGGGCGGCAGCCGCTGACAAGAGCTGCCCGCAGCGACAGCAAAGCAGCTGGGGCTTGTGCAAACACGTGTCAGCACCTCCAGACACACAAATGACGGGCTGAGGGCCACAGGGACAGATGCCCCAGAAGAGGAATGCTTAGGAATGGCCCACATGGGGGCCTGGAGCCTCTGGTCCCAGGCAGGTGGGAGCGCTGGGAAAGTAACCAGGAAGGCCTTTGGGGTTTCCCTCAGCCAGGGTCTCGGGAAGCATGACCGGTCTCATCATTTTTCCCAGTTTGGAAGCTGGCTTGGCCCCCAGATCGTGAACCAAAGTGGGGAAAATCCCCATATCTCTGGTTGGACGTTGAGTCAGAGCCCAGGTGGGTTTTTGAAGTCGGAGGTCCCCTCTCTTTGAGGGAGACATCTAGATAAGGTGGCGACCAGAAGAAACCAAGGCTGGGCAGTGTCCAAGAAGTACGGCGGGACTGTGGGCAGACCCTGGGCCTCCTGCCTAATGCCCAGCTGTCCTGCTAGCGCCCTGCTGGGGGGCAGATTCCCCTCGGATGCCTGGTCAGGTGAATGGGGTCCAGGGTTTGGGGAACGTAAGACATTCCCTTGTAAGGTAAGGAACATAAGACAGAAGCTCTCCCCATCACTCTGCACCTGACTTGCTCCCAGCGCCCTCCGTGTAGAGCACTGGACCCTGGTGCGGTTAGCAAGAGCAGCTGGGCCAGGTGGGGAGCGAGGGTGAGGGATGGAAGGCAGGGGCGCTGAGCGTGCAGAGACGTCGAATGGGGAAGCCGCTCTGCGATTCGGCACCGGCTGGAGCTGAAAATGCAGAACCCCGACAAACAGCTGCCCTCCTCGCCTCCCCAGCTGGACTTTTTAAGGGTGAAGCAGCAGGAGTGGGGGAGGGATCATTTGCAAACAAGATGCCGTGCACACGCCCTGTAACCCAACACACACACCTAACCCAATGACCTATATCCGTCACTGTGGTGGATAAACTTAGCTGGTGTAAGTGCCAGGGCAGAGGGAGGGAAAGAGAATGTCCTAGAACATCCCCCTCCCAGAGCCCCGGTTCCCAAGGCTCAGACTTCAGGGGGGCGTCATGGATGAAGGTGAGCTGGAAGGAGCCCCCTGAAGTCATCTCGGCCAGGGAGCCACTGTGCTTTCCAAATGGAAGTGGGGGGCAGCGAGGAAGAAAGGGGACGAGGCTGTCACAGGAGAGGGCAGCGGAAACGGGGAAGCGTAGCCCAGAGAGACCCAGAGCGCAGAGGACATGCATTTCGGAGCGATACGCAGAGGTGCCCAAACCTTGACAGGCTTGGGGTGGGGGGGCCTCCGAGAACAGATGTTTGCACAGGAACAGCTGAGCCTCCCGCCCAGATCTCGGCCCCACAGCCTCCACTAAGCGCGCGCTCAGCTCTGCACCCCCGTCCCGTCTCTCCAGAGAGCGCAGCTGGAACCCACCACGCAGACACCGAAACAGCTGATGGGCGCTCAGCCCCGGACCTGGGGCAGCCTGACTCTCATCATCAAGGGCAATCGAGAGCGGACGGTGTCGTGCACGTAGACACACACGCACACACAGACCGGTCCTGCGAGCCTGCCCGCGTGGGACCCCTGCCCTAGCCTCCACAGCCCAGGGGCTCCACATCCAGCCCAAAGTTCTCTTGTCTACACCGTCCCCCGGGCCTCACTGATCAACTCTGCATCTCCCTGGCTGGTCCCATGAAGTCCTGGCTCGGGGTCCCCACCCCTGCCCGAGCGAAGGCGTGGGTCTGGGGTGCGGGGAAGCTGCCGGGCTCAGTCGTGCAGCGCTCCCAGGCCGGCCGGGGTCGGTACCCTCTGATGGTGAGCATCTGGCCTCCTGAGCTGGCAGAGGGCAGAGCAGGGGAGGAGAGGTGGCTTGGGAGCTGAGGCAGCTGAGCGCTGTCCCTTTGTCCAGTGGTCACAGCCTGGAGCACGGAGAGAAGGGAGAGAGTGGCAAGAGGTCACATGGGTACGACAACGCCATCTTTTGTGAATTAGCGCCCTCTCGGAGGTCAGGTGGTCTGAGATGAGCTTTTCCCGCCCTCTACAAGAAAAGGCGGAGGTCCTACTATGCGCTGGGCTCCGTGCCAAGCACCTCACATACCTGATCTCATTTAAACCTGAGGATAGCCTGCAAGAAAGGCACATTACACCGTTTTTACAGATGAGGCTCAGAGAGGTTAGGTGTTTTGCCCAAGGGTGCACAGCCAGGAAGCAGCAGGCTCTTCTCACTGGAGCATGTAGCTTCTGGACTAGGGATGGTCACCCAGCTGTGGGCTGGGTTGAGGCCACGTGGGACCGGAACACCATCCCGTGTGCCATGTGGAGTTGCTGAGAATGCTCAGTAAGGGATGGAGATAAAGGAAGTGGAGGTGAGAAAAGACCCACACCATAGACTCCAGCTGTGGGTGGAGGCTTTGCTGACTACCGTTGAGCCAGGATCTGGGCTGTCAGGGGCAGAATTTATGCCCACTCTCCCAGGATGGTTCTAGAAAGACAGGCAGTCTTTGCCTAGAAGGCAGAGTGGAGGGGTCAAGATCATGGATTTAGGGTCCAGACCAATCTGGGTTCCAATATTTGTTCTGCTCCTTACTAGCTGTGTGACCTGTGAATAGGCACTTAACCTCTCTGTGCCTCCTCCGGGGGTACCAGACTACCTCTTAGGGGGGCCCTGAGGATTCAGTGAGATAATGCAGACAGAATGCTTGACATGGCACCTATCACACATGTGCTTAATAAGTGGTGCCCAGATGATGGAGGTCGTGCTGGTGGTCGTGGTGATGGAAAAAAGAATTGGAAGCAGGGACTTGAACAGATACTTATACACCAATGTTCACAGCAACACTATTCACAATAGCCAAAAGGTGCAAACAAACCAAGCGTCCAACCACAGATTAATGAACAAACAAAATGTGGTATAGACTTACAATGGAATATCACTCAGCCATAAAAAGGAATGATGGCCTAATAATATATGCTACACTGTGGATGAAGCTTGAAAACATGCTGAGTAAAAGAAGCCAAACACAAAAGGATAAATATTGTAGGCGGCCACTTATATGGAGCATCTAGAACAGGTAAATTCATAGAGACAGAACGTAGATGAAAGATTAGGGGCTAGGGAGAGGAGGGATTAACCATTATTTCCTTTCTCCTGAGTCTCTGAAATTTAGTGTAGATTTTATACTCAAAGCACATCTCAACCTAGACTCGCCCCCTTCAAGTGTTCAATAGCCCCATGTGGTATGTGGCTGATTTTGGACAACACAGGTCCAAAGGGTGGTCCATGGACCAGCAGCGTCGGCATCACCTTGGAAATGCAAGATCTTGGGCCCCACCCCAGACATACAGAATGAGAATCCGCATTTTAACAAAGTCCCTAGGTGATATGAATGCATATTAAATTTTGAGACGCACCGCTCTGGAACGCAGGCTTGCCCCAGCCTTGCCTCCAGCTCACCACGGGCTAAGCCACACTGGGATTCTAGAAATGCCAGCTCCTCTGATGTGAGCCGTGGAGGGGCAAACCCAAGATCCCAGAGGCGAGTTTCGAGTTAGCTGCTCACCTCCTGGGAACGTGCCAGCTGCAGCTGAGACCTCTTGGTCGGTCCCCTGTGCAGATTACAAAGCCCTAGACAGGACCCAGATCCTGGGCCTACTGTAGCCAAGCCCTCCCCCAATCCACTGCCGACCCAGGCGGTTTCTGAAAGGACCACACCTCCAGAGTGACCATCTCAAAGCCGGATGAGTGTGAGTGAGGAATCTTGAGGGGCTGACGTTGTGGGGAGAGCAAACTCTAGACTAGGGAGTTGGGACCTGACCTGTGTCCCCAGCTTTGTCACCAACACCCCATGCAGATGTGGGTGAGTTGCTGAATGTCTCTGGGCCACGGTTTCTCCATGTGTAAAAGAAGGAGGCTGGATAAATCTGGAATGGCCAGGAAAGGCATCCATGCACTGATTCTAAATAACTGCTGATGAGTACCACTGAGTGATGGCAGATGCACTGTGACAGATTAGTCATGTCTGCCGTGGGTACCGGAATAGGACACAGACACCTTGCCTGTCTATCATCCGTGAAATAGGTACACCCCAGGACTTTTCTACTTTGATGAACAGCTGACACGTAGGGCTTGGTGGGTTCAGGGTACCACCTCACCATGTGATGCTCAGACTTACTGGGGCATCAACCTTCATGAGGAGGAAACAGGCAATGAGGCAGCCATGGTAGCCACAGGGATCCAGGCCCTGTATGGCAGCCTCTAGGACCCAAACTGCAGAGGAGACTCCCCTGAACAGAAACACGGTGGGGAAGGGTGGTACGCTGGGGAGGGAGGTGGGTACACGGAAAGGAGACGGTTGGCAGAGGAGCTGGGGAGGGGAGCAAAAAGGTGACAAAGGCCAGAGGACAGGGCAGTGGGGAGAGATGCTAAGGGGGAACACTTACTCTGCAGACTTCCAGAAATGTCCAGGGTGAGACAGGCGGCGGTTTCGCTTTGGCAGTTTCTCCAGCATGTCCATGAGCTTGGTAAAGGTAGGTCTCTCTTCTTGTTCAAAGGCCCAGCAGAAGAGAAGAATGTCCTAAAGGAAACCAACATGGTGATTTAACGTTAACTAATAACTTCTTGATTACTCCTTGACATCTCATTGGATTTGTCTGTTTGTCTACCCATTCGTTCCACTGCCAGATTCCTCCATCATCCATCCATCCATCCACCCACCCACCCATCCATCTATCCATCCACCCATCCATCTATCTATCCACCCATCCATCTATCCATCCACCCATCCATCTATCCATCCACCCATCCATCTATCCACCCACCCATCCATCTATCCATCCACCCATCCATCCATCCATCCACCCACCCACCCATCCATCTATCCATCCACCCATTCATCTATCCATCCACCCATCCATCTATCCATCCACCCATCCATCCATCCACCCACCCATCCATCTATCCATCCACCCATCCATCCATCCACCCACCCACCCATCCATCTATCCATCCACACATCCATCCATCTACCCACCCACCCATCCATCCATCCACCCATCCATCTATCCATCCACCCATTCATCTATCCATCCACCCATCCATCTATCCATCCACCCATCCATCCATCCATCCACCCACCCACCCATCCATCCATCCACCCACCCACCCATCCATCCATCCACCCATCCATCTATCTATCCACCCATCCATCTATCCATCCACCCATCCATCCATCTATCCATCCACCCATCCATCTATCCATCCACCCATTCATCTATCTATCCACCCATCCATCTATCCATCCACCCATCCATCCATCCATCCACCCACCCATCCATCTATCCATCCACCCATTCATCTATCCATCCACCCATCCATCTATCCATCCACCCATCCATCCATCCATCCACCCACCCACCCATCCATCCATCCATCCACCCATTCATCTATCCATCCACCCATCCATCTATCCATCCACCCACCCATCCATCCATCCACCCACCCATCCATCTATCCATCCACCCATTCATCTATCCATCCACCCATCCATCTATCCATCCACCCACCCATCCATCCATCCACCCACCCATCCATCTATCCATCCACCCATTCATCTATCCATCCACCCATTCATCTATCTATCCACCCATCCATCTATCCATCCACCCATCCATCCATCCACCCACCCATCCATCTATCCATCCACCCATCCATCTATCTATTCATCTCAGTTCATGTATTTATCCTTCATCTATCGTCCAGCCATGCATCACTCATCCATTGCATCATCCATCCTTTTACTCATCCACTTTCTGAGCCTATATAGCAAACTAGGTAAATCCTATTATAGAAGGTCTGGGATACATTGAACTCAATAATGCTCCCCAAGGAGTTTCGTGGCATTTTTCTCAAAAAGGAGGGAGAAAAGGGAATCCTGAAGCTTCTATCCACATCCTAATATTATAAGCACACTTAAAGTCACAGACAGGAAAATTACTCTTAGTAATTGCCTCACTTGAGAAAGGAAATCTAGAGACAGGTAATCCTTAAAAACATACCAGATAATTACACCTTCCCTGACACATCTATCTTCTGATCAAAAGAGGATTCTTCCTGATGTGTTTTAAAGGATGATTACTAATTTATACTCAGGCTTCTCTGTTTCCATATATCTTGTTCTGAGTTGGATAACACCTTAAAAATTCTATGTAGATCCAAATAAAATTAGAATCATTAATACCAGTGATATCTTAATGTATGTCTTTAAAAAATAACAGAAAAAGAGGGATTCACTCGTTCTACTAGACTCAGCAATCCCTTGCTAAGAAAAACCTGGCCAAGTGTTACTGTGCCCTGATAGCAGGAACCTGAATTGCAGGCATAGTTCAAAAGCTTTGCCTTCTAAGCTCCAAATCATTATCCGACAAGTCTGTGGGCAGGCTTTTTTGTCACCCTCCAGGAAAGCGTTTGCAACCTCATTAACATGCAGGAAAAAGAAGGCCCAGAATTGTGTCTGCTTCTCCCCTCATCCCCCAGACCTGGCACTATCCTGGGACTTACCGAGATTTCTTTTCCCATGCCGATCTGGCTGAGGTTGGGTTTCATGCCTGTGCCCATTTGCCAGATTATTGCCTCTGCTGGTTGGGTCTTGAAAGGCCACTCTCTGGCATGGAGTTCATACCAGATTGTCCTGTTGGCAGACATTGTTTAAGGGTGTGATATGTCACTTGCAACTCTGTGTCCCCTTACCAACACACGCCCACCCGGTCAGCCTGCTGGCTAACCACTCTGGCCCCCTAGTTTCTGCCTCACAGGGCTGGTGTTTTGCTACCTAAGATGTACATAAAGCTTTGTCAATGTCTTAGAAGTCATGCTTATCCCAGGATATCTTCTCTGGTGCCTGAATTAAAATGAATCAAAAGCTAGAACCTGAACAGTCTAATATAATGCGGCTAGGATCTCTGACCCCATGCTTGTAAGTTTAGGAAACTATTGTAAGGGGAATATAAGGGATACAGACAAAATCTCATTTACAAGGATCTTCTGTACACCATTATATAGAACATTGAAAAAAGTAGCAATAACACGATTGTTCAATAACAAGAATTGACACTTCCTAACACCATACATAAAAATAAACTCAAAATGGATGGATTAAAGACCGAAATGTAAGGCCAGACACTATAAAACTCTTAGAGGAAAACATAGGCAGAACACTCTGTGACATAAATCACAGCAAGATCCTTTTTGACCCACCTTCTAGAGTAATGGAAATAAAAACAAAAATAAACAAATGGGACCTAATGAAACTTAAAAGCTTTTGCACAGCAAAGGAAACCATAAACAAGATGAAAAGACAACCCTCAGAATGGGAGAAAATATTTGCAAATGAAGCAACTGACAAAGGATTAATCTCCAAAATATACAAGCAGCTTATGCAGCTCAATATCAAAAAAACAAACAACCCAATCCAAAAATGGGCAGAAGACCTAAACAGACATTTCTCCAAAGAAGACATAGATTGCTAACAAACACATGCAAGGATGCTCAACGTCACTAATCATTAGAGAAATGCAAATCAAAACCACAGTGAGGTATCACCTCACACTGGTCAGAGTGGCCAATCATCAAAAAATCTACAAACAATAAATGCTGGAGAGGGTGTGGAGAAAAGGGAATCCTCCTGCACTGTTGGTGGGAATGCAAATTGATACAGTCACTATGGAGAACAGTATGGAGATATCTTAAAAAACTAAAAATAGAACTACCATATGACACAGCAATCCTCCTACTGGGCATACACCCTGAGAAAACCATAATTCAAAAAGATACATGTACCACAATGTTCATTGCAGCTCTATTTACAATAGCCAGGACATGGAAGCAACCTAAGTGTCCATCGACAGATGAATGGATAAAGAAGATGTGACACATATACACAATGAAATATTACTCAGCCATAAAAAGGAATGAAACTGAGTTACCTGTAGTGAGGTGGATGGACCTAGAGTCTGTCATACAGAGTGAAGTAAGTCAGAAAGAGAAAAACAAATAGCGTATGCTAACACATATATATGGAATCTAGAAAAATGGTACTGATGAACCTAGTGGAGGGCAGGAATAAAGACACTGATGTAGAGAACAGACTTGAGGTCACGGGGGGAGGGGGAGGCTGGGACGTAGTGAGAGAGTAGCACTGACATATATACACTACGAAATGTAAAATAGCAATGGGAAGCTGCTGCATAGCACAGGGAGATCATCTGGGTGCTTTGTGACGACCTGGAGGGGTGGGATAGGGAAGGTGGGAGGGAGCCTCAAGAGGGAGGGGATATGGGGATATATGTGTACATATAGCTGATTCATTTTGTTGTACAGCAGAAACTAACATTACATTGTAAAGCAATTATACTCCAATAAAGATTAAAAAAATAACAAGAATTGGTTACATGTATTATGGTAAATCCATAAACTAAGATATTTATTATTATTATAACATTTCAAAGAAATTTTGCTGACATAAAAAATGCTTAAAATATAATTTTAAGTGAAAAAAGCAGTACACAAAACTGTATATAAGGTATGTTATGCTTTTTAAATACCATTATATATGTATGGACAAGAGAATAAGAGCAACACAGCAAAATGTTAACAAGGGCTACCTCTCAGTGATAGAAAGGACAGAATTTTTTTCTATTATATTTGTGTTTTCTGAGAAGGAAACTTCCTTTGAAATAGTGGAAAGAAAAAAAAAAAACAATCTGAGGGTCAGACTGCCTTGGGTTCAAGTCCTGATTCTATTCTATGCTAGTAATATGTCACTGGGTAGGTTGCTTCCCTTCTGAATCCAGGTTTCCTTACTTGCCAAATGAGAATGATGATAAAACTGCAGTGGGAGAATGTTCATCTGGGAGGCGGAATGCCAGAACAACTCGATGCCGGAGTTATTCTAGAGAGATCGACTGTGTTATCGTCTGTTTCATAAATCATGACGTTGTAATGACGGAAGAAACGAGTGCCTGCTGCAGTGAGCGGCACGTGGGGACGGAAGGGGAGATGCGCTGGGCAGTGCATAAGTGACGCTGGGAGGTGTGGCGGCAGTGAGGACCACGGTGCATGCGTCGGGGTGTTCAGAGGGCTGTACGGTGGGGATAGGTCTCAACTCACTGAGACGATTCCCCAACTCAGGGGCTAACTGAAACAGCCCTAGGAAATGATCTTTCCTCTGACCTGAGATGATTTATGTAAATTTGCTTTAAAGAACACGAAGCACTCAGTTATCCTTTTTACTGATAGAGGACTGTATCAAACCAGCTATTTCTAGGGGTCCACCTCTCAGTTAGCATCTTCTCATCCCTCCGGGGCGAGGAGGGGTGGTAATGCTCAGGTGTTGGGATGTTGAGTTAGGTGGTCAGGAAGCTCTCAAGTTAAGGGCTGGATGATTCTAGTTCTCTTCATCATAAACAATAACACTTACTGAGTTTTCACTCTGTGCTAGACACTAATCTTAGCCTTCTGTACTTACTATGATTATGGGGAAGGTGTATTAGCATGCCTTTTATTCTGATGTTCTGCTATCTGGGGGCTTGCTGACCCTGGAGGGACTGCCCCTCTCAGGGCTAGCCAATTCCTAGAGATAGTAAAGGACTGACCTGTAAGTGTGCTTTTCATATGCAAACTAACCAATCCAAAGTCCTCCACCGTCCCTCCATCTCCTCTATCAGGCTCTCACACTCAGGGCCAATATTCCCCTGCCCTACTCAGGACAGCCCCCATACCCCAGAGCCCACTGAAATTAGTTAAACTAGCCAATGCTAAGCCAGCTCACCCTGCCTCGCCCATTCCTTCCTGAGAAAACCACAATAACGGCTCTTGCCCACATTTTCTTCCTGCTCCCTCTGCCTCCTGACTGACCCTGGTGTTTCCCCGTGTGGCCCTCTGTGGTAATGATGTGCCCTCTCCTTCTGGGAACTGTGAATAACAAACTATCCAGTGGTAGTTGTTTCCTGATCTATTGGCCTCATCAAAACTGAATAATAATAAAACCCACATTTTAAACAAGAAGTGCTATTATCAGCTCCATTTTACAGCTGGGGAAACTGAGGCTCATGAAGGTTACATATCTTACCCAGGGTCATACAGCAAAATAAGAGGTATAGCCAGAGTTGAAGCCATCTGACTACAGAATTACACCACTGGCCATTATGCTATACTGAGAAACCTACACTCCATCCCATTTGAGGGTCCTTTGTAATTGGGGCAGTGAACTATTTGGAAGGGCAACCCTCTAGCTGATGGTTGGGGCCTAGTGAAGGAGGCACACACAGAGTGTAGGCACCACTCATGTGAACCAGGGAAGGGAGCCTATCAGGAGCTTGGCCTTGTGCTGTGTGCCTTACAGGTGTTTTCTCATTCAATCCTTAGAACATCTCAATGGGCTTTATTATCTTTGATTTACGGCTGAGGGAAGTAGGGCTTTCAGTGGTGAAATGACTCTCAAGCCTGGGGGCTCTGTGGTTAAAAGCTCCAACCCTGGGGTCAGGATGTCCCAAGTTTGACTCCCAGCTTCATTGCTAATTACCATAAGGCAAGTCACTAAGCCACTCGGAACCTCAGTTTCCTCATCTGTCAATTGGGAACAATGGTACCTGCTTCAAAGTGTGCTTCTGAAGATGCCATGAGACAGCACCCATAACAAGCTTAGCACGGTGCTCAATATACTTTTAAAAGTCCATTTTTGTTCTAAGTCATGCCCCAGCATGATGTCCCCAAGCAACAAGATGCACCTAATTGGCAGGAAACCAGGAGCACCAGGCCCCTCGGAATTCAGCAGTGTCAGGAATAAAAGCCTCATTAAAACTTCTTTTCAAACCTAACTTTCAAGAGAAACTCGCTTGAGGGGGAAAAAAATTGCTAAAGATTAAAACTCCAGTGGAAAACCAATTACTTACTTTGGTACATTTTGTTAATTACAGTCTTTTTTCTTTTGCTAAATCGATAGTAAAATATACCAACTTAATTATTGCAATTTGGTTTCAGATAACAATATCTAACAAGATAAAGATTTGGGCATAAACTAATCAGGGCAAGTGACAGCCTCTTAAGGGGCCCAAGTGACAGATGGCGAGAATCCTGATGTGCCAGCAAACACTGCCCCCACCCCGATTTATAGAGAGGACGCAGCAGGGGTGCTTTTCCATGGAAGACGTTCTCTGTAACATCTCCTGGTGGCGCTAAATCTAACTGCACACATCTGCAAGCCTCCAACTTTCCCAAACAGCTTTCCCAGCTTATCTCTGCCAGTCCGTGTAACCGCCCCCATGGTCGAGGTAAGGTGAGGATTAGCATGGCCATCTGAGGGATAGGCGCACGGAAGCCTTCCTGCTGTACCTTCTCAGAGCGTCTGGATCTGCATCTTAGGGCTGCACCCTGGATCCTCTCTCCCTCCTCTGTACTTTCAAAGACATCTCATTCTCTCCCACGGCTGCAGTTACCCTCTCTTTGCCGACAAGTCCTGAACTCTTTCCCAAACTTAAAATGTGTAGATTCAGCCACCTTCTGGCTGCTCCCCTCGGCTGTCTCCAAGGTAGCTCAAACTCACTGTGTCCAAATCTGCTCTCTCTGCCTTCCTGGCATGCCCCAACCCTGCCCCACCTCCAGGGTCTCCACTTCGGTGAATGACACTACTCTCTACCAAGTTGCTTCAGGTAGATATCTGGCATCACCCACATTTAAACCGACAATCAAGCCCTATCACTTCCACCCCCCAAATGCTGCTTCTTATGTCCAATCCCAGCTTTCACACCCACTGGCACTGATTCAGCAGAGAATCTCAGCATCTCCCCCCTGGATTGGTCAACCGGCCCCAATCTTGTCCTTCTCCTTTCCGTTTTCAACACAGTAGTGATTGTTCTAATGCTTAAAGTGTGATTATGTCACTCTCCTGCTCAATAACCATCAGTGGCTCCCTACTGCCCTGAAGATGAAAACTCCTTAACTCAGCCTCTAGGTCCCTGCAGAACGCCTTCTTTCCTCTCTAGTCTCTCATCTCACCACCCCAGGCTCATTTTTTCCTGATTCTCCATCCATCAGCTTCCTCTTCTTCCCTCCACCCCTGCTCCCCACATATTCCTCCATTGTGGGCAATTTGTTCTTTTCACCCTTGTTCCTTTTCATGTGTTCCTTCTATCTGGAACACTTCACCTTACCCTCACCTGGACTACTTACACTCAATCTTTAACACAGGCTCAGGAGTCACCTCCTCCAGGAAGCTCTCTCTGATCTCCCAGGTTGGATTTAGTTCCTCCTTTCTTCCCACAGTCCTGTGTTTATCCCCAGCATAGCACTTATCACAGAATTTTGTAAAAAAAAACTGTTTCCTTGTCTGTCTTCCACCAGACAAGAGAGAATAGGGACCTATGGTGGTTTTAAAATGTCCACAAATTGTTTGATACTCCTTCCTGTAAAAAGTAGAGCTTAATTCCCCTCCCCCTGATTTGCTGACTTGCTTCTAACAAACAGAATACGGTAGAAGTGACGATGTATAATTTCTACGACTAGATCATAAAGGCAATGCAGCTTCTTGCCGCTGTGTTGTGAGGTCACTCAAGCAGCCTTTGGAAAGGCCTGTGTGGTGAGGAACTGAGGCCTCCTGCCAACAGCCACGTGAGCAGGCCACCTTGGAGATGGATCCTCAGCCTGTCAAAACTTCAGATGAGACTGCAGCCCTGGCCAACATCTTGACTGCAGCCTAATGCGAGATCCTGAGCCAGTTCAGAACCACTCCCAAATTCCTGGCCACAGAAACTTGAGATAATAAAGGTCGTTTTAAGCCACTAAGTTTTTGACAATTTGTTAATAATAGGCACCCAGTAAATAGCTATTGCACGAATGAATGAATGAATCAGGTAACTTGCCATGGTCACACAACCAGTTAGAAACCAGGCATGAAGGTTTGCTAGGGTCTCTCTACTACAGCCCACTCAGATCCCCCCTAACTCACCCAGAAATCCAGCCACCTTTTTCTCCGCAGGCAGATCCCCTGTCCCTTCCAAAAGCACTAAAGGAATGCTTTGGGAAGTGCCCCTCTGCCCATGCTGGGGCACTCAAAAGCCAGGGTGGGCTACCTACCCGAGCGCAAAGACGTCCGAGTGTTTGGAGAAGGGGAGCTTGTCTTCCTCTGTGTCGGGAGACAGCTGGCGGATGATCTCCGGGGCCAAGTGGCACAGCCAGCCGCTCTGGATACGCAGCTTGTCATCACGCCTGGAGAAGCAAAGCACAGAGTGAGCCCCGTTTCACAGCCCAGGGAGGACCAGTCCTCCATCACGGACCCCAAGTCCCTGGACCATCTCTGCTGGCTTTCTTGTGTTCCTCCCCCATCCCTAGCCCCCCATCAAGCACTGCCTGACCTTGTACTTGAGGCCAAGACTCAGTGGGAGGTGCAGGAAAGGCTGATCTGGAGAGAGACACCCAACACCCAAACAGTCATCGTGTCCCTTCGTCTCTGAGGCGCCCCCTTCTCCATCTTCATTTAACAAATACAGCCGATTCTTGTTATTCGTGGCACTTATGTTCTATAAAGTCTCAGCAAACACTGAATTAGTGAAAACTGAGTTTTTGCTCCTGGAGGAAATATATATATACACACACGCATGCACACATCTCAAAAAGATAATAATCTTAAATCCTAAAAACAATTCATCCCAGTCTATTTTATTTTACACAAGAGAAAATGAGGCTCAGAAGTATTACGTGATTTGCCCTGAGGCTGCCCCACTACCAGGGGGCAGAACTGCAAAACCCATCCAACTGGCCCCAGAGCTGGAGCTTCTTGCCCTGCACTGCACCAGCCCATCTCCATCCTCTGGTCATCGCTGATGAGAGCTGAAACAAAACTGCACAGCACCCTCTCCTTGGACCTCAGCTGGGAACATGTGCATCAGTTGACTCAAGTTTTTCACCACCCTGTACATGTCCACGAATGACTGTGAATATGCCATGAGTATTGATTCGGGGGTTACAAATAAATTTTAGTGAGTAGGTGAATTTGCAAATATGGAATCCGCGAATAATGAGGACCGACTGTATTTATGAGCACCCACTATGCCTAGGCTCTGTTCTCTGCACTGGGACCACAGCAGTGAACAAGACTGACAAAGTCCCTGCCCTCCTGGAGCTTGTACTTCGGTAGGGGAAAGTGATGACAAATGAATTATCTAAACAGGAAAGATTAAAATAGGAGAATGTGTCAAAGATAAGAGGGAGCTTACTTTAGGTAAAATGTGAGCTAAGATTTTCATGACATAAAGGATCCAGCCATATGAACAAGGAGAAGAATACTCTAGGCAGAAGAGAAGTGAGGACAAAGGCCCAAGGCAGGTCCTCTTTGGGGTGTTCTAGAAACCCAAAGAACATCAGTGTAGTGGGGACATATCATGCTACCCCACGCATCCATTAAATTGTACACGACAATTCCCTTGTTGATGGGTCTTAGGTGATTCCCTCTCTCATCATTATAAACAAAGCTGCAATGCACATCCTTGGGTAGGTACTGTGCATATATCTCTTCACCCACATCTATGGGTGGGTGAAATTCTTAGAAGACAAATTCTTAGAAGACAAAGGATACTGGCTCCCTTCTTCATATTGTAAGTCTTCAGCAAGTACACAGCTTTCTATTTGGGACTGAAATCTGAACTTCTATGAGGTTTCCACTGATTCAAGACTCCTGGGAAAAGGTCAGTTAACACAGGGAGAGTGGGATGGATCTTCAAACCATCAAGAGTGAGATCATGAAGGACCAGATCCTCTAGCATGTGGGGACCTGCTGGAGACCTGGGGCTGGCTGGATTTTATACATCTTCCAGGGTGAGCTTTGAGCTATTTAAGGTGTGAGGCACTGCTCCCTTAACTGTACTCATGCATATCCCATAATCATGATTATTGCCCTATCTGAACACCTTCCACAGTAGTGCTATCCAAAAGAACTTTCCATGATGATGGAAATGTTCTCCATCTCTGCTGTCCAATATGGCAGCCACTAGCCATCATGACTACTGAGGACTTGAAATCCAGCTAGCGCAAATGAAGAACTGAACTTTTCGTTTTATTTAATTTTAATTGAAGTTACAATTACATAGCCATATGTGGCTACCATATTGGAAAGTGCTGCTCTAGACGATCACTTACTACAAATGGATTTTTTTCATTTATATGTATTTTAACAGGTTACCTTTTAACGTGATCGTAAATGGAAACTAGTACTTTTTTTAGTACACGTTAAAATTAAGATAAAAAATGTTTGTTCGCATCCTCCCTAAAGTCAGCTTGTGGACCACACGTGTGAGGGGATGAGAGAACCCTGACGGAAGAGGCTCCAGGAGTTTGGAGTTCTGGGTTTGGAGCTGGACAATTCTTCGTGGTGGAGGGACCGTCCTGGGCACTGCAGGATGTGTGGTAGCATCCCTCGCCTCTACCCACTAGATGCCAGTAGCACCCCCTTCCCTGTTATGACAACCAAAAATGTGTCCAGACATCACAAATGTCTCTGGGGGGTGGGAGAGTCCCAGCTGAAAAAAATCACTGTTCTAATTTATACATAGAACAAGGAAATAGTCCAAATTTCACTTTCAGCTTTAGTGACACATGACGTGCTCCTGTGCTCTACACAGCAGACCTGACAGGACACATCCTCTGCTGGAGCCGGAAAATAGGACTCAAATCCACTGGCGAGCCTGTGAGTTGGCAGGGTCCAGTGAGTTCTGGCTTCTAGAATTGGGGACGCTGGCAGGGGTTTAAGGACCCATCTGTTGCTTACTCGCTGTTCGTCCTTGAGCAGACCTGGGTCTCTACTTTCCCATCCAAGTTTGTTTGCAAAATGGGCACATGAACTTGGACTCCACATGGCTGGTGCAAGGATGGAAAGGAGAAAGGCTGGGTCAGCTGCCAAGGACACATGATTACTGGACATCACTATTCCCTAGGGAATTTTTTGTAACTTGAGGACTCAGAAATGGAATGGAGATTAGAGTCCAAAGTAAGAATGTCATCTAAGAAAGAGGGGCCGTGGCCTGGGCCAGCTGCCATTCTCCTGGCATGACCAGGCCCTGTGGGGTGGGGTGGAGTGGAATGCTGCTGCCCAAAGGGCAAACTTCCCAGTTCCCATCTCATCCAACAGCCCCCTCCGCCTCCTCCTGACTCACTGGGGCAGTGGAGGTTTGGAATTGTAGGGCTGGGCCAGGAAGAAGGGTGCTGGCCGCTCGATAACCATCATCCTGGGGCGGATGTGAGCACGTGCCTAGAGGGGTCTGGGAGCCAGGCCTGGCACAGACACCCTGCGGTGTCCTGTTCCCATGGTGATGGACCCATCGGTGACCAACCCAAATCGTCTTCGTTATGGTTATTATTATGATCAATAACAGCCTGTGGGCAACTGGCATGATGCCACTGGCATCTCAAATGACACCTTTTCTGGACGACGGCAGAACAGCTGTAGGCAAGGCAATGCCAGGGACGGGCTCAGGGGAAGCCCTGGCATCTGTCTGGATGTTCAGAACGTGCTCACTTACTGCTACCCCTGCCCCTGCCCCAGGCCCGGCTGATCTCCCCTTTCTGGGCACCCAGCACTGTCAGTGCCCCAAGGTCTAACTGAGGGAAGGGCAGGAAGGCAAGTAACTCCTGCTGAGCGCCTCCTGTATGTCAGGCTGTCCACCCAACTTAATTCTTATGTGCCCACAATCAGATGGGTATCACCCCTGTTCTATGGGTCAGGAAATAGCCTCAAAAAGCTTGAGTGACCCTCCCAAAGCCATGGAGGTAACAAGTGAAAGAACTAACGTCCGTTTGATTGCAAGTCTTTAAAACTCCAGCGACTAAACTCCTAACCACAATTCTACACAAATTCTATAGCACACCGTTTGGGAGCAAAGTTCTGAACTGAGCCCTATTTGCCCTCCAACAGGGAAAAAAGCACAGGAAGCCACTGATGGCTGCTCCTGGCTGTGGATCTCTGGTTGGGAGAGATTGCTGAGGGCTCCCTGGCCTCTTGCAACACTAACCGGGTTTGCGTTGACAGCCAGCCTGGGGCACGGTGGGGGCGGGGGCGGTGTGCTGCCTGGGCGACAAGGCCAGAAGCCACCTTGCCCTTGACTTGCACTCCCTTCCTGGTTGACACTGGGCCTCCATGAATGAGCTGAAGGTCATTCCTTTTCCCTTTGCTTTCTCGTCTCCCTGTGGCTTCAGAAAACCATGAATCTAAAGGGAAAAAATCAGGGACTTCCCTGGTAGCGCAGTGGTTAAGAATCCGCCTGCCAATGCAGGGGACATGGGTTCGAGCCCTGGTCCGGGAAGATCCCACATGCCGCGGAGCAACTAAGCCCGCGAGCCACAACTACTGAGCCTGCGCTCTAGAGCCACAACTACTGAGCCCGTGTGCCACAACTACTGAGCCTGCATGCCACAACTACTGAAGCCCGCGCGCCTAGAGCCCGTGCTCTGCAACAAGAGAATCCACCGCAATGAGAAGCACGCGCATCGCAACAGAGTAGCCCCTGCTCGCCGCAACTAGTGAAAGTCCGCGTGTAGCAACGAAGACCCAATGCAGCCATAAATAAATAAATAAATAAATAAATAAAATTTAATAAATAAATAAAGGAAAAAGATCAGAGGCCCTCTGGTTTTTGGGGGAGAAGCCACTGACAAGGAGAAAGTGTGTGGACCTGCCACCAGGAGGGAGGAATCTGATTTTTTTTTTTCTTAGGAGCCTTGGACTAGGTTAAAGACAACGCCTGCTGAACCTCTTGTCTTGACACAAATACTTGGGTTCATAGTGATGTCACCAACTGCTTCCTCTGCCCTTGGCCTGGGGCAATGGAAACAGGGAGGGAGCGATTCCCCAACCAGTAAACCAGAACCTAAGTGGGTTCTTGGCTTCTTGGGTTCTGACTTGATGACTCTCTCCATCTATCCATTGATCCATTTGTTAATCTCCTGTCTACTTACTTTCTTATCTTAGGGACTATAGGTAGTTTTGGAGATGAATGTCTTTGGGTGGAGTAAAATCTTAAAAAAAACCCTTCAGCTTCTGTTTGTTACTGCAACACACAGGAACAGCTAGATCAGCCTCCACCAGATTTCAGATGGTCTGACTGAGATTCAAGGCACTACAGAGCACGAACAAAATTCACTTTGTTGGGGGGCTCCTGGGTGTACCTCAAAGGGATCAGGGATTTTCCAAAGCAGCTGAAATGGAAGTACAATGAGAGAAACCAGGGCTTGGGGGGTGCTGCCTTTCTGGAGAGGCATACCATTTGTTAAAAGAGGCATGATTAGAGAGAACATGCTGGGTTTAAAGTGTGTGTGTGTGTGTGTGTGTGTGTGTGTGGAGAACACACTCCAAATTAAAAGCCACAAAGGGCAGACCTTCTGAATTATGGGTTGTTTATTTGGGATCAGGCTGTTTTTCACATGGTCAACTCAAGGTAGCTTGCTCTAGGGTGAGTGGTGGCTGAGAGTTTATTACTTAACAATAGTTAATGACCCTCCTGGGTGATACTGAGGAGGTATATGCAAATTAATACTAATTACAACAATTCCACAGAAGCTATTGGGTTGGCCAGAAAGTTCATTCGGGTTTTCCATAAGGTGTTACAGAAAAACCCGAACGAACTTTTTGGCCAACCCAGTATTATTTGTAGCGCTTGATGGGCTCCAGGCATTGTGCTGGACGCTTGCTGTGTGTTGTCTTATTCTACCCTCATAACGACCCTCTGAGGCAGGAATCATCATACCCAGCATTTTTCTTGCAGGAAAGTGAAGGCACAGTTCATAAGTGGCAGAGCCAAGCTGGGCCCCGGGTGGGTCTGACTTTAAATCCCTTGCTCTTAACTACACTCCTGCTGTACTAAAACAACGGGATTCATAAGAAAACTTTGAGCGAGGGTGCTTGGGGGAGCCCAACTTCCATGTGTGTGCTTGGAGTAAGGAGAGTGTCTTCCAGTGCAATTCAAGGGCAAGGGCGCTGCAGGACTGAAGGATGCTTTGTGCCCATTCAAACGCGCCATTTCCAAGACAGGCCCCATGGGACTCAGTGTGACCTGGGCATCCGCACTGCATCATGGGCTCAGCAGCCTAGCCGCGCAGCTAAGCGACCTCAGGTCCGGCATCGCGTCTAGGTCACTGAAGCCATCTGGGTGACTTCTCATCCCCTGACCGTCATCTGTCAAGAACCCCTCTGGGCCCTTCTACCACCTCTCACCTGCCAGCCTGCAGCACCCCGGAAATGCTGAAGAGCCCGAAGTCTGTGATCACCACTTTGCCGTTGTCGTAGAAGACGTTCTTGGACTTGAGGTCCTTGTGCAGGATTCCCTTGGCGTGGAGGTAGCCCATGCCCTGCAAGAAACAAGGATACAGGGAGCTGCCAGAGGATACCCATGCCCTCACTGCCAGCCTGGCCTGGGTTCACGATTCACACGCCTTGCCTTTCCACTGAAACCACACACTGAACAGCTGCAGATCCGGGACCCAAATGCCAAGGTGTGCAGGTGGGGTGGAGAAGGCATGGCGAGTGGGAACAGGCAGGGTCCCCAAGACAGAAATCTGCCACCACCCTCAGATCATAGCAAAACCATCTCCATCTAAGCTCTTCTGCTTCCTGAAGAAGAAACGAAGGAAGATCTCCCCAGAGGGAAAGGGGCGGGGACAAACCTGAAAAGAGGCCCCCAGAGTAAGGAATCCCATCAGCCATCTTCTCCACTTCCATTCTGCAAAATAACTCATCTGCAGGAGACTTGTTCCTTAGATCTACTTAACCCACACAACTGCAGAATTTCACTGTGCTCCTCAAGAGACATATCATGAGGCAATAATCAAGAACATGGAGAAGGGTCTATGGGAGGTCAAGCTTAAGGGTGAAATGTCTAGATTTCTCTTTTTGCCTTAATGAGCAGTCACATTTTAATTTCTTTTTGCAGCTCAGTCCTGACACTTACAATGGGAAATAAAAACCTGAAGACGATGGACTAACGAGGCACCCACCAGAAAACACAGGATGTTCCTGTCTGTTTTAATCCCAAACACCACCAAACAATTTGATGCTTCCCCAGCAGCTGTGGAGAGAGATGGCTTACATTCATGGGAATTCAAGGCTTCAAGGGGTAAGGGATTCCAGCAATAAGAAGAGTCCCTCACCCCCGGTCTCTGCACACACCCAATTATCACGATGATGGGGCACCAGATGGAAACCAAACATTAGTAGACCATCCCTCATGGTTGTATCTCAGCAAAATTCTTACATACACACAGCCTGGTATTGCTCAGGTCAAGTTTAATTTCTTTTAAGCCCAGACTTGATCTGAAGCCAGACCATGAGTCTCAGGAGGGGTCTTTCTGAGGTTCAGGGAGGAGGCTCCAGACCCTACGGTACCTTCACAATTTCTTGGGCAATCTGCCTCGTTTTGTTGACATCCAAGACGATCTTGGCATCCCTCACCACAGAGTAGAGTGTCCGGCCCTTACAGAGGCTGGAAAGCAAAAGGACAAAATTAATTATTGGCAGTTGTTACGATAAGGGCCACACACAACAGTTATTAAAAGTGACACATAGAGGGAATTCCCTAGCGGTCCAGTGGTTAGGACTCGGTGCTTTCACTGCCGGGGCCCGGGTTCGATCCCTGGTTGGGGAAAAAAGATCCCGCAAGCCACGTGGCACACACACACAAAAGTGACACATAGAGAGTGGGTGTGTGTGGACATGCCACTATTATGCCTGCAAGATACTAAGCCACCACAGCCTTGCACTGGACCTCAGTTCTGGTTCTGGGATTTGGGTCTGGGAGCAATTCCTTTGGGGTTCTTCAGGATCTTTATCAGCTAACCCCAGCATCCAAGGACACCTGCAGAGTCTAGCCTAGCCCAGAAGCAGGTTTTACCACGTACCGTCTAACACAGGCTCTCACAGGTGAAAATTTGCTTGTAAACTGATAACTTCTGGGGTCCTCAGACAGCACTCAGACGGCACTCTGCCGGCCCCTCGGCCCAGCTGCTCTCACTCGCCAGGAGCCACTGGTGTGTGGGGAAAGTGATGAAAGACCAGCAAAGCAGTTGCTGATGTGTACTAAGTACCGTCAGTGAATAATGTATTCAAGCCTTTAGACAGGGGTGTGTAAACACCAGTAACACTCCCCCAAAGCAGATGCCTGTCTGGATAGAGGGCTTTCAAACTATTTTCAGCCTCACTGAGCTCATTTCGAGGACCAGTGGTTCAAGATGAATGACAAGATGAAAAAGGACGTTACACAGTAACACCTAATTTAATTGCCGGCGTGTTTACCCATCCTTTTCCTCTGCAATGAGCCTGAATCCTGGCGCACACAGACCAGGAACTTGATAAACAGTCCGCAAATGAATGAGTGAATGAATGAATGAGTGAATGAATGAGTTCTAGATTCACCATAGCATTCCCCAGCCCCTAAAATCACATCTGGTTCATCACATCTGGTTCATCACATCCAATATTGGCTGAAAGAAGAAGGAACGACATTAGGAAAGTTCATTTTCCCTCTATGTCTAAATGATGGCATGAATTTTTCTTTTAATCTGTGACTTGATTGCTAAAATATTCTTGGCATTGTATTCATTCCTTTAGTAGTTACCGAGCCCTGCTGTGGTCTTGAATTAGCTGAGATGGTGTGGTTACAGCCAGAACTCAGGTATCAGAGGGATCTGTTTGAATCCCAGCTCTGCTCTTTACTTACCACGTGTCGTTCTGTCTTTGGATGGGTTACTTAACCTCTCTGGGCCTCAGATTCCTCATCTATCAAAGGGAACTAATGATACCCACCCACAGAGTTAGTATGAGGACGGAATGAGAGAAGGAGCAGGTGGGGAGTGGAGCACACTGGTTAGAACAGGGGCCCAGAGTCAGACTGGCTTAGAACCGTGGTTTGTCAGTCAGTGGCTGTGTGACCCTGGGCAGGAGAGCTAACCTCTCTGAGCCTCAGTTTCATTATCTGTAAAACGAGGCCGACAGTTTTTGCTTTACAAGGTTTCTTAGGAGAATCACATGAAATCAGGCATATCAAGGTGTAGGCAACTCTCCATGCCCAACACAGTAAGTATTCATGAAACTCTGGCTATTCTGAGAGGTGGTAAATGATCAATACAATGGTGAACATACACATATTTGTGTGCAAATTATATATCAGTTACGTACTTATACACACATCACATCCGTCTGTCCGTCTATTCCCTATCCACGTATCCACTTACCCACCATGCTACCTATAATCATCCATGATCTTCAACTGAGATTCGTTTCTTCACCTGCTTGAGGTGAGATTCCCAGGGTAGCTGACTCACAGGGAGTCGGATTCGCCCGCCTGTCCAGGGTTGCCCAGTAAGTCGGCGAGGGGCAGCCATGGTGACTCAGGACTGTCCCCGCTTGTTGTCTCAGGCACTGGGTTTGCTACTGCTGGAGGTGAGGTGGAGGGGGGCAGTGGGTTGCACAGCCAATTAGACCACAGTGACATTTAAGTATTAGGGATGGCCGAGACCGTGGGTGGATTCCCTCCCCGGGAGACTCTGTTCTTGAACAGCCACCTACACTCATTACAGGCCAGAGCCCAGAAGAAATATGTCCCCACTGCAGACGGCCAAGCGAACAATCGCAACAGTCTCCAAGCCTCCCAGACTCTCAGTGTAACTGCATAGAAGTTGCAGCCTCCAAATGTCCATCCCTGTCTCCTTTCCCCTGGTCACATCCTCCTTTCCAGCTGCAGCTGCTAAAGTCTTTGCTTCTCTCACTACCTTATGGCATCTGGAGCCCCTGGACGCACACACACACACACACACACACACACACACACACACGTGCGCATGCACACTGGCTGGTAAGATATCAACTGGTACGACCACAGCTCGGCACTTTTACTTAAGTGAAATATACAAATAAGCCATAACCAGCAATTCCTCTCCTAAGTATGTATCCAGAAGGCATGCACACTCATATTCACCTATAGACATGTACCAGAATGTACTAGAATATTCTAGAATGTTAATAGCAACCCATTCATAATAGCCCCAAACTGGAACCTACCCAAATGTTCACTGACAGAAAAATGGATAAATTATATCTGTATAACAAAATATACTCATACTGGACTGTTAATAAGCAAACTACTGCTAATCGCAAAAGACATGAAGTTCTAAACCTAATGTTGAGCAAAAGAAGCCACACACACACTGAATGACTCCATTTATATAAAGTGCAAAAGCAGACAAAACTGGCCCATGTGTTAGAAGTCAGCACAGCAGTGACCCTTGGTGGGTGGGGAGGATGGAGAGGGGGCGGGGGAGCTGGGGGCAGGTGATGCTCTGCGTTTTGATTTGGGTGTTGGTTATATGGATGTGCATTTAGTGGAAATTAATCGGGCTGCGCTCTTAGGATCTGAACACTTTGGCAGGTACGTTATCCTTCCAAAAACAATTTACTTTAAAAAAAAATCATCGAGGAAAGGATGAACAATTAATACAACAGTGTTAAGCTTTAAAATCTAAGCCAATATTGACACCCCAGGTAACTATTTCTAAACGCTTCACACAGCCCCGAGGGGCAGCATCTACAGGGGCATGAGGGGCTCCAGGCCTGGCTGTGCCTGCTCAGGTGTTTATCGGAGGCTGAGTTGAAGGTGAGGGCTGAGCTCTAAGCAGGAGGAGGCATTAGGCAGGTGTCCAGGGTGCCCAAGGCTCCAATTGTCCAGGCAAGTCAGTCCAACTATCCACGGCAACTGCTCCGAGCTTGGGAGTTCTGTGGCTAACGTCAGTGCCCTAAAAGCTGCTTGTGCTTGCGTGGTGGGGAAGGGAAGCGAGGAGAGGATGAAGGTTTCCTGAGCACGTGTGGGGCCTCTCTCACATCCAGCCATCCTCCCCAGCATCCCTGCAGGGTCCACGTTATCACCCACCTCTTACAGGTGAGGATGTGGAGACCCAGAGGGGTGGAGGACCTGCTCACAGACACATGGCCATGGTGCCAGCCTGTTCCTGATCTCTCATCTCATCCACGGTGTGGGCGCCCTGTTACTGGACATGATTTTGGGGCCATGAAAGAGACACACAGCCGAGGGAACCCAAATCCCAACTCTACCATTTACTGCTTGTCGGGTGACCTCGGGAAGTGACTTCAACCTCAGCTTCCTCATCTGTAAAATGGGGACAATAGAAACAATACCAGCTAACGTGGACTGAGCCCTTTCTATGTGCCTGACGCCAGCCTAAGCACAAGAGCCCCAGGAGGTGTGTACTCTCGAGGTATTTCATTGATTCCAATGTGCATTTCCTCACATTGTAACTAACATCTCTGAAATCAGAATGTGTTTTGCATTCGTTGACAGGTCACAGTTTCACGGGCACTGCCCTTCTCTCTTCGTAGTACATAAAAGAAACGGCGCATAGTCTAATCTAACTTGATTTAATCAAGTTTGGGATCAGCCCCATTTTTACAGATGAGGGAACTGAGGCTCAGAGAGGTTAAGCAGAGCTGATCTGAACCCAGGCAGGCTGGCTCCAGAGTTTACGCTCTTAACCCCCATCTTTTGTTTCTTAACAATTTTCTCAGACTCCAGAACATCATAGGCCCTCAGTGAATGGTAGCTACAATATCACTACTAACATCACCTATGGCAATGAAGATTAATGAGGTCCGCAGGCCTCAGTAGCAGAGTCAGTATGGAGGTCAAGAGAAGGTGTTTCAGTGGTTTAAGGATACATTTAGTACCTCCCTAGCTTCTGGGGCAGTAGGCCCAAGCACTAGTGTACACACAGTATCTCCCTCTGCAACAAAGATCATGTTTTTCCAAGAAGAGGAGCAAAGCTGGGAATTTTCCACCTTATCTGCAGGTCAACATCTCTTCCGACCGTGGCCCCAGGCACCTCAAATAATGCTGGTTTTGACTCCATATCTCAGGTGACACAGTAAACCTATGGCCCAGATGGCAAGGCGAATGAAAGACGTTTGATGTAAACCAGCCTAAAAGAGGCTTGTCAGAAACAATGAGATAAAACCATCTAGAGGTTTCTCTCCAAGGGCCTCTGTCCAAACTGGCTCATTCTGCCAAAACAGTGGCTGGGAAAGAAACCTGGACGCCGTGGCAGCCGTTTCCTTTCTCTCCCGCGAACTCTTCAGCATCAAGGCCGGGGACCCAGGCCAGGGTGAATGGTGGGCAGTGGGAGCTGGGGGCCACCTCCTCTGAAGACTGACAGACCGGCTCTCAGCCCAGCTCTGCCCCCTCTGAGCCCACACGGCCTTGGGGACTAACTGGGCCTCATCTGTGTCCACATCTGTAACTGTGGGTGTGGTCAACTCCATGACGGTCCCCCAAAGATATCCACACCCCAATCCACAGAAACAGTAAACATTTACGTGGCAAAAGGGTCTCTGCAGCTGTGATTAAATTAAGGTTCTTGAGGTGGGGAGATTACCCTGGATGACCAGGGTGGGCCCAACATGGCATCACAAGAAGCCTTATAAAAGGGAGGCGAGAGTCACAGGAAGGTGGCAAGTGAATCGAGAGGCAAAAGAGAGGCAGAGGGAGATCTGAGTACGGAAGAGGCAGCTGAGGGATGCTACGTGAGAAAGAACCATCCGGTCTTCGCTGGCTGTGCAGATGGAGGAAGGGGCTGTGAGCCAAGGAAGGCAGGCAGCCTGCAGAAGCTGGAAGGGGCAAGGGGCAGATTCTCCCCTAGAGCCCCCAGCATGGAAGGCAGCTCTTCGAGGCCTTGATTTTAACCCTGTGAGACCCATTTTGGACTTCAGACCTCCAGAGCTGAAAGATAAATTTTTGTTGTTCCAAGCCACTGAGTTTGTGGTAATCTGTTACTGCAGCAATCAGAAACTAACCCAGTGGGGCAGTAAGTACTGTCGCAGAGGGGGGCATGAGGATGAAATGGGGTCACAGAAGCACAGCGCTTGGCCCAGGGCCTGGCCAGAACGTGTGCTCCTTGAACATGGATTATATCATGGTTCATAATATTCTAATATTGTTATTTCTAGTAATATTCTAATACTATTTCTAATAATAATGTTCTCCTGCCTGGATGACCACATTGCCCCTCATGGCTGCTCCGGCTTCCCCAATCCATTCTCCAGCCAGCACTCCGAGCGGTGGCTTCAAGATGCAAAGCTGACCAAGTCGCTCCCCAGTGCCCTCCGGATAGAGACCCAACTCCTCCAGCGCCCAAAGGCCCTGCACAGACTGGCCCCTGCACACAGCTCCACCCCTTCACTCACAGAGCTCCAGCCACACCCGCCTACCTCAGGGCCTTTGCTCGGGTCGTTTCCTCAGCCAGCAATGCTCTCCCCATCTGTCCTCAAAAGCCTTCCCAGCTAGGTCCCTATTCCCGTCAGACCCCGTGGCACTGTGCACTCCATCCTTGCAGCCCTTGTCATGGCTCTCATTGTACACGTGTCAGCTGGAGTCTTTGATTAGAGGCTGTCTCTCCCTCCAGGCTGTACACACCACGAAGGCAGGGTCTAACCTATCTGGTTGCCGCTGTACTCCCAACACACAAAAGCTTCTGATGGAACGAATGGATGCAATGCTACAGCTGCTTCCCGTGGCCAGGCCTCCTCTTCCAGGATTCCAGGGAGTGACAGTCCCATCAGAGCATCATGTATCACATCCAACCAAAGAAAAACAATTTCTCAGGGGCCTGTGTCTTCACCTTTCTTGGCTTATTTGTTCGTGTGCTTTTTGGGGAGTTCTAAGGGTACCAATTGGCCTATTTGAGAAGGATGGGGTGTTGGGCTTTCGGGCAGGCTTGGTCTTACATTTCAATGTCCCTAGACAGGGCATGTAGGGTCTCCTCTGGCACACCTGGTCTACTTCCTGCATTGACACCATCTGCCTGCACCTCACAGGTATTTAAGCACTGGAGCAACGGTTGACAAACTTGAGTGTGCAACAGAATCCCCTGGAAGGGCTTGTTAAAACAAAAGACGGCTGTTCCCACCCCAAGAGATTCCGATTCTGGGAGTCTGGGGTGAGCCCTGAGAATGTGCTTTTCTAACGAGTTCCCAGGCGATGCTGATGTGGGTAGTCTGGGGACCCCACTTGGAGAACTGCCGTTCAAGCCAATCTTGTTTCACTGAGACCCAGAGATCATGAAGTTGACAATCACTGCCCCTTAGTGAGTGCCACGCAGGCCTGGTGGTGTTCTAGGTGTCGGAGATACAGAATGCAAGACAGGCCCATCTTCACCTGGGGCTGATCGGCCAGAGGAGAAGTCAGGTGATAAACAAGCAGGCAAGCAAATCGATGAGATGTTCAGAGAGGCACAAGTGCTATGAAGAGAATGAACAGATTTATCGGACAAAGCGTGGTGGGGCTGGGGGCATCTTTAGTTAGGAGGCTCAGGGAAAGTTGCTCCAGAGAGGTAGCCATACTGCGAGAAAAGGAAGCCAGAAGTGTGAAAGTCTGGGGGAAAAGCATTCCAGGCTAAGGGACCAGCCAGTGCAAAGGCCCTGGGGCAGAACCAATGCAGCATGCTTGATTACACAGCCAAGGCCATATGGCTGGGCTCTAGAGAGCATCTCCCAGTGCCTGCCCTCCCCAAGTGTTGATCCTCTGAATAAAAGAAACAGGTGGGTGGAAACAGTCTCAGCTCTGCCTGATTTTAGGTCCCAAGGCAGCTGGTTTCAAAGTCAGCTGTTAGTTTAAAAATACTCGGTTCTGTCAGAAGGGATTTACAACCCCTCGGCGGCTTCTCCTCCTCAGTCACTTCTCAGCATCCCCAACCCCACAAAACTCGAAACCCACTTAATTGCCCCCCACTCTTTCCCCCTCCCTGGAGCAAATAAATCACATGCCAAGCGACAAGTTGCTGCTCCATCCAATTCCAGACGCAGGCAATCTCTAACTTCCAAGCCCTTTGTGAATCTAACACCGAGGATATGAAACCTTGGGACTCTGGGGCTTTATAATAAAAAAAAAAATGCCAGGTTAGCTTCCTATAAAAAATGGGAAATGCCAGAAAGCAAGTGAGAAATGCCAGCAGTTTTCCACCTGCTTAACCTGCCGTACGTCCAGGAAATGAAGAGTTATAGAGTTCCATTAAATAAGGCGTTGGCCAGGGAAGGCTCGTGTCCCAGCCAGACAAGAAAGGTGGCCCTCCAGGCATCAGAATATGCAAAGCAGGAGCTAGCAGCACTTGAAAGAAGGGCTTCAGTTTTTTTTGGTTTTTTTTTTTTTTTCCAAATGCATCCCTGCAAAGCTCGGAGAAGCGGGAGGGAAAAGGAAGCTTACAGTCTCGATCTCGCTGGATTCTTCTCTCTGATTTTGCTAAATCCGGAGAGGCCAAGCGTTGAATGCTCTGGGACCTTCAAGGACTGAGATGGGGGTTCTGCCCATTTTAGGGGGTACCCCTGGCCCTGACTGGGACGTTCTGCCCTCCCTGGTCTGTGCTTTATAAGGGAAGGAGCGTTTCAAGGGCACAGGCAACCAGCCAGGGCAGTGTGGGCCTCCAGCTCACCCCGAGAACTCCTGGCCGCTTCCTCTGCCTCTCGTCACACTCTGTGGTCCAGCCAGCATCCAAGACCCGCTCTTCTTGACCTTGTCCAGAGGCGTTCCAGGACATGTTCCTCCCAAACTCTACAGCATCTCTTCTCAGCGTCCCCTAAGGGTCAGACTGTGCGTCTCACTCAGAATCCCTCACACTGCAATCATTCCAAAACTACCTTAAAGAGTTTTGCCAGATCAGCCAACTCATTATTTCCCGCTTGCTAATAGTTTTCTTTAGATGCACTGCCTCTGAAAAATAAGTGTATTTTAGAAAGAAACTTTTGTTGTTACCTTCTGTCATTACCAGAAGGAAAGCCAGAATTTCTAGCCCCAAATAAATGTGAAAATACATACAACAAAAACAAACCCACTAAAAAACAATATTAAATCCTTGCTTGGCATCATGGTCTGACAAATGGTCAGAGCTTAAGGCCTCCTCTTTTTGTTTAAAAAAAAAAAGTTTAGCAAGTAAGGGTTAGGAAGGTGTTAAATACTAGCACTGAATGAAGAGTTTCTCCTTAATGTCACCAGAAGGATGGAGAGAGAACTGAAGAGGAAAATCATGCCCCCCACTATGTGATTCGATGTTATTTGGGGCCAGTGGTACCTGTCCCACCTTCTGGGAAATCCAGACTCATTCATCTCCAGGCCTGCAAACCCTCCCCTCCTGCCAATTATGTATTAACAGGGACTATAGGCCAGATACGTGCAGGGACAAGACAAAAGGGCCATTTCCTTGGCGATGGAGCTGACATTCTCGCGGGGGAGACAGACAGTAAGCAAACAGAATAACCGCAGTTTATAACGAGGGCCATGGAGAAATGCACGTGGGATCAGGCGCACGATGAGAGGACGGAGGGGGGTCCTCCATGAACAGGTAGTCAGGGTTGGCATCTCAGGAGGGGACAGCAGGGACTCCCTTCCCAACACATCCTGTTGTTTCAGGGCAAAGACTCTGGACCGATTTCTGGCAACATCTCACCAAATGCCCCTTATCTAATCTCTCCAAGAAGGGCAGGCATCGTCTTGTTTAGGATGAGGCCTCCCAGGGGACCAAGACAGAGCCAAAAGGTTCCCAGGCATCATCACATTGAATAACTCATCATCACATTGAATAAGTGGGTCTGGTTATTCCCATTGTACAGATGAGGAAACCAAGGCAATGAGTCAGCCTGGACAGGAGCATACACTTCAGAATCAGAATCACCAGAGCTAAAATGCTGTCCCTTGCTGGCCGTGTGGTCTTGGGCAAGTTACCTGAAATCTTTGGAACTCATAGTGCTTTGTGAACTGTGAGGTGGGGTGACTCGGGCAAAGGGGTTGGTTATACGTGTGAGTATGTGTGTGATCTCTACGTGCAGCTTTCATACCTGCTACTTAGCACTACCTGGAGATGATGGCGCTCTCTCCACAAGGCGCTGAACTGAGACCTTTGCACATCAGCCTTCCCAGGAGGGGAGGCTCTATGCTACAAATGAAAAACTGCGTATGCAGGAAGGTTAAGTAACCTACCCAGGTCCCCACAGCCAGTAGGTGACAGGGTCAGGACTTGAGTCCAGGTCTCGAATCACCTTTCCAGGATTTCATAAGGTCCCTTGGGAAAGGATGGTTTAGCAAAGCAGGAACCGGTCAGGCCCAGCTCAGAGGGCCTGACCTTGGAAACCCTTGTTTATCCACTGAGCTCACCCGCCTCCCTCCCTTCCCAACTCTAGGCCTCTCCTTCCACCCTTTCAATTCAGGGCCAGCCCTTGTTTGGCCTCATTGCCCCTTTGCTGCTTCTGTTTGGGAACTCCCAGCTGCTACCCACAGACAGGCAAGGCAGGCTGCAGAAGGCTAGACCATCGGAGGGGGTCTGGAGAACTTCTGGATGCACCTGTGCAAGTCCAGCGGGCAGTACACATGGGCCAGGCCCAGGGAAGGTGCTCAGGGAATGCTTCTAGAACGGGTGAATCAACGAACAAAGGAATGAGTGATTGCGACCACCTTCCTTCTTCCCATCGTCCGCGGGAGCTGGAAGAGCTGTGCTCAGTGCCGAGGCAGGTCTTTCCCTACTGGCTCAGCACACGAAACAGACCATAAGCCAAACCAGATCCAGTTAGCAATGATGCTTCCAGCCTTTCCCCTGCACAAGTTTCCCTGTACAAGGTTCCCTGTGGCACTAAAAGACCAGACCGACCCAGGTCCTTCCCTCTGGGGCGGGATATCAAAACGCATCAGTTCTTGCTGCCCCCTGACCAGAACCACATTTTTTTTTAAGCTAAACAGTCAGCTGAATTACTGTTTTTGAAACATATACATACACCACCTAATTTATATGCATTAAAATCCACAGAGAGGATAGACTCCAGGGTGTTAGCAGGGCCAGTCCCGGGTCATGGGATTAGAAGCTTTGCAAAAAACTTTTTTCTCACTGCTTATCTCTCTTTCCTAATTTTTCTCCAACAAACACGTATTACTTTTGTAAAATGAGAAAAAAGGAAAAAGGCACTTTTGAGTCAGACGGAAATGAAACCAGACACATGTTTACTCTATAGACAGTTTGGAAAATATTGAAAGGGTGACAAACTAAAGTGAGAAAGCAGAGTCGGAACCAAATTCCTCCTCCCAGTAGCCCAGTCTCGCTTGGAAGACTCTCTGGCTGTCACTCTCAGGGAGGGAAGCAGGTTTTTGCTCCTCTGTCTTCTGCACAGGGCTTATAGCCTGGTCAGGGCACAAAGCCAGGGACTGGCCCTTACCTGAAAGTCCCGATGGAACTCTCTCAGCTTGAAAAAATTCAATCCTGAACGAAGAAGATGGATTTGACTATTTGATATTTTAAAATGACTGTGGGGCTGGCAAAGGAGAAAGGGCAGACAGTTGAATGGTGGGTGTAACCCCACAAAACAGCTGTGTCCTTTCCACCCATGAGAGAAGGGGGAGGGGAAGAGGGGAAGGATGAGCAGGGGAGGAGGGGAGGGGGAGGAGGAGGAAGGGGGAGGGGGAGGAGGAGGAAGGGGGAGGGGGAGGGGAGAAGCGTACCTTCCTAGGGGATACTGGGAATGTACCTGAGCCTGGAACCTACCCGGCCATGGTGTTAGAAAACATGTACAGAAATTTCTAGAGTTCAAGTTGTAGACTAGTGTTAGAAATCATTGGGTCCACTTCCTTCACGGAAGAGATGGGGAAACCGAAACGCACAAAAGGGGATGGAATTTCCCAAGGTCATGCTTCAACTGGCACAGCCTGGCTCAAACCCAGACCTGTCTGAGACTAAACCGTGGGTTCGCAGCCACAGAGCCACACTGCCTCCTAAGAATAAGAAATACCATTCATTGAACTTTCCCGTGAGCATTCTGCTAAAGGTTTTACACGAATGATCTTATTTAGTCGTACTCTTGACCTCAACCTTTTTCGGGAGGTACTGGTCCTATTTCACAGATGGGAAAACTGAGACTCGGGCAGATGAGGTCGTTTGCTAAGCTCACGCAGCTCAGATCCATGAAGCAGAACTGGAATTCTACCCTCACTCTATTTGACACCTGCATCTTGTTCTCAACCCCTAAGCTACTTGGCCCCTTTGGGAAATGGAAAGAACAGAGGCTGAAGGACGAGGAAACCAGTGTTTTCAAGCTCCTGAGACAAGCCTGGAGTTCATCTCATCCTCACGAGAGCCCCAGGGGTTGGGGGTGACTTTTCATCTTCCCATTTTTCCAACGAGGAAGCAAAAGCCCGAGGGAATGAATGCCTGGCCCAGGGTCCTTCTGGCCAGAACGTGGAGGCAGAATCTGGGTCTAGTTTGCCCAAAGCTTCTGGCCTTTCCATTGCCTCTCCCTTCTTTGAGAAGGCCTCTGGCGCTGGGCCACCCCAGGACACACCCAACTAGCCCACTGTCTACACTGCTCTAGGCCAGGGTTGCAGGGAATTTCGCAGAGTGTAGACATGCAGGCCTACTAGAACCAAGCTCCTAAGACAGGGGCTGCAAACTACGGCCCGAGGGCCAAATCCAGGCCATTGCCTATTTCTATATAGCCCATGAGCTAAAAAAGTTAGAAGAAATCAAAGATCAGAGCAGAAAACTCAGAGACGAAGAAAGCAATAGAAAAGATCAATGAAACTAAAAGCTGGTTCTTTGAAAAGATAAACAAAATTGATAAACCTTTAGTCAGACTCATCAAGAAAAGAAAGGGAGAGGGCCCAAATCCATAAAATTAGAAATGAAAAAGAAGTTACAATGGACAGCACAGAAATACAAAGGATCGTAGACTACTACAAGCAACTATATGCCAATAACATGGACAACCTAGAAGAAACGGACAAGTTCTTAGAAAGGTACAATCTCTCAAGACTGAACCAGGAAGAAATAGAAAATACGAATAGACCAATTACAAGTACTGAAATTGAATCTCTGATTAAAAAATTCCCAACAAACAAAAGCCCAGGACCAGATGGCTTCACAGGTGAATTTTACCAAACATTTAAAGAGTTAACACCTATCCTTCTGGAACTATTCCAAAAAACTGCAGAGAAAGGAACACTTCCGAACTCAATATATGAGGTCACCGACACCCTGATACCAAAACCAGACAAAGATATCACAAAAAAAGAAAATTACAGGCTAATATCACCAATGAACACAGATGCAAAAATCCTCAACAAAATACTAGCAAACCAAATGCAACAATACATTAAAAGGATCACACACCATGATCAAGTGGGGTTTATCCCCAGGGATGCAAAATTTTTCAATATCCACAAATCAATCAGTGTGATACACCACATTAACAAACTGAAGAATAAAAACGATATGATCATCTCAATAAAAGCTTTTGATAAAATTCAGCATCCATTTATGATAAAAACTCTTCAGAATGTGGGCGTAGAGGGAACATACCTCAACATAATAAAGGCCATATATGACAAATCCACAGCCAGTTTGAAACACCTTTAAATAAAAGTTTAAAAAGTTCAAAAGAGGAATGATACTTTGTGACCTTGGGAAAATTATAAGAAATTCAAATTTCTGTGAAATAATGTTTCGTTGGCACACTGCCACACCCTGTTTCCAGGCTGTCTGTGGACGCTTTCGTGCCACAATGGAAGAGCTGAATAGTCGTGAGAGAGACCAAAGAACATGGCTGAAAATATTTCCTGTCTGGCCCACTATGGAAAATGTTTGCTGGCCTTTGTTCTAAGACACTGGGGTGGCTCAACACAAATTGGGCTGCTAGAACTAGGAGTTTGACAAATTTGAGCCATTCTCCTCTGCACTGAGAGCTGGGTGTGGTCAAGGTCACGTGGGTTTTCCATTCATTCACTCCCTTACTCGTTCATCCATTCATTCAATCGTTCAACCATTCGTGCATCCGTACGGGCATGGAGCCAACACTCCCGGCCAGGCGTGGGGACGCGGAGCCTGGCGGTGAGGCAGTGCCACAGATGCAGGGGCACAGCTCTCTGCTGCGGATTCGGTTGGGGTGATGCGCGAGAAGGCCAGAGATGTGGGACCAGTGCAAACGCCGGCCAGGAGCTTCTCTGCAAACCTGAGTTCCACAACAGTGGAGACGGGATGCACCGCCAACCGCCGCCCCCGACTGGAAGGCGGCTCCATCAAGGACCGCCCCAAGCCCGACACGCCGTCACCCCAACCCGGAAGCACATGCCGAGTTCATGTCATACAATTGACACGTTTCTAAGTCTCCTGCCTCTTCCTCTCTGCCATTCCCTGCCTGAATCCCCTCACCGCACCCTACCAGAGCCTTCCCAGGCAGCCCCTGGGCATGAAATTAGCTGGACGAATGCTCACCCGAGTGAGGTAAATCCCAAATTGCTTTAGAATGCCTTCCTTGCAGACCACTGGCTTGGACAGGGCCACGAGGTGGAGATTACCCGATCTGCTGCCACCAAAGGATCAGTGTAGCAAAGGACACATCTGTGCATACTGATATGTATGTGTGCATTGCTTCTACGGCAAGGACCTCTGCCTGTACGCATGTTTATGTGCACATGAACATGGGTGTACACACGTGAGTGAATTCATGTGGGTATGTGTGCAAGAATGTAGTAGTGTATGCGTATATTTATGTATGTGCATCCGTGTGTGTGTGCGCGCGTGGCTGTCTTTGCATTTATAGATACACCTGTGTCTACCTATGGGTGTGTTTTCTGTGACTGCAGTTGGAAAGTAATGCAGGTAGTGTCATGCCAACTCCAGAACTGGCCACAGCCTCCCTCACCCCTTAAAAAACACTCTGTGTTTTCATTTCCCCCAGTCTCCAAAATGCTCCAATGAAAACATTGTTTGTCTGAAAACTGGAGGCTCAGCTGGCCAGGGGCTGGGGGTAGATGGGGCTGGGAGTAGGCAGTGACTGTTAATGGGTACAGGGTTTCTTTCTGAGGTGATAAGATGTTCTCAAATCATATAATAACTTTGAATGGAATATAATCTATAAAATATTGATTATATTTTTATATAAAATATAAAATATTGAATCACCTGAAACTAATAAAATATTGTAAATCAACTATACTTCAATAAAAAATTAGATCTGGTGATAGTTGCACAATTTTGTAAATATACTAAAAACCATCGAACTGTATGGATGAGTGAATTTTGTGATTTATATATAAAGTTGTTTAAAAAAGAAAAAGCTGGAAGTTCACAAAAATTCCCACTCACTTCATCCCATTGCATTTATAGAGGAACCTTGGTCTGGGAAACGGGAAAAAAACCTGATTTCTCAGCCTGGGAAGAAATTTCACCAGGGAAGGAATTTCTCCAACTTTACAGAACCCATGCCGCTGCCAGGCTGACAGCAAGGAACACTGTGTCCTTTGCACTTGAAGCTTTGTATCAATAGATAAATCTAGAACACCGAGGGGGGTTAAGGCAGGCTGGATGTGCAGGATTCCTGGAATGAACACTGGGAGGGAAATGAACTTGAACTACCATTTCATTACCCCAAGAGGAACAGAGAAGAATCCAGAGACAGGGGAGTGTGCTGGGAGGAATCATTCCTTTTAGAAGTAGAAACAGATACAGAGAGTGGAAAGGAGAGAACTCATTGGGCAGGTAGTAGTGCCCAGCAGTTAGGAGCTGAGAATTTGGAGTTGGGCAGAACTGGGCTCCAGATCCAGGCCTGGACCTCTTACATTAGGAGCCTCTGGGCAAGCTGCTGAAGATAAATGCCGGTGGACAAAGCAAAATCTACCTTCCAGCTCTGGGGGGATTAAATTAGAAAACTCTTGCATGGAAGAGACAATGTCCTGTGTTCACCAAATTCTGTTTCCTATTGCTCCCTCCCAGATTCCCCCCTGGAGACCACACTTCCCAGTCTCTTTGTGGTTATGCAGTACCACAGGACTGGTTCTGGCCAATGGAAAGTGACCCCTAGCACTTCCTGGTTGGGGTAGTGAGAAGTCCATCACCGAATCTGCAGCCTTGTGCCACGGTGACTGTGGAGGCCCTATGATGATAGGGTAGAGCCACAAGACTGGAGTTTCCTGGATCCCTGAGTAACTTCACGGAAGACAGCTCCCCTGGAGCACTGCCCAAACTATAGCAAACTCAATGAGAAAGAAACCTTGAGTAAGCCAAAGAGATCTCAGGGTTGTTTGTCACTGCAGCACAAGCCTATCCTATCCTGACTATAGTACCTGGTTAATAGATAATTGGCAGAAGGGAAAGGTCTGCAGGTGTGGGGGTGTCCCAGCAGGTAGGACGGGTACCACCAGCCCCAAAGAGCATTGAATCACGTAGTGATGAAGTGAGTGAGGGCTTAAGAAAATGGAAATAGACAAACTAGTAAAATAAAAATAAGATACTCTGGCTGGGGCCATGCTTCTACAGCAACCATCACCGGGGAAACCAGTCTCCGCGATGGGAGCTGCATTTTCCTCTGCGCTGAAGAATCGTGGCTCTTTTCCAAATGGCCCACAGACACCTCCATTTGTATGTAACTGGGCAGCACAGTGGTTTTAAAGAAGCAATAAACAAGATGAAAACACAACCCTCAGAATGGGAGAAAATATTTGCAAATGAAGCAACTGACAAAGGATTAATCTCCAAAATTTACAAGCAGCTCATGCAGCTCAATATCAAAAAAACAAACAACCCAGTCAAAAAATGGGCAGAAGACCTAAACAGACATTTCTCCAAAGAAGATATACAGATTGCCAACAAACACATGAAAGGATGCTCAACATCACTAATCATTAGAGAAATGCAAATCCAAACTACAATGAGGTATCACCTCACACTAGTCAGAATGGCCATCAGCAAAAAATCTACAAACAATAAATGCTGGAGAGGGTGTGGAGAAAAGGGAACCCTCTTGCACTGTTGGTGGGAATGTCAATTGATACAGCCACTATGGAGAACAGTATGGCGGTTCCTTAAAAAACTAAAAATAGAACTACCATACAACCCAGCAATCCCACTACTGGGCATATACCCTGAGAAAACCATAATTCAAAAAGAGTCATGTACCACAATGTTCACTGCAGCTCTATTTACAATAGCCAGGACATGGAAGCAACCTAAGTGTCCATCGACAGATGAATGGATAAAGAAGATGTGGCACATATATATACAATGGAATATTACTCAGCCATAAAAAGAAATGAAATTGAGTTATTTGTAGTGAGGTGGATGGACCTAGAGTCTGTCATACAGAGTGAAGTAAATCAGAAAGAGAAAAACAAATACCGTATGCCAACATATATATATGGAATCTAAAGAAAAAAAAAAGGTTCTGAAGAACCTAGTGGCAGGACAGGAATAAAGACGCAGACGTAGAGAATGGACTTGAGGACACGGGGAGGGGGGAAGGGTAAACTGGGACGAAGTGAGAGAGTGGCATGGACATATATACACTACCAAATGTGAAATAGCTAGCTAGTGGGAAGCAGCTGCATAGCACAGGGAGATCAGCTCGGTGCTTCGTGACCACCTAGAAGGGTGGGATAGGGAGGGTGGGAGGGAGACACAAGAGGGAGGCATATGGGGATATATGTATATGTATAGCTGATTCACTTTGTCATAAAGCAGAAACTAACACACCATGGTAAAGCAATTATACTCCAATAAAGATGTTTAAAAAAAAAAATGAAGCAAAGGCAAATGGGAACCTAAGCTCAGTGAGATTCAATTTCACGTTTTTATTAATGGCTTCCTCCTGCTTCCCACAGACAGAAAGCAAGTCAGCCAAGGGATGTGACCTAACCTCTCAATCATTTAAAAACAGAAAATGCCCCGAAAGGTTGTCACGTGACATTGTCGCATCTTCATGGGAAAGATGAAAACGCCATGTAATCCTATTACGAATATTTCCATTAGTCACCAAGCCTTACCCTGGTAATCTGTTTCAATTGAAAGTCCTGTCATTCCCCCAAACCAATTTAAAAGGTACAGGAACAAAATGTAAGTGTGTGCCAATTTCTTGGAGATGGGCGAGAATCATCACTCAAGTTCATCGGGGGTTCTTTTTCCCCCTTAAGCTCTTAACCCCAGGGCACCAAGAGAATCCTTCCCAATGTTCACCCAGGTAATCTTGCCCTTCAAGGCCTCCTTAAATCCCAGAGGCGCTCTAGTTTCTATCTACAAAGCTTCGAGGGCAAAGATGCAGGGATCTTGACAAGCGAAGGCCCAGCCACCTCGAGCTCCAAGGTTCACGTGCTTAGGTTTGCTCTGGGGAGGTTTGTGGGAGGGGGTGCCCAGGCCTGAGGCCAGGACGTATATAAGAGAAGTTAGGATCAGCCAGACCATTCACTCTACCTAGCTTAGGACCAGAATCTTGACCGCATGTCGGTCCCTATACTGTCCTCTGTGCTACGTCATTTCATGCACACTGCCTAAATGGGTACAGTTGGCCCCATTTTATACCGAGGAAATGGAGGTTCAGGGTTTAACCCAAACCCTGGAGCCAGCACGTGGGGATGCTACTCCCTCCACCCAAGACCAGAACCCAGACCATTGTTTTCATGTCTTTGTCTTTTCCCATCAGATCACCCCAGCCTCCTGCTCAAACTGAGGTGTGCTTCTGTGGTTTACACCCAGGGAACCCTGGACAAGTAACAAAACTTCTTGGACAGAATAATGGACAAAGTTTGTGTCCCCCCTCCCCAACGTGTTAGGTTTCACATGTCGAAACCTAACCCCCAATGTGATAGTATTTGGAAGTGGGGCCTTTGGAAAGTGATTAGGTCATGAGGGTGGAGCCCTCGTGAAAAGGATCAGCACCCTTAAAAAAAGAGAACCACAACTCCCTCACCCCCTCCATCATGTGAGGTTACAGTGATAAGATAGCCATCTATGAACCCAGAAGTGGGCACTCATCAGACACTGAATCTGCCAGAGCCTTGGTCTTGGACTTTTCAGCCTCCAGAACTGTGAGAAGTTAATGTCTGATGTTTATAAGCCACCTAGTCTGTGGTATTTTGCTACAGCAGCCTGAACAGACCAAGACAGAGCCTAATCTGTAAAATGGAGATGAATAATCATTCACTTCTCAGGGTGGCCTGAGCAGTCAATAATGAAGTAACACACTTGGCACAGTGCCTGGCACTCAGTAGAACTCAATCACTATCCACTCCCATTATTATGATTACTCGTCCTTGAGGGTCAAGAGACGTCACACTTTGGTGCCCACTGTATACCCCCCAGTTCCAACCCAACTGAACTACTGATACTTTTCCAAATGTGGCATCTTGTTTCTCCTATCTTCTTGCCTTTGCCTATACTGTTCCCTCCGTCGAGAACACCCTTCCTCTATTTCTTCCAAATGTCTTATTCTTCAGGAAGCAGCCCATCTCCCCTCTCCTTGAGTTCTCATCACAACCTTTGCACATCTGTTTCAATCCTTCCTACCTGGTATAATGATCACTGAGTTTCTCATGTGCTGGATGGCTGGATGAATGGATGGATGAGTGGGTGAACAGATACATGAATTATTAAAGCCATTTTTGAACATTTTGATTGGGAACACAGGTTTTGAGCATCTACGACTGTGAAGGAGCCTTCAGCGTTGACAACGCACGCCACCACATTGGGCCAACAGAACGTCATCTCTATCAAGATTAGGAGCTATATGCAAGGCTCTCAGATGAAATTTCACAAATTATTTCAACTAGGTGACTCAGAAGAACTAGACCATAGATTTTATTGGCTCTCCATATTATATGTTAACACTCTTTTTGGCAGCCTGAATATGACATTTCTCTCCCCCTAGCCAATATTGCCTCTTTTCCCACTTAGCAAACATTGATATATATTTTTTCATGAGTTGTCAATTTCAGTTTGTGATTTTATTCTTCTTTGCTGTGTGCACATGAGGGTCTGTTCACTTCAGAGATGCAGAAATACCATCCTCTTGGTGTCAGAACAGCCCTGTGTTGCCCACAAGCCTGACTGTCACTTCCTAGTGCAGCTTCAAAAACCACACAGGAGATGGGAGGAGGGAGCCCAATCTGGGGGCTTTTCCAGGAGAGAAGCAGATCCTGGATCTTCTACTCCGAGGGTGGAGGCTGACAGAGACCCAAGAGAGAGCTCATGGGCTTCAGAGTAACACACAGTCTCAGGTGCTTCCTAGTTGAGTAACCCAGACATATTATTTAACCTTCCTGGGCCTCAGTTTCCTTACCTGCAAGATAAGGGTGATAAAACCATTCTCCAGAGAGTCAAGGAAATGCTGAGGTGTGAATCCTGGCTCCACCACTGCTCATTGCTTTATCTTTATCAGTTTTTTCATCCGTAAGCTGGACTTAATGAGCCTACAACCCTTTTCTGAAAATTCATTAATGAGCCTTAATGAGCCTACAACCCTTTTCTGAAAATTCATTTCGATAATATTTCTAAAGGGCTTACTGCTGTGCCTGGCTCATGGTGCGTGCTGAAATAATCACCACCGTTGCCCAGCAGTCCTCATGGGCACTGTTCTAAGCCTGCTACAGGCTTCATCACCTTCAAGCCTCCACATGACCCTGTGAGCTTGGTACTCTCATCACCCCCATTTTACAGGGGAGGAAACTGAGGCTCAGGGAGGAGAAGTGACTTCCTGATCTTGCTGGGGCACTTAAGTGAGGGAGACCGGACTGGAATGCAGGTCTAGATTCTCTGGAGAAGAAAAGGTGTGAGGATCCTCTTTTTGCTTTAACAGAACCTAAAAGGTTCCAGGCACATGCCTCATCAAACAAAAGGACCAGATCTTCAAGACATCTAAAGAAAGCCATGGCCATTCATCTCACAAAAGGTAAGGGGTTTGGACACTTGACCTCGTTTGGACACTTGACTCCAAAGGTGTCCTTACTAGGGTTGACCGAAGGGTTTTACTGTGATACTAAAATGGCAACATAGAGCTGATTGTCAGATTTGGACTGGATGGGGCAGGAGAGGGGGTGAGATGTGTTCCTTAGAGAGAGACCATTTTGAGAGCACGTGAAGATTTCTGAGGTTGCAAGGCAGGAACCATGAAGGCCAGTGGGTGTCCATCTGTCACCAGCAGCTCCATCTGCCTTCAGACAATGAATGTGCTCTGGTTGGATTTCTTGAGTGGGTTAAATCTACCTCCCTGTGATCTTGTCTGAACTGCTGATTTGCTTAGCAAACACTTTCTCAATAAATAATGAATAAGTAAACTCCAGCCTGCCACTGATAAATTATCATGAGTTGGGAGTTAATGGGGTGTAACACAGGCAGCAATCAGCCCTGCAGGCCGCTCCCTACCACCAACCTTCGGAAAACGTGCTAAGCTACCTCAGAGCCTCCTAAATGGGCACCTTCCTCCCCCTCTCCCACCACCCAAGATCACCCTCTGACCACCCTCTCCTCCTCCATTTATCACCAGGGTCTCGGCTTCCACGCTTCTCAGCATAGAGTTCCACAAAAATCTGAACCAAAGGGAAGGAAACATGGAGGCAAAGGTGATTCTTAGTCTTTTAGCCTTCCTGCCTGGTTTTTCATTTGGGTGGTCTGTTCTCTTTTCATATCTGGGAATATGGCCTACAGTTCCTTTCCACAGATGTGCAGTCTACTGAAATTCCCATCCGTGGATGCTTCCATAGACTCATTTGTTGTTGGCTCCAGCCCAGTGATACCAGAATGATGTTGACCACAGCCTCCCCGCTCAACCCTGCCATCTTGAGCTGCTTCGAGGATTGGCTTTAATTACGACACACTGACTCCATCACATCCCTGAAGAATTTACTCATTCCCAGTAAATGGCAGTGCCTAAGAGAACAGCTCTCAACAAGTATTTGCTGAATGGCTTGATGGCTAGATCATTAGAAGAGTAGGTGGCTGAGTGCCTGAATGGATAGGTGGGAGGATGGATGGATGGATGGATGGATGGATGGATGGATGGATGGGTAGTTCAGAAGGCAGATGTTGGATGGATGAATGTGAGGGAAAGGCAGGTGGGTAGATGTGGGATGGGTGGAAGGGTGGGGGGATAGGTCTATGAAGGGGGAGAGGGTATAAGGTGAATGGATAAATTGATGAGAAGATGGATAGACAGATGAGGGTCATTCACTTCTAAGGGTTCAGCTTAGGCCAACCAGGTCCAGACAAGGATGTAAATGACCCAACTGAGGATGAAATAGGTAATGGTATAATCATTTCACCAACAAGGAAACTGAAAGGTCAAAGGCCTGTCTAAGGTGACAGCAGAAGGACTTCTTGAATTCTTGGCTCCTTCCTCCTTCTGAGCTCTTCCCTTGTCACATTCAGCACCTGACGGGAGGCCCATTGCTCTGGATGCTATGTAAACAGCCCCAGTTTTTCATCTCTATACTCCATATCTGGGTGGTAAGATCAGCCCCAGGGATGTGCCAGCATCAAGGCTGAAAGCAGGAGAGGAAGAAGGAGAGCAGGGAGGCCAGAGGGGGCAGAGGTCCTGCAGAAGGAAGGGCCGTAAGGCCAGCTGAGCCAGAGAAACAGTGGTTTATTAACAAGACAGAATAACCATCCACTGGGCTGCAGTGCGGCATCTCCAATTTTGAGGAACTGTCACAGGCAGCTCTTGTTGCTCAGAGAGAGACCAGATTCCAGTGACCGAGATGCTCTGACAGTTCTCAATGGTCTACAAACGCTTCCAAACAAGTCCGCTGAGAATCCTTGATATGTGCCTCAAATCCCAATGGGCTGTGCTAATAACTGCGTTGGAGGGACTGGCCTCAGCTGGGAAAATGCTCAAGACGGTTGCGACCCCTTCCCTGCCTTTGAAAGTACTTGATGTGTTCCCTGCTTGGTGCTCCTCTGGGTCTTTTGAACACCTAGAAGAAACGGAATCCTCTTTTGAAGAGGACTCGGAGACACACCTTTTGATTAAAGGCAAGAGCAACTTCTCAGCCACAAGACTCTCTGTTTTCATCAAAGAGAGAAGATGACAAGAGGGCTCAGGAGAGGGGAGCTCTGCTTCTCATCCGTCAGTCACAGCCTGGGGACGGCCACTTCCCCAGAGACCAGAGGGCTTAAGCCCCAAGAAGGGGGTACTGATTGCAGGTCCCCTCAGGTGCCATCCCAACTTTAAACTTGGGTCACTGCTGCCTGCTAATGCAACTAGAAAGTTCTCTTTGCCAAGAAAGTACTTGTGTATGCTTGCTTTGACAGTAGCAGAGCTAAGTTCAAGTCCCAGCTCCACCCTTACAAAAGTATCAACCTTATCTGGTAGTTGGGAAAAGTCAAAGTGCTTAGAACACTGCCAGACATATAGTCAGTACTTCATGAACTATTATTATTGTTCTTATTATGTGATTTTAAATTATCCCACAATTCTCTAGTCCTGGTCACTTTATGAAGAGTTTTCAGTTCTGGCATTTCATATGCTCCTCCTAGCCACCCAGGGAAATATGTTATCCCCGATTTACAGATGAGAACACTGAGGCCCAGAGAGGTGACATGATTTGTCCAAGGTCACACAGTCAGCAAGTAATCAGGTTAGAACATTCACCCAGAACTCCTAACTTCATATCTGAGGTTCTTTCTATTGCAGCACAGGACATGAGTTGTATTTCTGTCACCTCCAGTGGGTACCCATGGTGCAGGGCTAGTAGTAATAAAAACTGCAACAATAACAACAAATGCTAACACTTACATAGCACTCAGTGTGTGCCAGGTTCTGTTCTCAGTGTCTTACGTGTATGAGCTCACTTAGTCCTCACAATAAACCCATGAGGTGGAGACGATTATTATCTCCATCGTACAGATGCAGAAACCGAGGCTCAGAAAGGCTAAATCATTACCAATACAAAAGAAAAACTTGTGCTGGTAAATCTGCACCAAAATCTAATTACTCAGATCCGGACAACTGGTAAACTAAACATTTCCCCACAGGCTCTTTTGGTGACCATCAAAACTTGGTATTTTCTGATGATCCAGAAGGCCAGGCACTTGAAGATCCACAGAAGTTTGACTTTGACATGCAAGAACTTTCTTTTTCAGTTTAAAATTTCTACACGGGGAGAAATTCCCATAAATTTGACTCCGTTCCCAAGGGTGAGAGAAGTGGCCAGACTGTGACACTGAGCTGGAGGGCCTTGGAGAACAGCCAGAAAGAACACTGCTGTAGGTTACATATGAAAGTTGTTAAGAGAGAAAATCCTAAGAGTTCTCATCACAAGGAGAAAATATTTTTTTCTATTTCTTTAATTTTGTATCTATATGAGATGATGGACGCTCACTAAACTTGCAGTACTCATCTCAGGATGTAAGTCAAATCATCACGCAGTACACCTGAAACTCATACAGGGCTGCATGTCAATTGTATCTCAATAAAACTGGAAGAAAAAGTAAGTAATTAAAAAAATATTCAGGGGCTTCCCTGGTGGTGCAGTGGTTAAGAATCCGCCTGCCAATGCAGGGGACACGGGTTCAAGCCCTGGTCCGGGAAGATCCCACATGCCACGGAGCAACTAAGCCCGTGCGCCACAACTACTGAGCCTGCGCTCTAGAGCCCACGCACCACAACTACTGAGCCTGCGAGCCACAACTACTGAGCCCGCATGCCTAGAGCCCGTGCTCCGCAACAAGAGAAGCCACCGCAATGAGAATCCCGTGCACCACAACAAAGAGTAGCCCCCACTCGCCGCTCAACTAGAGAAAGCCCGCATGCAGCAATGAAGACCCAACGCAGCCAAAAATAAATAAATAAATAAATAAATTTTATTTAAAAAAAAAATCTTCTGACCTTTAAAAAGAAAAAAAAAAAAATTCGAACAAAGAATTAATTCAGTCTAAGATGACACAGGACAGCCTGGTGGAGTTAAGGCTCAAACTCTGGGCTCAGAAAGGTCAAGTTAGACCCTGACTCAGCCTCACACAAGCCACTTTATCCAAGTCTCAGGCTCCTCATCTGTAAAACGGGGACAACAATTACATGAAGCAATGTCTGCAAAGTTCTTAGCACAGAACCCAGCATGTAGTAGATGTTCAATAAATGTTCCCCTTAATAAATATTCACAGTGCCTTTTCACAACAATGATTCAACCAAGCAACCAACTTCCCTTATTTTTAAAAGGATGCTGGCGGCTGAGCATCAGTGATAGGTTTTGAAAACAACACGGTGCAGCGCTCAGAGAGAGCGTCTCCCCCGAGTACATTCATCTCCGGCCTCAGCGACTCCACACAGCCATTCTGATGAATTTCAGCTCTTTCCCGCTGGGCTGCTCCTGGGAATGCATCTTCCAGCTGTGCCTCAGACCCCTCCAATCGCTGTCACCAGCATCACTGAAGCAGTCCCATCATCCTTCTGGTTTGGAAGGTGAAGAGCTCCGTTCCGACCTGAATCCTAGCCCTAACCTGGAACGCACAGGACAGACACCTAGGATCACAGCTGGGGGTGTCAAAGGTCGCTGAGCAGGTGAATAGGGAAGTCTGCAAGTAGGTATAAATCCACAAGCCAACAAACTCTTAAGGCTGGAAGAATTCTGAGTGCCACTTCTCCAGTTGCATCTTGCCTGTTCTTTCAACATCAGCTGAAAGGACCTCTTGTTAAAACACCATCTGCCCCAGGTTTCCATGATAACACATTCTCCTGGTTTTTCTCTGACTCTCTGGCCCCTACTTAGCAGTCTCTGCAGGAACCCTCTGTTCCCACTTTGATTTTTTTCCCCCAGGGCCGCTGGTTCTCAAAGTGGGGTTCTCACACCTGCAGCTTCGGTGTCACCTGGGAACATGTTAAAAATGCAATTTCTTAGGCCCCCATCCAAGAGCTACTGGATCCGAAGCTGAGGGTAGAGCCCAACAATCTGTGTCTGCATGAGCCCTCCAGGGGATTTGAATATGCAGTCAAGTTTGAGAAGCACGGCCCCGGGCCAGCTCCCCAAGCCCACGGCTCTTACTGCCTCACAGCACAGATGGCTCCCAGTTTTACATCTCTAGGCTAGAACTCACCTCTGAACAACGATTTATCTAAAAGCCTACTTAACATCGCCTCTTGAAAGATTCAGCGGCCCCTCAAACTCAACCCAACTCTTGATTTTGCTCCGCGAACCTGATGTGGTTCTGCAATCTCTTTCTCAGTGCGTGTCGTCAGCACCTATGCAGACCCGTATCCCCTCTCCTGCCCTCCCCACCCCACCACCATTTCCGGTCCTTCCCTCCTCTTTCCTTCCAGTTGACACTGGAAGGCCAAACACGAACAGAACAACGCAGCCCTTGGGCAGAGGGGATCTCTGGGTGCTTGGACATCCAGAGACTAGAAAGAGTGAACACTAAATATAGTTCCTCTTTAAGGCAAATCTCTCCTTGGATTTCTGCAGTTCACCAAAAAAATCAGTGAGCGCCTGGTACCCTGCTTGGCTCTAGGGATATGGTCAGTCTCTGTCTGCCTCTCCTGTTCTCCCCTTCTGCCAAAACAAACTCTTAGTTCACATTTGAAGATATATGCTCCCAATGCATATATTAATATACCTATCGATCTTCCTCTTGTCGGTCATTAGCAAGATTTATTTATCCCCCCAGCTCCCCATCGATTGAGGAAAGCAGTATTCCCAGTGGTCAATCAATTCTGATATACTCCATGACAAAGAGTCAATATCTATTTATTATTTGATTTATGGGCTTAATTATCTTAAACACGATCAGGCAGGGACAAAGCAGAAGTTGAGCAGTGCCCAAGCAACTCTAGCCAGGTAACCATCAAACCCTACTCCAGGGCCGGCGAGTTCCCAGAGTGGTGAAAACCCACTGATCTGACATCTCTCACTCTCTGCCCGTTCTGGCCACCTTGGAGTCTGCCACACAGGGAGGGAGGGAAAGGGACAAATACCAGGGCCAACTCAACAAGTCACAAGACTGGCAAGTTTGGTGGCTGGGACAATGAATCTGACTCGGACGTGGGGCAACTGTTGCCCTCGGCGGGGGAGAGGACCCAGCAGTGGAGGGTTCTAAGAGGTCCATGGGGCATGGAGAAGGGAGATAGACTTAGGTATGTCTAAGGGAAAGAGGACAAGAAGATGGTTTAATCTGGACTTTGGTCTGAAACACACAGTCTTGGGTTTAAATCCTGCCTCTTCCTAGCTTTATAACCTTAGGCACCGTGCTTCCTCTCCCTGTTTCCTTGTGTATAAATGGCAGAGTTGCGTGGTGCCTACTTCAGAGGGTTGTTAAAATGATCTAGAAGACAGAAAAACCAGAATGCGCACACACGTCGATCAGATTGCAGGGAACCAGCTTTTAATTATAATTTCAGCTCCCTCCGTGAAGCTGCCCCTGTGCTCCTGAATCTTTGTTTAACCACCGCCTGCCAGAAGTGCAGAAGAAACCGTCCCTCTGGTTTCGGGAACACATGTTAAGGAGCTGATGTTGCCCACATTTGCCTTCACAACATGGGACTGCAGCCAGCTATTTTTAACTGGGGTAAATAAACCTGTTGAAGATGCCTTCACTTCCAGAGGGGCTGCCAGCTCACAGTTGCTTTCCCCTTAGGGAGTCGAGCTGAGTATCTTTTAGGACCTAGGGCATTAAAACCTGCGCTGGCCACGGACATATATACACTACCAAACGTAAAACAGATGGCTAGTGGGAAGCAGCCGCATAGCACAGGGAGATCAGCTCGGTGCTTTGTGACCACCTAGAGGGGTGGGATAGGGAGGGTGGGAGGGAGGGAGACGCAAGAGGGAAGAGATGTGGGAACATATGTATACGTATAACTGATTCACTTTGTTATAAAGCAGAAACTAACACACCATTGTAAAGCAATTATACTCCAATAAAGATGTTTAAAAAAAAAACAAAACCTGCGCTGGTTCCCACTGACGTCAGATTAGGGTCAGCAGCGACTGTCCACATCCTTCTTAAGTCGGGGAAGCACATCAACAATCCCGAGACAAGCTCTGCTAAGAAAAGGGATCGCCCCAAAGCGGTCTTTCTAAATTGCAAACCGGACATTGTCACTCCTCTGGTTACAACTCTGGGTGGCTTCCGCCTGCCTTTAGGAGAAGAGTTCCGAGTCCTTAGCTTGGCTCTCGAGGTCCTTTAAGACCATCTCCGGCTTCTTGTCTCTTGTTATTCCCCATACGGATCCTACGTTCCAGTTCCTGCCTCTTGCGTCCCATCGCGGCCCATCCCCCTGGTCTGCTGTCCCCTAACCTCCAGCCCTTTGCACGTGCCGGCCCCTCTACAGGGAATGCCAATACATTCTTGTCCATCTGGCCAATTGGTTGGATAAGGGGGCCACTCTGGGGCCCCACAGCCAGCCCACTATGATCCTATGGCAGCAATTAGGACCCTTTGAGAATCACCCAGTTACTTGTCTGCCTGTAAGTGCCACGGCTGCAGAGGCCGTGCCCGCCTCTTTTCATTCCCAACATCAGGGCCAGGACCTTATACGTGATGAGTGTTGGAAGCAAATACCCCCAAACCGTTCAGCCTCTTTATTGTATTTTTATCATCTACATCACCTTATTGGCATCTTTTTTCTTGCCATCACCACTAACTCTCCCACATCCTATAGCCACCCCATGACTGGTTTGTACCATATTTTACTTATGTTCCACTCATTCCTCAGTGATTCTAAGTAAATGGTACCATTCATACTTGTCTAGAGAAGCAGGCTGTGATAACGCATGCGAATGTATTTTTGGAATCTGTTATTCATTCATTTAAAACATATTTAAGGAGGACCTAATATCTTAGGGGCTGGGGACACAGAGGTGTGTCAAATAGCTGAGGTCCTGCGTTCCTGGGGCTTATGTTCTAAGGTAGGGGGGGAGGGGATGTAGGGAAAGGAGACAAGCAGCAAACAAACTGAGGAACAAAATATTATCTTGTGGTGAGAAGTGCCCTATGGAAAATAAAACACAGTGATGTCATTAGGAGGGACCGGGGGCAGGGAAGCTGGGTGGCGGGAGCCTCTTTGGATTGGCTTCCTGACTCCAGGTGCTTCTGGTTGCTTCTACTGCCCTGCCTGCTGCTTCTCAGTCTCTTGTGCAGGGTGGCCCTTCCTGACCAGGCCACTCAGTGCTGGAAGTGCTCCAGGCTCTGCCCTTGGATGACCCTCCAGGGTCATCTAGGGGAGAGGGGAGGATGACCTCAGCGTCCACTGAAGCCCACAGCTTCAATCACCACTTCCACACAGATGACTCACATGCGTTTATTTCCAGCCCCGACCTTTCATCTGAGCTTTAGACCAGTATATCCAGCCCCGACTTGACATCTCCTGGGCAGCTCAAAGCTTACAGAGGTTAAGCCATGTGGCCAAGGCACAAGCCTGGAGCAGAGCTAGGTCACAAACCTAAGAGGTCAAACCACCGCAATCATTTCATACCATCTGATATTATAATAAACATAAAACATCTTCTCTTTGTAGCGCCAAGGCTTTGGCACCTGAAAATATACTACTTCTCCTAATTGCTGCTATCATTTTCATTATTGCTGGCATCATCACTGTTATTATGTCATCATTATTACCATAGTGACCGGATGATACAAGGTATCGAGCACCTCCAGTTACAGGAGGCATTAAGCTACAGCCTTTCCATACAAGATCTCCAATTCTTACCCCTACCTTGCAAAGGAGATCAACGTTATCCCCATTTTACAGATGAGAAAACTGAGGCAAACAGGAGTAACGACATTGGCAATAACAGACTCAAACCCGAACAGGTATTATCCATGCAGAAATTATTTAGTGAAAATAGCCGGCCATGAACAGGGTTGGTGGAGGAGTCTACCTTCAATGGGAGAAGGAGATCTACCCATAAATGTGTGTTTGCCACAGAGCTGCTGGCTCTTCATCAAAAGCCATGTCGTTTTCTTCCCAGGGATACAGTGAGTCATTTCTCAGCCTCCCTTGCAGTCAGGTGTGGCCAAGGGGCTGGGACAGCCTATGGTACACGAGTGGAATGATGTGCACCACTTCTCAGCTTGGCTCATGGATACCTCCCACATGACCCTTCATGTTCTTCCTCTTTGCCCAACTAGAAGCAGAGGATTCTGAGCCCTGGGGACAGCTCCAAAAGATGCGATTGGGTGTGAATCCCTCTACACATGGAGAACAGCCACCTGCCATCCAGAAACACCCACCTCGAACTATTACATGAGCAACAAATACATTTCTCTTGAGTTAAGCCACTTAATGTTATTAAGGAGGATGTTAAGCCACTTAAGTTAAGCCACTTAATGTTTCAAGGCTTATTTGTTACCGCAGCTACTATTACCCTGACAAATACAGACTGTGAGTTGGCATATATACTCAGAAAACTGCCTGAAAGGATACAGAGCAAAATGTTAATGTGATTCTCTCTGGCTGGAGACATTCTGGGTGAATTTCACTTTCTTCTTTTTGCTGATCTGTATTTTCAACAACAAACGAGTTATCACTTGTGTAATAAGACGCAAAAGTCAAGGGATGACAGCTGTCACACATGCCAGTGTAGAATCTTTGAGATCTGAGGAAAGTGGTGGCCAGTGGCATAATCTTCACCCATGCAAGTTCTCTGCTGGTCACATGATCATTTACCAACAGGCATGTACAATATACATGAAATGATGCTAATAATAATAATAATGATTTAGTACATTTATAGGCTTCCTTCACAAAAGTGCCGTGGCATTTTAAATTCCAGCACAATTGAAGACAGCCACAGACAAAAAAAAACCTTTTCAGCTGTGCTTTATAAAAAGGGAAAGCAATTCAGCTTTTTGAACATAAAAGGAAGCCAATTCCACTAGATGACGGGGGCGGGGGGAGGAATCTTCATGTGCTCAGGCCTCCCAACTCTTGTATGATATATTTAGGACAGTCAAACTGGCCTGAAGAAAAAAAAATCAGAAAGCCCACAAGTACAGAGTTACAGAAAAAGTAAGTCGAGATCTCATTCAGGCACTGAATTACCATCTTAGCAGAAGGCAGCGTCCTCCATTTGTCAAACATAGCAGCTTGGCACTATTATATTTGAAAACATGAAAAACAGGAACTGATTTGGAGTTGGAAATAAATAACCTATTACATAGCTCCCGATATTTACTGGATTTAAAATGCTGTGCAAATGAGGCCCTGTGGGATTTCATTACTACCTCACCCCTGGGAGATGGGGACGGGCTGGATGTCGTGTGCATGGGGGCAATACAGTCAAGATGACATGACTGCAGAATTGCGCTTGGACTCCGGGCACCCAGCAACGGGACTGATGACACGCACTAAACGAGAAATAAAATCTTCCCGACAGCAGTGGGGAAACGCTGCCCTTCCTTCCTTCTCTTTCCTGGGGTGCACAGCCCAAGCCCCTCCAGAGACCAGACGTTTAGGTAACACTCCCTCCTACTCCCGTCCCTGTAAAAGCATCTTGATGAAGTTCACTGTGTCCCCAAATGCAGAGGAATCATTCAGTATCTTTCCTGAAGCTCCACGCGGTAGAAACACCACGCTGACGGCCGGGACACCTCAGCCTGTGTCCTTCAAAGCTGGGCTTGGTCGACGGCCTCATGGCTCTTGACCAAATGAGTTTCGACACATTTGATACAAGCAGCTGAGTGTCAGAGGAGACAGCAGCCAGGCCACCGGGAAACTTCCAGAGTGGTGGGAGCAGCTCCTGTTTAAAATCTTTCACTAGCTTCCCCGGCATTAGGATAAACTCCAAGGCTTCAGCTGCACTTCTGAGGCCCCGCAGCTCCTTCCCTCCCCCCACCTTGCCATCACTCGCACTTGCTTCCTTGTGGTCCTCAGACGTGCCCATCTCATTCCCACCATGAAACTCAGTCCACCTAAAACCGGGTTCCTCTGCCGAGTTTATGAGTAACCTCTGTACCCAAAACTTTATTCCTTTTCTCGTCCCGCCCCTGTTCCCCCTCAAGATTGAGGAGTATCGAAGAAAAGGGGGGATTGTAACCGAGCAGAACCCTTCCCGGGATAGACACCCCCCGCCATGTCCTCCCCTTGCCTCTAGTTTATAGAAAAATTTTAGCCTCCCAGGCCTTCCCTGGGTTTCAAAGAACAAATTTAATTAGAGAAGTGAGAAAATGCAGAAACAAAGGAAAACAGTCAAGCAAGACAAAACTATAATAGTTTAGCCATTAAGCAAAGTCAAGGACCTTCAGTTCCTCGTCAAGGGCTGTAGGTAATATCCTAAGCCACATCCTCTGAGCTGTTTTGCAAACACTGAATCCCCCACCAGGTGGAAGAAGTTAACTACATGCTGCCCACAAGCATGTAGACCCCAGACCACACCGGTTGGAACCAGAAGATCGATGATGTTGACTCCCGATTACTCCACCACCAACCAACCAGAAGAATGTCCACGAGCTGATCACATACCCCACACCCTCCTCCCTCACTCTGTCTTTAAAAACACTTCCCTGAAGGCCATTAGAGAGTTCAGCCTGTACTCCTTGCTTGACACCCTGCAGTAAATGCTGCACCTTCCTTCACCACAACCTGGTGTCAGTAGGTTGGCCTTACTGTGCGTAGGTGAGCAAACCCAAATTTGGTTCTGTAACAACCTCAGGGGCTTTGCACCTGCTGTACTGCTGCTTAGACTGCTTCCTCTGCCTCTCTGCACAGCCATCTCCTCCTCGTCATTAGGTCTCAGCTCAAATGCCACCCCCCCACCCTGGACAACTCTTCTGAGCGCCTCTTCAAAGTAGCATACCTGTGGCTCCGACCCCAGCCCTCCCACTGTTTGTGGCCTTCATAGCACTTAACAAAGTGCTTTAATTATCTTAATTGTCTGTTTAACTTGTTATTATCGGTCTCTTCTACTGACACATGAAGTCCTTGTGTAAAATGTAGGAACTATGTTCTGAGCATCCAGCCCCCAGCCTGGCTCTCAGACAGGTCCAGTAAATGACCGTGGAAGGTACATTAGTGAACTGAAGCTAAGAGACGGCTCTAAGGCCCCTGCTGGTTCTCACACGGGCACATGCTAGGCCCTCACTCACCTTGGACTCAGCTGCTCAGCTCTCCGCACCTCCGGGCAGAATCGCTGGGGGAGGGGGCAAGGAGGTTTCGAAGTATGCAGGAAATGCTAGGCAGTAGAAAAGTCCGCTCGCCTGGCACAGGAAGCAGGAACAGGTTTCTTTAAAGCAGGGGTCTGAGCTCCAGCATGCATCAGAATCTCCTGGAGGGGCTTGGGCCCACCCCCAAGCCTCTGATTGGCGGGGAGGGGATAAGAATTTGCATTTCTAACAAGTTCCCAGGTGATGCTAGTCAGGGTCCAGGTGATGCTGGTCAGGGGGGCCACACTCTGAAGCACAGATTTAAACAACTTGGGGAATTCTAGATAATTATTTGGGGGGTGGGGACTTCTGGGCTACCCGACCTTTGTGAGTTGCTAATATTAATGAAATGAGTCTTTTACAGGGAAAGAGAGAATAAGACAGCATGTATGTGTTTGTACGAATGAGAGAAGGGGTGTGGGAGAGAGGACAAGAATGGGAGAGAGAAAGGAGAGAGCTGGGGTGTCATTTAGGGTGTATACGGAAGAGGTGTGTCTGTTGGCCCCATGGGAACTTACAGGGCATTTCAGAAGTACATAAACAGAAAATCAAAGCTCAAAAAAAATGAAACTCAGTTTAATAAGAAAGTGGTTCTCAAACTGTGGTGTACCCAATCCTCTGGAACTTAATAAAAATGTCAGAGGCCTTGGCTCGTTGGAGTGAGACGGGGCCTGGTCTTGTATCGTTACCAAGTCCACCAGCTGATTTGGATATGATCAAATGTGGCAAACTCCCCCGACCGGTTATTGCTTATGAGCTGAGCCCATCCCCCTCAACCTGGTGGCAAAGAAGGAACATGCTAGACTAATATTCAGATGTACAATTGCTCATCTCCAAGTTCTGCCAGTTATTTGTTCTATGACCTGGGCAAGGGCTCCCTTGACCTCGCCGACCTCAGACCTCAGTTTTCCCACCTGTAAAATGGGCGCAGTGATAACCGGGAGACCATCACTGTGCCTTGCTGAAGACTGGTGGAATCTGTTGCTTTTGGGGGTTCTGCATTTATTAACATTAAATAAATGCCCCTCAATCAGGGAAATGGTTTCAACAATGAAGATCAGCTGTGCCTCCTTCAGTTGCAAGAAAAGGAAGCAGGTGACAGAACCACAGTCTCTGCCTGACCCACAGCTCTCCATGTCCTCCTGTCCTGAGGGAGGGCTGATGCAGAAGCTAAGGAGGGCAACGAGACATTGTGATAACCTTTCTGGGGAGAATGAGGCAGTTTCTCCCTCCCTAGGCTTCCCCTACGCTGGTGCAGAGCCTCGTCTGCTGTTAAGACAGCAACCACAATAGGGCGGTCTTCATAACACAGCCTTTCCTGGGCTGGCCAAGGGCAGAGGGATGGGCTGGAGCAGAGGATGCTGGCGGCAGCTGAAGCCGTCAGCTCTCTGATCATGTTGGGAAGTTAGGGTAGATAAACTGACATTTCCTTGAACTGTTGTTGCCTCTGCAGCTGCCAAAATACTTCCCTTGGGCTGTCACCCTTCATTTTGGAAGTTTCCCAGTTTTTGCTCTCAAAGACACTAGATGTTGTCCCTGCCTGCTGCACGGAGCATAAAATCCAGACCAAGCTTTTAGGTCCTACGACAGAGGGTCTCAGAGCGTCTCCTGACTGCCGATAGAGTCACCTGGGGAGGTTTTGTACTGAGGTCCCAGCCCCATCCAGGCTAATTAAATTAGAAACCCCAGGGCAATGGTTCTCAGCTGGGGCGACTTTGCCCCAGGGGACGTTGGCAATGTTTGAAGACATCTGGGTTATCGCAACGAGGGACTTGGTACTACTGGCATCTAGTGGGAAGGAGGCAGGGATGCTGCTAAACATCCTAGAATGCACAGGGCAGCCCCCATAAATGAATCATCCAGCCCCAAATGTCACAGTGTCGAGGTTGAGAGACTGGGGTAGGTGTCGGTATTGTTTTAAAAGCCCCCCGCTCCCCAACCAGGCTTGAGAGCCCCCTCCCCTCCACAATCTGGCTCCTGCCAGCTTCTTTACCCTCATCTTCTACCCTCTTGCCCTCACCCACCATGCTTTGCCACCACAGTTTTCCTTCTGGTCCTCAAACACTCCCTGCTTATTCCTACCCCAGGACCTTTGCATCTGCTGTTCCCTCTGCTGGGTGTGCCCTGCCCCCGAGTCTGCACAGCTGGCTCCTAGCGTCCAGGTCCCTGCCCAAATACCACTTCTTCAGAGAGGCTTCCTGGACCCCACACATACCCCCCCCAAAATAACCCCGACACCCAAGTCCCTCTGTAGCACATCTCTCCCGTTTGTTTCCTTCAACAGACTGGGACCTACTTGAATTATCTCATTACCACTTTAGTACTAGTCTGTCTCTCCTACTAAAAATGACAGCACCCTGTGAACCGGGTCCATGTCTGTCTTGCTCACCATCATCCCCTAACGTCCAGCAAAATGCCTGGTGCTTAATAAGTGTTTACTAAATATCTGTTGGATGGATGGATGGATGAACAAGCATTGGAGAAGGACGGGGTTCTCAAGCTGTCAGAGGATGAGGTGTATTGATGATGGAGACCTGTGCTCCTGTCCTGGCTCCACTTTTCCTCTCCTGGTCTCAGTTTCCACATCTGTAACGCAGCTGGGATGGGTTCAGTGGGATCAGGATCCCCCAGTGAAGCCCTCTCGGAGACATCAATTTCAGGGATTTGCTTTGTCTTTGTCTCCATGGCCCCAAGCTAAGGTAGGTTGACCCATAACCCTGTCACCAGATAAATAACAAATTACCTCCCACTGAGATCCCAATACTATGTAATTCTGTCTGGTCTATTTTCCTTGGAAAATTTCCCTGCTTCCATTTCCCTTTGCACTAGCTGGACACATCTGACACCAATGCTGGGCACATAATAGTACTCCCTGGCGACACTCTTTAAGGCAGGGTTCCCCAATATTAGTCAAATTAGAATGGGTTGGGGAGCTTGGTTGAAAAGGCTTCACCTACAAATAGACTGGATGCACCAGACTGAGGGTAATGTGGCAGACTGAAAAATGGCTCCCAACGATATCCAGCTCCTAATCGCTAGAAACTGTGACAGTTACTTTATATGGCAAAAGGGACTTGGCGGGTGTGATTAAGTCAAGCATCTTGAAATGGGAGCTTATCTTGGATTATCTGGGTGGATCCTACATGTAATCACAAGAGTCCTTGTAAGAGGGAGATGTGACCTGTGACGCCCGAAGACGCCATGCTGCTGGCTTTGAAGATGGAGGAAGGGGCCACAAGCCAAGAAATGCAAGGAAGGCAGCTCCAAAAGCTGGGAAAGGCAAGGACACAGATTCTCCTCTACAGCCTCCAGAAAAGAAAGCAGGCTTGCCTTGATTTTAGCCTAGCGAGACCCACTCCAGGCTTCTGACCTGCAGACCTGTAAGAGAATGAATGTGTGGCGTTTTAAACCATCAAGTTTGTGGCAATTTGTCATGACAGCCCTAGGAAACTAATAGAGGTAGCACTCAGGAGCCTGCATTTTAGCGACCTACCTCCCTTTGTTGGCTCTGATGCAGGAAGTCCTGGTGGACCATATTTTGGGAAGTGCTGCTCTAGAGCAGTTCCAGTCTGCTTCTGAAACAGCCCAGTCTCAGAGAACCAAAGAAGGACCCTGCAACAAACACCTGCTTTTACCTGCTCATTTTACAGATGGGGAAACTGTGGTCTAAGAAACGCTGCAGCAAGGTAGAAGGAGAAGAGATGCTTTCATTCAACTCTATCTTTATTGGCTTTCAAATTCCATCTGGAGTTTTAAAAAATGAGCAATTGTGCCGACTGTCGATAGCTTTGCAATCATCTCATAATGACCCAATCGTGAAACGATTTAGCAATACTGCTGCTAATTGCATTTGTGGATCTAGCAATTGGGTAACTAGTTGGTTATTACTCATTCCCCAAGAGCCATATACATTGCATTACAAGGAAGCTAATCTTAGAAATACTTGTTAACTTCAACGATAATTACTAGGTAATTGGCTAGAGCACGCCATTGTGAATTTATCTGGAATATGCCAGGTAATTATCTGGTCTTATGTTCCCTGTAAAATAAATCCAGGGTCCAGAAACTGTTCCAGTTGGTTGGCTATCATCCAATCATCAACCTCTGCCAACCAACTGCACGAATGCGAGTGATTAATCAAATTACTCAAATATTTGGTTTCAAACTGAATGTTCAGATAAGAAACCTGGGTGGCCAACAAGTGGACGTTGCTGAACGGGAGAGAGGAGGGCACTCAGCCGCTCCCTAAGACAAATATATAACGACACAATAATATGGAATAAATGCCACTTCTTTGGGGCTCATCTGGCTTCTTCAAACAAAATACCAAAACACTTCAGAGACCAATTATATGTCCCAAAGCTGCAGAGTCTTTATCATGGTGCCAGGAAAAGGCTGCGCTATTTGTGAAATCTGCAGGCAGTTATGGTGCTTGGGGAGGGGGACTCAGAATTTTGTATGTAATAGAAAAGGGGCTGCCAACGCAGCTGGCTTGCAGGGGGAGTGACACATTTTCATAATGACCACTCTTTTTTCAAGGATGGCTGCTGACTGAATCCATCCATTTCCAATTAGCCAGCCCTTGGGAAAGAGGGGAGGGAGGCTTGGGTAACTGGGTTCCACTGATACCCCTGAAAAAGTCAGAGGCTGGTAGGTCCTTAGAGGGTCTAGGCAAAGGAGAAGAGATGATGGATTTCAAATTTCTAATTTGGGGATTTGAAAAAGAGGGGTTAGCAGGTCAGAAGGTGAGGGGCTGACCAGAGGGAAAGTTGGGTTAACAGACTGGTGGGAACAGTGGGCAGAAGGCCAGTGGTGGGGGAAAGACCACCTTCCAACCAGACTTGTGCACCTCAAGTAAAGGACCATTGACAGCCTGCTAATATAGATGATACATACTAGAAAGGGGAAAGAAAAGGGAGCTAAGGGTCTTACGTGCAGTGGTAGGTGGTAAGAATGGCCACAGACTGTCTCTCTCCCTGCATCCACATTCTTGCAACATGGCATTGCAAATCCTCCCATCTAAAGGCAGACTCTGTTCCCCATGCCTTGGATGGAGGTTGGCCACGTGACTTGCTTTGGCCAATGGACATCAGCCAACGCAATAAAGACAGAGATGTGAAAGGCACTTGTCCAACAGGGCTTGACCTCTTGTTGTCTTGCTGCATTTGGAACCCTGAGACCACCCATGGGAATGAGCCCAGGCTGGCCTGTCGGGGGGATGAGAGGCTGTGTGGAGAAGAACCGAGGCACCCCAGCTGACAGTCTGCCAACCAGTAGACACATGAGTGAGGGCGTCTGAGACTGACCAGCCCTCAGTCTGACCAGCCAGAGGACCACAGACACATCCAAGAGCCCAGCTACTGAGCCTGGCTCAGCCCAGAACTGTTTGCAGACTAGAAAGAAACTGTGACTTTGGGGTATTTGTTACTCAGCAAAAGCTTACTGATACACTCACCTAATCAGGACAGCTCAGCCCCTGAATATGATCTGGGCTGATTATTTGAGAGCCACTTCTGGTCCTGTGTAGAGTTGAGAACCGCCAATTTCTACCCTGGTTTAAGGAGGGTTGAAGGGCCATCCTTAGATCTCTAGTTCTTTGCAAGCACTTACCATTTGACACGTGGGTTCCAGTCAACCCACCAACTGCATAATCAATGGTGACAGACAATAACACACCTTCTACCGATCACCCAGGTCTTACAAATGGACTCAAAAAGGCTTTGTATGGATCACAAGGGAACAGATCAAAGACATAGCAGCTCTTCCCTGAGCCCACAGCTCCCACTATGGCACCTGCCAAAATGCGAGGCTTGTGTATTTGGGATCTTATTGCTTGGGTTGAGAATAAGAATAAGAAGGCTCCTAATGGACACTTGGCACCACAGGACACACCAAGGACACTGCTGCTGTGGCCAGTCCTAATGCAACAGAGGAGCAAAGGCCAGAGTTTAAAAACACACCAAAGGATTGTTCCACAACTGTTCAACTGAAACCAAAGCTATTTTTTTTCAATGCCTACAGGTTAGAGAGAGCAAGTCCAAGAAAGTTCCTATCATGTGACATTTTCTTAATGTCAGTGCTCTGTTAACTACAATTTTTGTGCAGCTATAGACCATGGATCCTGGATATTTAAAACAACAATGGTAGAGTTCTACAAAAGTACTCTGCGATTTTAATGAAAGCCAGAGCAAGTCATCAGAATGTCAGTCCCGGGGTCAACAAACTAGGGTCTGCAGGCCAAACCCAGCCCCTCGCCTGGTTGTGTTAATAATGTTTTATTGGCACACAGCCACATACGTCCATTTACATCTTGTCTGAGGCTACTTTCGCACTACAGCAGCAGAGTTGAGCAGTCACTAGAGAAACTGCATGGCCCGCAAAGCCAAAAATACTGTTGGGCCCTTTAGAGAGAAAGTTTGCTGACCCCTGATTTAGCCTAATCCATTCAATTTACATTTGGAGAAAGTGAGTCTCAGAGACGTTGTTTCACAAACATGGAGCACAGGCGGGTTTCGAATCAGCCTTTCTGACTTCCCATGTGGTGCCCGCTCCAGGGCACCACTCTGCCAAAGAGTTCTAGCATTAATCGTATTTTCTGGAATCGCAAATCTTAAAACCATGTAAGTTGTGATTGGTAAAGCCAGAGACTCCCCATTTACCGGAACGCTGAATTTAGCAGAACCCGCGTTTCTCAACGCTGCCGGAAGCAGAGCTTCGGGGATGAGTCTACGGGCGGGGAGCCGGCTGGGACTGACCTGGTGATGATGGCCAGGTGGGGCGGGCTCATGCAGGCGCCCATGAAGAGCACCACGTTCTCGTGCCGCGTCTGCCTGTAGGCCATCACCTCCCGCTTGAAGGCCTTGAGCTGCTCCTCGTTATCCCTCTCAATGTCGATCAGCCGGATGGCCACCTCCCCGTGCCAGCGGCCGTGGTACACCTGCCCGAAGCGGCCCTTTCCGATGAGCTCGCCGATCTCCAGCTGCTCAAAGGGGATGTCCCACTCCTGAAGGAAGATGCTGGTCTGGCTAGCCTTGCGCGGGAAGCTCCGGGCCGAGAGGAGGGACAGGTTCATCTCCTCAAAGTCATCCTCCGACTCCTCGGCCTCATCGTGACCCTCCTCGTTCTGCGGCCAGAGGGGGAGAGGGGTCAGTTCCCACCACTGCCCCACCTGCCCACCGGGTCCCACTGTGCCCCACAGTGTGTTTTTGGCTGGTGCACACGTGTCTCTCTATTTGCCCAGGCACCTCCTGTCGATCACTGTACTGCAGTGAAGGAGCTGACAGGGAGATCCTGGCGATCCATCCCTCTTGTGCTAAAGGGAAACTGAGGCTCAGAGAGGGGAAATGCCAGGAGGACCACGTATTCCGGTTTCCCATGACTTTGCCCGTTTGGGCACTGAAAGTCTCACACTTGGAAAACTGGCAAACGGGGATGGTTGGTCCCTGTGGGAAGTGCCTAGCTCTGGTCAGGCAGCCAGGCTGAGCTAGGATTAAGATTCAGGCCTCTCAAATCCTAATATCCGATGCCCTCCTGCTCGACCATGATGTTTTGACTTGCCTGATTATTTATGTGGGAGTAAGAAAGACGACAGGTTGAAATACGGGTACACCACACACCTGCATATAACATGTGACAACCCTTGACATGGAGGGCCTTCGCTTCCCCAGGGAATTTGGAATTGATGAGGCAGAAACTGAGAGATGTCAGAGCTATTCAGCACAGGCCAGAGGCCTGGGGTTCCTGTGCAGCTGAGATACAAGAGGGAGAGGTTGACAGAATGAGCCTAACACTCAGACCAAATGAGCTGGAATATGGCCGCTGTGTGACCTTGGGCAAGTCACTTCACTTCTCTGGGCCTTCTTTTCCTCATCGTAAAGTGGGGCTAATGACATCTGCCTCTGGGGGTGGTTTGAGGTTTTCAATAAGGCGAAGATCTTTGAGTTGAGTTCTTTGCACAGACCTGACCGCCTGTATGAAACATCCGCTGGGATGGCTTAGAAAATGCAGATTCCTAGGCCCCTCCCAGATTTTCTGAACCAGAATATCATAAGGCCAGGGCCAGGACTCTGCATTTTTACCCTGCACGCCCACATGACTCAGGCACACTTAGACGTGACCACTGCAACAGTTAGACACTCAAGGCCCAGGGACCTACCTTCCCAGCCTGGTGTCTGGGGGCGCCTGGGGCTGCAGGGCCCTGCCCCTTGGGTTCTTTGGCTGGAATGGGGGAGCAGCAGGTGCCTGAGATGGGGGGATTTTCAGGGGCTTGGAGTCTGACAAGACAGCCGGAGAAGGTGGCCGCTTGGCTGGGTACAGGTCTCTCTGACCCCAAACCTGAGCAAGCTGTCCCCAATGGCACACTCAGGAAATATACCTTCTTTCACGGTCATTTTCCAACTACCACAATGGTTCCAGAAAAGGACATGATTTTCTCTGGAAACCCTGACTCCACTCCCTTCAGTTCAGGACACACCAGCAGAGCCGAGGAGTCAGGGCTCTGGTTCTCACCCCAAAGACTTCATTTATTCCTCCAGGAGCTCTGGCAGGTGGGAAGAAGCCCCAGAACATTCTCAACACCCCGCCAAGCCAGTGTCCCTGAGGCTCCCATCTCCTCCTACCACATGTTCTTTAGAAAGCAGCGGGGCACATCCCCCTTGGTACTCACCCAGCCCTGAGCTGAATTTTCAACTAAGAACGCAAATCACTTGCCAACTTCTGCACAACTAGCTTTTCCGTGATGCACACCATATAACGGCCCATTAGGCTCAGTGCCGGGAGGGGCCATCCGCTCATTAGTCGTCCCGGAGTTAGAACAGCTATCAAACAGGGCCACTGCACCCCCAGCCCGCCCCAAGCCCTCTGCGTCATCAAAGACATCAATCGGCTTTGCCAAGTGGGTAGCCCCCGGAAAAAGTTGCTTCATTGCTCTCCGGTTCTCACCTCTGAGGTTGGCTCCACTTCAATTTGAAGTAATGGATTTCCTTCCAAGCTTTAAAGAAAGAAAAATAAACGTGACCCTCAGGTGAAAAGATGGGTCCATGCATTGACTTGATCCATGTAAGAAATGTCTTAAAATGAGAAGTCCTCACCACCAAGGCTTTTTCTCCAATTTCACTTCAATGCTTGTGTCTAGAATAATCCATAACCTTGTCACCAAGGAGTGGTGTGCAAGGACATTGTCTTAAATAGATTTTCTGGCCTGCTCAGGGCTCATTTTTCTTTGTTGGTTTCCACTAATCTAGCAGTTCCCTTATAAACTGGCCTAAATGCCATGGATGGCAGGATCCTTAGAGCTCTAGGTGTTTGCTAGGAAAGAATGAATCAGATCTCTACAGTTCTGAATCTTTTGGAAGGATCCTAGTGTTCATTTGGTTTTTTGCTCATTTATTCATTCATTCATTTGATTAGAATTATGTGCCAGACACAGTGCCAGACCTTTAGAGGGATACAGAGTTGAAATTGACATGGCTTCCTGACTTTACGGAATATTTATATTACTACTGTTGTGTAGATAGGCTACAAGTAACAAGGGTTGAAAGTTAGGTATGTATTGAATAAATGGAGGGTGATGGACATTCCCAGGAGAGAGGATTACTGGATATATTTGAAAGTTAGCAGTGTTTTGAGTTGCACCTTGCCAATCACGTTCAGAAGACACGTGCAGGGTGAGAAGGAGGAGGAGGAAGCCAGACTGTATTGGAGTGGAAGACACAGGCGTGTGTGTGTGTGTGTGTGTGTGTGACTCATGCATTCATGAGCTTGTGAGCTGCAGTTGTGTTCTGAGTACGGGAACAAGCTGGGTATGGGTGCTGGGGGCACAGCGTGAGGCCTAAGTGTCCACCGAGGACTGTGTGGGTATTATGGAATGTGCTCTGTGCAGGGGTTGTTCTGTGTGGGTGTGAGTTGGGTGTACATACTGGGGATGCTGGGGGAGGGGGAGTGCCATTCTTGATGGTGTAACTGGTGATGCATTGGGGATGTGTGGGCGTGTTGGAGCACACAGTATGTGATGGAGATGTGGGGCACCATATGTGTTAAAGGATTTTGGGGCGAGTGGGTTTTTAGAGCAGAGGATGTGTTTACGGAGTGAGCTGGAACTGGTAGGAGGAAGGGATCACAATGGCCACCACACCCCCTTCCTACTTCCGCAGTGGAAGCTTAGCAGATTCCCCCGACCCATCTCCTCATTTGAGGGAGACCTCCCCTATCTTGACCCTCAGACCTCACCCAGAAAGCTGCTGACCCTGCAGACAGAGTCAGTCCACTTGCTGGAGGAGGAGTGGTGAGGGGGAGTCTGGAAGACTGTAAGAACTCAAAGAGGAGAAAGAAGTAGCGTTTGCCATCCTATTAACCAATAATTTACAGTACAGCTTGGGAAGGCAGAAACCACGTCATAACAGCTGACATGCTGGAAACCTGACGCACTGCGAGAGATTTGGGTGGAACAATGCAGCTGGAGTCCTTCCTCATGCCCAACAAAATGGACTGCTCGCCTCTGCTTGCATCAAGGCGTGATTATAGCAGCCGGGGCTATTAAATGATTTCCCTTCTGCAAAGAGTCAGTTCCCATCACTCCACGCACATTTAAGCAGATCGCAGGCACTTATTGACTCCGTTTTTCACTGGCACTCCCTGACTCTCAGTTAATAACCTGGAGTTCATCTTGCACAAATTGTGGAATTGGTTTATGTGCAGCAGAGAAATGATCTGGAGCTAGATGTCAGCACAATATCCCTAGGCAAGTTGCTGCTCCTTTGATTTCAGAAATGTACCATTTGGGTCTTTAACAAAGGCTATAACATGGGTCAGAAAGGATGGAGCAGCTAGGGTAGCCAGAAGAAAAACCAAGTAGGCAAAAATGTGAGTTGGGAAAGAAGTCAAATCAAAATTAGGTCCCTAGCATGCCCCAGACTTGGGTCACAACCAAAGAAGTTAAGGAAGGTGATTTCACTTTGGCTGCACAAGCAATAGACCACTTGGAAAGAGGGTCTGTATCCTAAGGATGCTAAAGGCACCACACACAAAGATGTTTGTTGCAGAGTTGTTTACAGCAGTGAGGTATGGGAAGATGTAAGATCCAGTGGTAGGGAAATGGTTAAGGAAATTATTCCGCATCGATATGATATTTTACATTCATTAAAATCAATGTGTATGAAGAGCCCAGAATAATATGAAAAAATGTGATGTTATAGCATTAAGGGATAAACAGAGCAGGATGGAAATTGCATATAGTATGGATCACAAGTATGTAAAATATGAATAGAGCACACTTCTAAGAGTGGTGCAATTGTAAGTGATTATTTTTCCTTTCTTTTTTTTACAGAATAGTCCAAATTTCGCCAAATTAGCTTACTTTATTTTTATAATGTTATAAAGCAGGGATCAGCAAACTTGTTCTGCAAAGGGCCAGGTAGTAGATATTTTACACTTTGCAGGCCATACGGTCTCTGTTGCAACTACTCATCTCTGCTGTTGTAGTCTGAAAGCCTCCATAGACAGCACATTGTGAACAAATGGGCATGGCTGTGTTCCAATAAAACTTTATTTATAAAAATATGCTGAAAGTTGGATTTGTCCCATAGGCTGTAAGTTGCTGATCCCTGGTATAAACCTAAATTATCCTTTTTAAAAGGGGGATAATGATGCAGAATAATTGCCCTTTCATTAAGCTCTAGCTATTGCCTGGGGGAAGTGGTCTTTCTGATCACAGGAGGGTCTGGGGCTCTGAAGGAAATGGTCTGGCCCCTGGAAATCACACTTGATCGGCAGGGCCAGGGACACAAGGCAGAAGTGACTCAAGGGGATGGGTACTGTCCCTCTCTTGGCCTGGGCTGTCACACTCTCTCTCTCTTAGCTTGAGTTATTCCCTTGCCTCTATGGCCCCCTCATACTTCTTCCCCGCCTCCCACCCCATCAATTCCAGGAGAAGGAAGAAAGAAGACATGGACCCTGAGCAAACTGAAGGGCCAGGGCAGGGGAAAAGGTCTCTGTTCCACTTACATTGGATTCGAGGTCACTGGATGCAGGATGACCTGGGGCGCCCGGGTCGGCGTCTCTGGCACCGGCACCACATCTGAGAGTCAAAGATTAGACAGTAAGAAACCAAACTCGGGGTCCACAACCACCCCCAAAAGCCTGATTCCCGGGAGATGCTGGCAGCTGAGAACTTCTCACCAGACCATGAGTCCCTGGGGCTGCCGAATCCCCTCTCTCCCTTCCCTGGCCACTTGAATTTACCTGCCTAGGTGCACGAGTGGTCTAGATGACATCCTGAACAAAGTTCCCCACTGCCACCTGGGGGCTCCCGGAGGCCCTAAGCCTCTGGCCTGAAGCACCCACTGGATCCTCCTCACTCCTGAGTCCCCTTTGGGATGATGAGGCCACTTGGTTTCACGTCTCCCAGTGCCCGATTCAAGCCCCTTTGACCATCCCTCCCCTGCCACGTGGTTCTAGACCCCTCCTCACCCTTGCCCATCCTTGCACTGCAGACCACCCACTCAGGCCTTCCTACTGTGCTCTGGGACCTCGTCAGTGCCTCGTCCCACACCCTTTCCTCCTCCACCTCCATAGCCAGTCGCCAGCCTGTGGTCTGGGGATTCCACCCCATCCTCTTGGGGCTCATTCACCCCGGCAACCTTCGCCTCCATCCCCTCCAGCAGCTGCCACGCCTCAGAGGGCTTGCTCGGGAGGAACTGAGGTCACATGAAACTCACCTGGGAAAATGAACTGCTGCCTGTATTTGTAGTAGTGGGACGCTTGCGAAAGAAAGAAAACATCACAGTGAGCGCTGCCCCGGAGCGGGCCCTTCAGGTAACAAATGGGGCTCCTGCGGCCACCTGTGGTTCTCTGCCCGCCCCTGAGGTTTCCAGACTTCTGCAGACACCCCGAATTCCAAGGGACTGAGAACATGTTTAAAGAAGCCAGAAACATCCCAGCCAACCCTCCCACTGACACTCTCTGAAAACAGAGCAGCCCAACTCAGAGAGCCAACCTGAGCACAATCCCACCTTTGTTAAATGCGTAAGGACACACATATACAGAGAGAAAAGCCTCCAAGGCCATAATCTAACACAGTGATCTTCTCCCTTCTGGCAGAGCGATGACAGTGGCTTCAAAAAAATCTTTTATGACCACAATAAGGTATCACCTCACAACTGTTAGGATGTCTATTATCAAAAAGACAAGAAATAACAAGTGTTGGTAAAGATGTAAAGGAAAGGAAACCCTTGTGCATTGTTGGTGGGAATGTAAATTGGTAGAGCCACGATAGAAAACAGTACGGGGGTTCCTAAAAAAATTAAAATTAGAACTACCATATGATCCAGGGATTCCACTTCTGGGTATATATCTGAAGGAAAAGAAATCACTATCCCAAAAACATGGAAACAACCTAAGTGCCCATCAACAGACAAATGGATAAAGAATATATATATACATATATATATGTACACACACACACACACACACACATACATACATACACACAATTGAAAACTATTCAGCCATAATAAAGAATGAAATCCTGTCATTTGTGACAACATGGATGGACCTAGAGGGTATTATGCTAAGTGAAATAAGTCAGACAGAGAAAGACAAACAGTATGATCTCACTTACATGCAGAATCTATAAAAAAACACACTCATGGAAACAGAGATCAGATCTGTGATTGCCAGAAGTGGGGAATGGGGATAGGAGAATTGGGTGAAGGTGGTCAAAAGGTACAAATGCCTAGTTATAAGACAAATAAGTCCTGGGGATGTGACGTACAGCATGGCGACTGTAATTAACAATACTGTATCATCTATTTGAAAGACGCTAAGAGAGGAGATCTTAAAAGTTCTCATCACAAGGAAAAACAATGGATAACTATGTGAGGTGATGGATGTTGTTTTGCAACAGATACATATATCACATCATTATATCCTTAAACTTATACAATGTTATATGTCAACTGTATCTCAATAAAACTGGAAAAAGTCCTTTATGTGTTTCTTGTGTTTTTCCAATTGGCTGCATTGAGCATTGTATTAGTTTTCTTATTGCTGCTGTAATAACTTACCATAAACTGGATGGCTTAAGACAGTACAACTTTATCCTCTTCGAGTTCTGGAGGTCAGAAGTCTAAAAACAGTTGTAAGTGGCTAAATGAAGGTGTTGGCAGGACTGATTCTTTCTGGAGGCTCCAAAGGAGAATCCACTCCTTGCCTTTTCCAGCTATAGAGCCCGCCTGCATTTCTTGGCTCACAGCCCCGTCACCCCAATCTCTGCTTCCATCCCGACATCGCCTTCTACTGTCTTTGACCTTCTCATCTCGCTCTTATAAGGATCCTCATGATTGCATCTCGAGTCCCCCCAGATAATCCAGGGTAATCTTTCCACCTCAAGATCCTTAATTTAGTAACAGCTGCAAAGGTCTTTTTGCCGTATAAAGTAACATGTTCACAGAACCCAGGATTAGCGCGTGGCCCTCTTTGCGGGACCATTATTCTGCCTACCACAGGCATGAATTAATTTCCATATTTAGGGAAAAATCATATAAAAGAAACTTCCTCAAATTCACTGCTCGTTCTCTTACAATTCATTTTACTTCCAGTCTGTTCGCTGGAGGCCAGTTGTTCTGGACATCCCCAAGGTTTCCAATGTTACCCCTATTCCAGTGGGGTGGGGGGTCTGGACTAGGGGGTACAAGGGGTGTCAGCGGTGGGGGACAGGTCACACAGAGTTTTATATCCTCAAGTAAAGGCAGTGAGCAGGGATGGGATCAGATATGAGTCTGTGTTTGTGAATATACTTCCGGAAACAGTTTTATTCATTCAGCGACAAGCTGGCTCACCAAAAATTAGTACAGTGGTTCCAAGCCTGGAGTCTAGAAGCTGATCCTGTAGGGCTGAATCCTTGTTCTTCCTTGATTGCTTATAAAAGCTTCAGCAACTCTCTCCAAGTCTCAGTTTCTAGATGTGTAAAATGGAGATAATAAAAATCTCTCCTTCATAGGGCTGAGCTCATCATGACATAAGAGTGCATAGGACGTGCAGAATCAGGATGAGTTGCGATGCATAAGCCGATCTCTTTCTAAGCTCTCTTAACTAACAGACAAGGATGCTTTATAATTCATAGACAGTCAGATAGTTTCAAAGAGCTAAGTCATTAGCTGCCCCTGAGGGTGCAGTTGATTTATAAATTCCCCCTGGGATGGACAGCAAGTCCTGGCATCTCAGGATCCCAAGCACCTGGTTTGGTGCCTTGCACCCAGTGGGTGAGCTGCTCACGTTTGTTGAATTACTCAACTCTCTTTTAGCACAGCAATTCCCAAATATCTCAGCTAGTTGGAATTGAAATGGATGCATTTTTGATTCTGGAAAATGAAGTGCCTGGGCTGGGAAGCAACTCATTCAAGGTTACAGAACAAAGCTTTAAAAGAAATCCAACCTCCATGATGTCAGGGACCTTTCTTCCATTAGATAAATGGTTTAGGTTTATGGTCTTAGGTTTTCTCATTGCAGGCAGACATTTTGTTAGTCAACAAGGGGCTAAAATTAAAAGAAGAAAAACTACCTGGGATTGTCAAGAGACTTAGTTGATCTCTTCCCTCCCCAACTGGGACTGAGGATTCAGTGTCTGCAGAAGAGGTTAGCTGGCAGTTAAGTGTTCTTTTAAGGAGGCGGGGCTGGTGATGGAGAGAAGGCACCACTCTGAGATGGGACGGGTGTCAGGCAATGGGACACATGGCAAATGCCTCCACGCTCAGAGCCAACCTCTGCCTGGACCCCTTCAAGTGCCTGATAACAGCTCGTTCCTGATGGCCGAAAGGGAGAGAGTCTTGGCCAGAGGAGGAGGGAAAGGGCGCTGTGAGTCCTGCCTGTTCTTCTTGCTGATAACGGACACCAGCGAGAAGCAGGTCCGAGGGGCAGCAGACGAACCCGAGTGACTTCTGGCTCTCTGGCATCAAAGAGGACCCAGGAACTGGGAGGCTGCAGATGACCAGAGGTCAGAGAGACAAGCAGGCCACTTTGAAGGCTCTTCCACTCTGAAGCCCCCATTCCCTCCCTATGGGCTCCCCAGAGAGCAGCCTGAGTGGTCATCTGAAAGGAAGGATCTAGAAGGAAAGAAGAAAGATCAAAATATCCCCTGCCTAAACCTTGCAACTGCCTCTCATTGTGTCTTAAATAAAATCTAAATTCCTGCCAAGCCCTACAAGGCCCTGCCAGGCCTCAGCCCTGCAGCTCTGAGTCTTGCTTGGTGCCTTGTTTATGGCACTCCAGCCACTGGGACATTTTTTTCCAGCTCTTTCCGGTGGCAGGGGCTTTGCATGTGTTCCCCTCTCTTTGCCTGGAAACTCCCCACCAGCCCTCTCTGGCCAGTCTTCAGAACTCAGCTGCCTCTGACCTTTCAACCTAAACTTGTTCTCTTCTTGAATTTGCTCATAGCACTGTTCTTTCCCTTCACAGCACTTATCACAACTTATAATCCTATTTTCATGTGTATGTTTGCTCGGCTAACACCTGTGCCTCCCGCTAAGCTATAACCTCCATGAGAACAGAGGCTGACAGGCAGAGTGACGCCCTCTCCCCCACCCCCATCCCTAAGATGGCCATATCCCAGCCACTGGAACCCATGAATATGTTACCTTACATGACAAAAGGGACTTGGCAGATGTGATGAAGTTAAGGATCTTGAGATGAGGCGATTATCCTGGATGCTCTGGGTGAACCCTAAACATAATCACAAGGGTCCTTACGAGAGGGAGGCAGGAGGATCCAAGTCAGAGAGAATCACAGGAGATGTGATAACAGAGGCAGAGGCTGGAGTGATGCGAGGCCATGAGCAAAGGAATGCAGGCAGCCTCTAGAAGCTGGGAAAAGGCAAGGAAATGGATTCCTTCCTAGAACCTCCAAAAGAAACCAGCTCTGCAAACTCCTTGATTTTGAGCCCAGTGAAACTGATTTTGGACTTCTGATCTCCATAACCACAAGATAATAAATTTCTGCTGCTTTAATCCTCTAAGCTCGTGGTGATTTGCTACAGCAGCAACGGCAAACTTTTACAGGGCATTTCTGGTTTGTGCCTTGCTCCATACGTGGTGCCTTGTACAGTAGCTGGTGTGTAGTAGATGCTTAATAAGTACCCATTAGGGATATTGGAATGGATGAATGCAGTCTGAGGGCCAGAAGACAGTTTAAAGGAAAAAAAAAAACAAAAACCTGCAGCTCTGGGCGGTGCATGAGCCTCAAGTCACTCGTTCACTCACTCATTCAGCAAACTTCTAATCAGTGCCTTCAGCAGTGGGCACTGTGATGGGCTTTGGGCGCAGAGGGGTGGATGAAGCAGACTAGTTTCCTAGTCTCATGGAGCTGACATTCTGAGGGAGGAGACAGACACTAAACACGGCACTAGGTTACGCCCCAGAAAGAAGACATTTGAACACTCCAGTCTCTAAAACCCACACAATAGTCCCTTACAACCCCTTCATGTACCTTCCCACATCAAATGTCACACAAGCTTGCAAGTTAGACCCATTTTACAGATGAGAAACTGAGATCTAAACAGGGCCAGTGCCATACTCAAGGCCACAGAGGTGGGAAGGGGCAAATCTGGGATCCAAATGTAGCCATCTTGACTCCATCCTACACTGTGCCATGTCCAACATGGCACCAGGCTTCTTAAGGGAGTGGCGGAAAACAAGGAGGTCCAGCCGACCAGCAGAGCACAATCTCAAATCCCACCAAGCCCGTGGGTGTCCTTCACGTGCCCTGAGGTTAGCAAATGAGCCAAATGACCATTAACCGTACAGCCTGTTTTAGAGAAAGAATATTCTAGATCAATCAATGCCAGGGACATTTTTATGCCTAGGCGTTAGCTTGAATAATCTTCAGAAAACTCAACATCTGGCAGGAAACCAGAGCCAAAGCTCCTTTTCCCATCAACAGAGGCTCACAGTCTAGAGTATAACAGGTGACCAGGGCCTTGTATGAACAGAACAGATGCCTGTCACCCTGGGGGAATTTTGCGAAAACCGCCTAAGACAGAGGGAAGGTCTGGCTGCCCTTCTGGAAAGTTCTAGTTTGTTTTCCCTGTCGACAATGCATTTTATTGTTATTATTCAGTTATAAAACTGGTGCATATTCCTTGCTCTTATATACGTTACAGAAGTGCATAAAAGAAAATTCCTTTTCTTAGAACACCTGCCATGAAGTCTTGCAGACATGTGTGTGCATAGACAAACATATATATACACACACATTTAAACGTATATATACAAATATATAAAACCATTTTACAATAAATAGGATGTTATTATACCAGTTGCTTTGCACATCACTTATTTTCCACTTAAAAGATATTGTGGCTATCTTTCCATGTCAGGATATTTACAAAGAGCTACTCCATTCTTTTTAAGGGTGGCTGAGTATTTGGTTATACAGATATATTGGTTATACAGATATATTAGCGTATTTGGTTGAGTATTTGGTTATACAGATATATTAGCGTATTTGGTTGAGTATTTGGTTATACAGATATATTAGCGTATTCAAACACTCCCCTCTTGATGGGCATTTGGGTTGGGTCCAAATTTTTTACTGTTGCCATGAAATCCTTACATACAGATCCCTGTGCCCTTTGCAAACACTTCTGTATATAAATTCTTTCAAGTGATTTTGCTGGTCCAAGGAATGTACATTTGAAACTTTGACAGGCAATGCCAAATTACCTACATTGTAATTGGAATGTACATTTGAAACTTTGACAGACAATGCCAAATTACCTACCCCCAAAGTTTAATTTGATTCTTATTCCCAATACCATGGTATATGGGGATTTCATCTTTATTTCCACAATTCTAGTTAGGCCCGGATTACTTAGCAGTGGTAGCCACGGTAATTTGCTATTCCTGTGTTTATCTAATAGTAATGAAAATAGCTCACCTTTGTTGAGCTCTTTGACAAGACAGGTGCTCCGCTAAGCTCTGTACACGTATGGTAACGTTTAGCCCTTCGAGGATTCTACAGAGTAGGTACTATTATTATCCCCGTTGTACAGATGAGGGAACAGAGGCACAGAGAGGCAAGCAGTTTGTTCAACATCACGCAGTTATTAAGTGACGGAGCTGGGATTTGAACCCAAGCAGCCCGGCTCCAGAACCCACACTCTTAACTGCTGTTCTAAAGTGCCTTCCCCCAAAGGACCCCTTAGCCCACTCCCCAAAGAGGGTCAGGACACTGTTGGGACCTGCCAAGGAGTAGATGCAGACCCACTGGCAGGCGAGCCCTGCAACTTGGCCAAGACCCCTCCCTGGGGCTCTGACGGAAGGGACAAAGGAACTGATGGAACAGTGACTGCCCCTGTCGAGTCAGGTCTCTTGTTTAAAGATGCCGGCAGAGTCTTTTGGAGATGAAAAGAGCTGTGGTGCTTTGATGCGTGGTTCTCCCTTAAGAGGTTCTTTCCCGCCCCCCCTCCCCACCCATAAACAAGTAGCAAACAGTTACAGGGAAAACAGCCCTAAGTGTGTGTCTTGGGTGGCGGGTGGTACAGCTCTAGGAAAGGACCCAGCCCCTCCCTCCAGAAATTGGGGGGTCATGGGGTGTCAAAGGGCCTTTTTTCCATTCCCCTCCTTCCAGAGAAGTGGAAATGGCTCGGGGTGCTGGTGGGAACCCTCAGTCTACGGAAATGCTGGGCAATTGTTGCCTTGTTGACTCAGGGGCACTTACTGAAATGATTCCGGCTGCTGACTCCCGTTATGGTCCTTGCTGGCTGCCAGGTGAGTGGCCCTCACACCACAGGTATGAGGTTGCCTCGGGCTTGGACTTAACCAAAAAATTTCCACGATGCAAGTCTTTAAAACACACTCTATCCCTTTGGACACAGTCCAGATCGAAGCAGTGTGGGCAGGTGACGTGATCAGCTTGTCCTCAATGGGTGGTTGTATCTGGGTGTTGCCCAGATGTGGGGTTGGGTCTTCGTTCTTTTCCCAGATATTCTCGCACGGCTGGTTAGGCTTGCAGGTGTGACGTGTGGCTGCGGACCTGGGATTTCTTTTCCCCCTGCGTGAAGCTCACTGGCTCAGGAGGAAACCAGCCCCTAGATCAGCACTGTCCAGTGGAACTTTCTGCAGTGGTGGGAAATGGTCTATACCTGTGCTGTCCAGCATTGCAGCCACTAGCCACATGTGGCTCACAAGCACCTGAAATGTGGCTAGTGTGACTGAGGAATTAAAATTTTAATTATATTTAATTTTAATTAGTTTAAATTTACACAGCCATGCGTGACTAGTGGGTACCATGTTGAACAACACAGACCTAGACTTTGGTCCCAACCGGCCAAGCCAGACCTCATCCCACCTGCCTCTGTCTTGAAGTCAGCTATGATGCTGCCAATATGGCTGAGCTGGAAATGTCCTCGGGGCCCTAGAACGGCAAGTGGGCTGGGCCGGGCCCCGGAAGGGGTAGGAAGACTCTTAGGTCTGGCCTGCCTAAGAGCAGAGAGAGAGCCCTTTCTTAAGTTCAAGAAGCCAAAGCAGCACATGATGGCCTCTCTACCATCTCACAGCCCAGCACATAGTCTCAGGTCAGCAGCCGAGAGCCCTGGAGTTTGCGAGCTACAAGACCCTTTGGGGTCCTCTCGTCCACCTATATCCTTTCAGAGATGAGAAAACTGAAGTCAGAGGTCACAGGGCAGGGACGTGAGAGAGCTGGATGCTGAATATCGGACGCCAGCCTGCTCATTCAGAGGCCTGTCCTGATGTCTGGGGTAGGACTCAGAATGCAGCCCTGTTGCCAGTTTCAACTGCTTTAGCTCATAAGACAACGGCCAGCTCCAGAGCCAATGGCTCCCCCTGGGACTCAGACTTAGGTGGAGACCCTGGGTTGCTGCTTCCCAAAAGACTGAGTCTCTAAGAGTCCCTTTACCTCTCTGAGCCTCTGTTTCCTCATCTGTAAAATGGAGCTGCTCGTACTTGCGTTATGGCTACTCTAAAGATCAAATAAGGTAATATGTAGCACCTGCCCTGCATATGGTAAGACTCAATCCACATGCTTCCAACCCATTGCCTTTACGCATGGACTGGTCCGGAAATGGCTCTGGCACGAACCCAGAGCTCCCCCCTGTAGCTTCCCAAGCATGGAGGTACCTGGCAGGTTGAGGTTCTTCTGCTGCCTTGTGCACTGCGGAGAAGGGTGTAGGGGAGAAGGCGGCGTGGCACTGGGAGGGAGCGGGGGTGCTGGCGAGGAGGGCGTGGAGGACGTTGTGGACGAGGGGTTGCTGCTAGAGTCTGGCTGGTAAGGAACAGGGATGTGGTCCTGCAGGAAGAAAACAGGGCAGGGGGCAGGGGCCGACAGAGAGGCGGAGACACAGCAGTGAGGGCGGGTTGCCCAGGAAGAGACCCCACCCTAACATCCACAGGACCTCTTCCGTCTTCCTCAACCTCCAGATCCTTCCAAAGTCCCCCCACCTGCCTCATCATCCCCACCAGGCTGCATCCAGCTGCGGATGGAACAGCTTCTGGGGTCAAATTCCTGTCCACTGCTTGGAGCCCGGACTGACAGGTTGCCACATAATGAAAGCCATGTAGGCGACAGTCACGCTCCCTGGGCCTCTTTGATTTTGGAAAGTCCCACGCAGAGGTGCCCAGAGTGCTCTTCCCATCCTAACGCCTCTCCTCCTGAGTGTTTATTAAAGAATCAACAGCCTGACAGTTCAAGAGACAGTGTGAGAGCAAGCCTGCAGCATCTTCCCTCGCATCTCAGTTGGAACCAGCAATGCCTCTTCCGGCCCTTGAAACTGCTCTAAAGTCAAGAGGAAGATAGAATCCACGTGTGCATCCTCAGAATGACGCTGGTCAGGGATTTTGAAATGAGATCATCCTGGATTTGGGCGTGGGGGGCATTAAATCCAATGTCAAGTGTCCTTATAAGAAACAGAAAAGGAAAGACACGCAGAGGAAAAGGCGATTTGAAGACAGGGGTAGACAGGGGACTGATGCTTCTAGAAGCCAAGAAATGCCAAGGATTGCCGGAGCCACTGAAGGTAAGGCGAGAGGCACGGAATGGATTTCCCTCAGAGTCTCCAGAAAGAACCAACCCTGCTGACACCTCGATCTCAGACTTCTGCACTCCAGACTGTGAGAGAATAAATGTCTTTTGTCTTAGCTACCCAGTTTGTGGTAATTTGTCTTAGCTACCCAGCATCCCCAGGAAACCGATACAAGCAGAATCCAGAGTGAGGCAAACGCAGATTCAAAATCCCATGGCCACCTCTTCCCCTTGCATCCTGAACAAAATGATTAACCTCGCCATTCCTCAGTTTTGCCCACTGTAAAATGGGAATAACACTAGCAAACCTCAGCATCCCAAAAAAGGGGTTCCTGCCTCTCAAAGCCAGCAGAGCTAAGAGTTCTCAGGGGAACCTTAATCTGTTCACTCACAGGACATGGATCATTTGGTCCCTGCACTACTCAGAGGTCCACCGTTCAGCTTGGCTCCAGGTGCCCAAGGATGGTTTTGTGGGATCTGGTTATTTGTCAACAGGTGTGTTCACCTGCCAAACTGCAGAGCTGGTGTAGCAAACACCAACCAGCATATGAGGGTGGGGGGTAAGGGGTGGGGAACGGACATTCCCCATCTGGATGCCCGGTGGCATCCCGTGCTCAACCGGTGCTGTGCACGTCCCCCTCCCAGAGTCCATCCCACTCTCACGCGGTCACACTGCCTCCACGTCAGGGGCTTCCCCTCTGTGAGCTTCAGTCTCCCCCTGTCCTTCATGTGGACGAAGAACACCCACTGTGTGTGGATCTGTTGCGAAGTTTAAATAAGGTTATGTCTGTACCTACACCCTGAGCACTGCGCTGAGGCACTTTGTTACCAGCAAACGGTAGCAATTATATTGATGACGGCGTTTACTTTTGCAATTAAGCTTTTTATTTGAGATAACTGCAGATTTGCATGTAGTTGCAGGAAATAATAGAGGGATCCCATGCATTCTTACTCAGTTTTTTCCAATGATAACATCTTGCAAAACTACGGTACAATATCATGACCCAGACACTGAACTGATACAGTCAAGATACAGAACATTTCCACCCCCAGAAGGGGCCCTCATGTTGCCCTTTTCTAACCACACCCACTTCCCTCTCTCTCCTCACCACCCCTCCCTCCCATCTTTTATCCCTGGCACCACTACCCTATTCTCCATTGGTATAATTCTGTCATTTCAAGAATGTTCTATAAATCGAATCATATAGTATGTAACCTTGTTGGATTGGCTTTTTTCACTCAGAATAGTTCTCTGGCGAGTTATCCAAGTTTTGCATGCATCGATGGATTGTTCCTTTTCATTGCTGAGTGGTATTTCATGGTATGGATGTACCACAGTTTATTTGATCAACCATCCATTGAAGGACAGCTAGGTTGTTACCCTCTGTGGCTCCTGTGGATCAAACTCCTACAGACATTCCTTGGACAAAGTACTCCTATTCCAGGCAAGGTCATGCTCAAGTTCATTCCAGCCACCTTCCACGCAAGACCACCTTGGAGGTAATGCTGATCTGATTTTAGTAGAAAGGCATCAGGAAGCCAGCCTTCTCATTCTATCCTAATTTATCTAATGGTAATTAAATTTCAATGGCAATGGACATGTTAGTATAAGGAATAATATGGCAGTGACATGTGGGCTAAGATTTACGTGGTTGGGCTGTGAAGGCCCCATACAGCCCAATGGGGCACAGGAGGTTTTTAAAGGAAGTTAGGGACTGATCGTGTCAGTAGAGGGACAAGGGGAGATGAAAGTCAGGCATCTATCCATCCTATCAAGACTCTTCTTTGAACTTCTACTCACAGATTGGCAAATTTCAAGAAGTTTCCACAGATGCTCTGCCAAAAAGTCATTATATCAGTTAAAAAAAGTATAAAGGTTTGTACTAAAAACAGCATCCCATTAGGAGGAACTGGCATATAGACTGTGATCCAATGACACAGCACGTTTAAATGAAAACGTTGGTCCGTGATGTACACATTCAGGCTTGACCTGGGCTTACATCACTTCCTCTTCTCTCATCCCTACAATGACTGCCTCAGTTGCATCAAATGGTAGGTCCACAGTTCCCAACACAAGCCAGGCTATTTCACACCTCCGAGGCTTGGGACATGTTGTTATTTCTGCTTGGAATATCTGCCCCCCCTTGTCCCAGTCTGCCTGGAAGATGCCTATTCTTTCTCCAAAGCCCAGCTCAGACTGCCCCTCCTCTGAGAAGTTCCCCTGACCTCTCACTCCACCAGGTCAGCACATTGCTTGCTCCTGGTTCCAGCCCTCCTGGTACTAGCCCTGCCTGGTACTAGCTCACTCCTGGTACTAGCCCTGCCTGGTACTAGCTCGCTCCTGGTACTAGCCCTGCCTGGTACTAGCTCACTCCTGGTACTAGCCCTTCCTGGTACTAGCTCACTCCTGGTACTAGCCCTTCCTGGTACTAGCTCGCTCCTGGTACTGGCCCTGCCTGGTACTGGCTCGCTCCTGGTACTGGCCCTGCCTGGTACTGGCTCGCTCCTGGTACTAGCGCTGCCTGGTACTGGCTCGCTCCTGGTACTAGCCCTGCCTGGTACTGGCTCGCTCCTGGTACTGGCCCTGCCTGGTACTGGCTCGCTCCTGGTACTGGCCCTGCCTGGTACTAGCTCGCTCCTGGTACTGGCCCTGCCTGGTACTAGCTCTCTCCTGGTACTAGCCCTTCCTGGTACTAGCTCACTCCTGTTACTAGCCCTTCCTGGTACTAGCTCGCTCCTGGTACTAGCCCTGCCTGGTACTAGCTCACTCCTGGTACTAGCCCTTCCTGGTACTAGCTCGCTCCTGGTACTGGCCCTGCCTGGTACTGGCTCACTCCTGGTACTGGCCCTGCCTGGTACTGGCTCGCTCCTGGTACTAGCCCTGCCTGGTACTGGCTCGCTCCTGGTACTAGCCCTGCCTGGTACTAGCTCGCTCCTGGTACTAGCTCGCTCCTGGTACTAGCGCTGCCTGGTACTGGCTCGCTCCTGGTACTAGCCCTGCCTGGTACTAGCTCGCTCCTGGTACTAGCGCTGCCTGGTACTAGCTCACTCCTGGTACTAGCCCTGCCTGGTACTGGCTCGCTCCTGGTACTAGCCCTGCCTGGTACTGGCTCGCTCCTGGTACTGGCCCTGCCTGGTACTAGCTCACTCCTGGTACTGGCCCTTCCTGGTACTAGCTCACTCCTGGTACTGGCCCTGCCTGGTACTAGCCCTGCCTGGTACTAGCTCACTCCTGGTACTAGCCCTGCCTGGTACTAGCTCACTCCTGGTACTGGCCCTGCCTGGTACTAGTTCACTCCTGGTACTAGCTCACTCCTGGTACTGGCTCGCTCCTGGTACTGGCTTGCTCCTGGTACTAGCCCTGCCTGGTACTAGCTCACTCCTGGTACTGGCCCTGCCTGGTACTAGCTCGCTCCTGGTACTGGCCCTGCCTGGTACTGGCTCCCTCCTGGTACTGGCCTTGCCTGGTACTAGCTCACTCCTGGTACTGGCCCTGCCTGGTACTAGCTCGCTCCTGGTACTAGCACTGCCTGGTACTAGCTCACTCCTGGTACTAGCCCTGCCTGGTACTGGCTCGCTCCTGGTACTAGCGCTGCCTGGTACTGGCTCGCTCCTGGTACTAGCCCTGCCTGGTACTAGCTCACTCCTGGTACTGGCCCTTCCTGGTACTAGCTCACTCCTGGTACTGGCCCTGCCTGGTACTAGCCCTGCCTGGTACTAGCTCACTCCTGGTACTAGCCCTGCCTGGTACTAGCTCACTCCTGGTACTGGCCCTGCCTGGTACTAGTTCACTCCTGGTACTAGCTCACTCCTGGTACTGGCTCGCTCCTGGTACTGGCTTGCTCCTGGTACTAGCCCTGCCTGGTACTAGCTCACTCCTGGTACTGGCCCTGCCTGGTACTAGCTCGCTCCTGGTACTGGCCCTGCCTGGTACTGGCTCCCTCCTGGTACTGGCCTTGCCTGGTACTAGCTCACTCCTGGTACTGGCCCTGCCTGGTACTAGCTCGCTCCTGGTACTAGCACTGCCTGGTACTAGCTCACTCCTGGTACTAGCCCTGCCTGGTACTGGCTCGCTCCTGGTACTAGCGTTGCCTGGTACTGGCTCGCTCCTGGTACTAGCCCTGCCTGGTACTAGCTCGCTCCTGGTACTAGCGCTGCCTGGTACTAGCTCGCTCCTGGTACTAGCCCTGCCTGGTACTGGCTCGCTCCTGGTACTAGCCCTGCCTGGTACTGGCTCGCTCCTGGTACTAGCCCTTCCTGGTACTAGCTCGCTCCTGGTACTAGCGTTGCCTGGTACTGGCTCGCTCCTGGTACTAGCCCTGCTTGGTACTGGCTCGCTCCTGGTACTAGCCCTGCCTGGTACTGGCTCGCTCCTGGTACTAGCGCTGCCTGGTACTAGCTCGCTCCTGGTACTAGCCCTGCCTGGTACTGGCTTGCTCCTGGTACTAGCCCTGCCTGGTACTGGCTCGCTCCTGGTACTGGCCCTGCCTGGTACTAGCTCACTCCTGGTACTAGCACTGCCTGGTACTAGCTCGCTCCTGGTACTAGCCCTGCCTGGTACTGGCTCGCTCCTGGTACTAGCGCTGCCTGGTACTGGCTCGCTCCTGGTACTAGCTCGCTCCTGGTACTGGCTCGCTCCTGGTACTAGCCCTGCCTGGTACTAGCTCGCTCCTGGTACTAGCTCGCTCCTGGTACTAGCTCGCTCCTGGTACTAGCGCTGCCTGGTACTGGCTCGCTCCTGGTACTAGCCCTGCCTGGTACTAGCTCGCTCCTGGTACTAGCGCTGCCTGGTACTAGCTCACTCCTGGTACTAGCCCTGCCTGGTACTGGCTCGCTCCTGGTACTAGCCCTGCCTGGTACTGGCTCACTCCTGGTACTGGCCCTGCCTGGTACTAGCTCACTCCTGGTACTGGCCCTTCCTGGTACTAGCTCACTCCTGGTACTGGCCCTGCCTGGTACTAGCCCTGCCTGGTACTAGCTCACTCCTGGTACTGGCCCTGCCTGGTACTGGCTCGCTCCTGGTACTAGCGCTGCCTGGTACTAGCTCGCTCCTGGTACTGGCCCTGCCTGGTACTAGCTCACTCCTGGTACTAGCCCTGCCTGGTACTAGCGCACTCCTGGTATTGGCCCTGCCTGGTACTAGCTCACTCCTGGTACTAGCTCCCTCCTGGTACTGGCCCTGCCTGGTACTAGCTCACTCCTGGTACTAGCTCACTCCTGGTACTGGCCCTGCCTGGTACTAGCTCACTCCTGGTACTGGCCCTGCCTGGTACTGCTCGCTCCTGGTACTGGCTTGCTCCTGGTACTAGCCCTGCCTGGTACTGGCTCGCTCCTGGTACTGGCCCTGCCTGGTACTAGCTCGCTCCTGGTACTAGCCCTGCCTGGTACTAGCTTGCTCCTGGTACTAGCCCTGCCTGGTACTGGCCTCAGCTTCCATTGATGCTTCAACACCGTCACTTCTCAGCTTACTTATCTGTCTCGTCCTCGAGGCTAGAAGCTCCCTATTCTCAGCACTTAGCAACATGCCAGGCACAGTGTGGTCCCTTGAAAAATGTGTGATAGAGGAAGGAAAAAAGGAAGAAATGAAGAGAGGGAGGGATAAGGAGAAGGAGAGAGGGAAGGAGGAAAAGGTTTATCTCCTCGTACGAGACAGTGTCTTATTCATCTTGGAATCTGCAGAACTTAGCACAGAAACAAAAACATAGGAGGTGGCTAATAAATGTTATATGAATCAATGAATGGAAAGGAAGGAGGGATGGAAGGAGAGATGAAGGGAGGGAGGGAAGGAGGAGCCTCTCTTATGAAAGAAATAGTTATGGCAGGAATTCAGTCTTTCTCATCTCTGAGGCTCAGGGCTGATGTGAATCAACAGAATCAGCGAAAGAGAAAGCTGCATATGGTGCCCACGTTCCCCAGCAGAACTGCTAAACAGGATGGGAAATTCCTTCCTCAGGCCAGACCCAGATCTGTGTCCCAACGGCAGCAGCAGCTGGAGGTTGTCTTCCAGCAGAGGGAAACTCAAATGCTACCAGATCATGAAGGGAAGGGCTAGTGGCATAATTCCTCTTTCTGAGTGCAGTTAAGATGTGGAAACATCCTTCAGAGACCATCCAGGCCCACCCCTTTGTGCTATAGATGGGGACGCTGAGACTCAGAGATGGGATGTGACTTGCTGGAGTCATACAGAGAGTTAGTGGCCCAGGTCCCCATCTCCAGCCCAGAAGCAGAAACAGAAGGTTGAACCAAGTAATAAGAAACTCCCATCTGACTCTGGGAATCAAACAGCAGCATGTTCACCTCCCAGGTTCCCCCTTCACCCAGCTGCGCACTGATTTGAACATGCCAATGATAGTAACTCTCTCTCCCGTGGACTTTTCCGAAGGAAACTGTCCCCACCCTCCGACCCAACAGACTCTCCTAAACAGCCATACTTGTCTTGTGACTGCCGTAGCCCACTCCCAACTCAAGACCATAGGTCAGGGCATCATGACAGCTGGTCAGTGACCTATGATATGGAATAAAAAGAGCGGGGCCAAGAGGAAGAACAGTGGAAAGCAGAGCAAAGGTGGTGAGGAGATGAAGATCCAGGGAACAGAAGAGCCACGACAGGCCAGAAAACAAACTGGCTGAGCTTACAAGGAGTAGGAACTCTATGGCCACAGAAGCAACGATGGAGAGAAAAGATGAGATTAGAGGATGAGGTGACCGGTCAACAGTAACAGACCAGAGGGGACCCACAAATAGTAGCCGAGCCACCGTCATGATGGAGGACCGGGACAGGGATCCAGGGTCTTGCTGAGGGTCCAAGCAGCTGGTCTGAGCACAAGTCTGTCCTCCACGTCCAGTTCATGAGACCTATAGCTCCTCAACTGTGATTCCCCTTTCTCGTATTGCCCCGTGTCCCTCCTTCCAACAGACAACTCTTTGTGCTGAGCTAGCCAAGCTGAGCCTGTCCCTTGCAGCCAACTGTAAAGGACAGCCAGCAAGCAGCCACTTCAGAAAGCTTCCCTGCAGTAGGCAGATCTTCGGCTTCGGACACCACTGCAGATGGGACTTTTGAGGGCCTTGATGTGGAAGCACAAACATTGGAGACTGGTCCCCTCAGAAGACGGCAGATGCCGCTAAGGCTTCTCCTCCATCTCCTCCCCCTCCTCCATCTCCTCCCCCTCCTCCATCCTCCCCATCCTCCTCCTGCATCCCCTTTCCCCCTCCTCATTGTCTGTCTTCTTCATCACCAAGCTCTTCCATGCCCTGAGGATCCAGTGTTGGGACTAACTCCTGACGTATAACACACTGCATCAACTCCTCTCCACAACTCCCATAACATCTACTATTATAATGCCCACTTGACAGAGGGGAAAGCAAAGGCAGAAGGATCTTGCTCTGGTCACAGAGCATATGAAGAAACTTGAGTTTCAAGCCCAGACCTTCTGACTCCAAAATGCACACTCAGATCATTCTGCTGGGTGAACAAGCTGGGCTCTCATGAACCTGGACTGACAGAGCTAGACAAGAGAAGAGACAGAGAGCAATGAAAAGGAAATCTTCAGATCAAATTGGCTCAGAAATCTATTGCACTAACCACATCATCGCCTGACAAAAAGAATCTGCGTGAAGCCCGTGAGAAGAGAAAGAGGGGAAAAAATAACCCAGCTCTCAGATAGCTCCTGTCTACCTTCATGTCAAAGCCACTTTCTAAATAGAGGTTAATTTATTTCTCTTATCAAATTCTCCTGCTGGCAGACAAGCAGAACAATGTCACAGTCACCGATCTGTCTGACCCATGTTTCCGTCCCGTCTGACACCAAGAGGCTCGTTGCGTCTGTAAAGCCGGAGAGAAAGGTCTCGAGACGGCTCTGAGCCACTCACCCCTCAGGAGGTCACAAAGACAGGATGGTTATAGGTGTGCCCGGTTACTTCCCAGGAGCCTCACCATTCAAGACCCTTAAGCACCCCAACCCCAGCGGTGGGGAGACCTACATCTTTTACAAATAACAAAGGAAAAGCAGACCCAGCCGGACATTATGATTGGAAGCCCAAGATTTAAGCTGATAAAAATAACTAGAATTTCCTGTACGCTTACCATGTACCAGGAACCTCTCTTAAGTGCTTTATGTTGATTGTTTCATTTCATCCCCACAATAACTCTCTGGGGTTGGTGCTCTTTTTGCTTACCAGGGGACATTTTCAAACACAGTCACAAATTCCTCGGATTCTTCCCATTGACAAGTGAGATCACGCCTCCTCCCCTTAAATCTGAGTAGGCTTGTGACTGCGTCCATCGGTAGAGTACAGCAGAACTGACACTGCCAGCCCTTGGCTAGTGACAAGCCAAGACAATGCATGGGCTTTTATATTGCTAGGTTATAAAAAGCCTTTGCAGCTTCCACCTTGTTTGCTAAGACAGTTGCTGTTCGAGCCCTGAGGTGCCATGTAAGAAGCCTGACTATCCTGAAGCAGCCATATTGTGAGGAAGCCCAAGCCACAAGGCAAGACCACATGTAGTTGCTCCCGCTGAGTCTCTGTTGAGCTCAGCCTTTGACTCATCCCAGCACCAGAAACGTGAGTGAAGGAGCCTCTAGATCAGGGGCTGGCAAACTTTTTCTTGAAACGGTTAAACCATCCTGTGGTTTAGGCTCTGTGAGCCAAGTGGTCTTTGTTGTAACTACTCAATTCTGCCCTTGAAGCATGAAAGCAGCCATAGAAAATATGGGTGTGGCTTGTTCCAATATAATTTAATTCACAAAAACAGGCAGTGGGCTAGATTTGGCCTGTAAACCATAGTTTGCCAATCCCTGTTCTGGATGATTCCAGCCCCCAGCTGCGTGAGCTTTTCGCAGCTGGACATCATGAAGCAGAGACAAACCATCCCCACTGTACCCCTTTCCCAATCCCCGACCCACAGACTCCATGAGCATAATTAAAGAGCTCTTGGTGTCCATCACGAAGTTTGAGGTCGTTTGTTCATACAGCAGTGGATAACTGGAACACGCCCATTTTACACACAGGAAAGCTGAGGCTCAGAGAGGTTCAGTTACTTGCCCGGAGTCTCAGAGTGAGTAAGTGCAGACCCCAAGACTGGCCGCCAGGTCTGCCTGACTTCAGAGGCCAAGCTGCATCATCAAGTCCTAAGACAATGCCACAAGGAGACAGACGGTGAATGACTGAGATCCAGTAGTAAAAACGGTGGGTGACAGCATGAGAGAGAAAGAACATATGGGCTTTGCTGCGGAGGCCTGGAAAGGCAGGTCGGAGATGGAGGAAGGGACCAAATTGTGCATGGCCTTGCAGGCTGCAGTGAGGAGTTTGATTTGTTTCCTCCACACAACAGAAAGCCACGGGGTGGTTTTTAAGCAGAGGGTAGTGTGATTCAAATTACATTCATTAAGAATCACTCTGTCACGGGGAGGGGGAAGGGGAGGCTGGGATGAAGTGAGAGTAGCATTGACATATATACACTACCAAATGTAAAATAGATAGCTAGTGGGAAGCAGCCGCATAGCACAGGGAGATCAGCTCGGTGCTTCGTGACCACCTAGAGGGGTGGGATAGGGAGGGTGGGAGGGAGACGCAAGAGGGAGGGATATGGGGATATATGTATATGTATAGTTGATTCACTTTGTTATACAGCAGAAACTAACACACCATTGTAAAGCAATTATGCTCCAATAAAGATGTTAAAAAAAAAATGTAAGAAAAAAAAAAGAATCATTCTGGCTGCTGTGTGGAGAGTGGATCGGGGAGGGGGAAAGGCCCTCTCCAGCCTTATGCAGAGAAGGGAGAGTATGCCTTGCCGGCGAGAGGTCACACGGCCACCATGACGCTCATCTAGGTCCTGAACACAGGCTGGTGACTTCCCACACGCTTGGATTGACCCGCATTTTATCCACCTTCCATACAATTCATGGAGGCACCGCGGGGCTTGAGAAATCGCCTGCTGGCATATGTTACCTTCGCTTCTTCCGTGAGGTTGGAAGTGTCCCTGGGATCGCTTTGGTGCCATCCAACCAACAGACCAAACAAAGGACAGGGAAATCACACTGGAAATTTCCAGGCCACGTTGGAAAGAAAGAGGCACAGAGAAGCCCGCTGCTGACCACCATCTGAGGACCAGCCAGAAGCCAACCAGGCTAGCTAGGGCTCAGAGCCTGTGGTCCCCACACAGATCCATCTACCCAGTCTCCAGCAGGAGCTCAGAAACAGACTCTTGTCCCTTGGTGGTTGGATTCAACAGATGTGTGAGAAAGCACACAACCATCTGCAAAGCTCATCCTGGCAGAGGATGCGACATCTCACAGAGGAAAGAGGGCGGAGTCTGCGCCACTAAGGACCCCCTCTCAGGCTCTCCTCCATCCCTACTGTGCCCCCGTCAACACGCTCATTCATTCTCATTGCCAGGTGCCCTCTCTCTAAATTAGGTAGATTTCTGGCACACTCACTCTGCACCGATGGCTGGATGCCCCCCAGACTTTTCTAGACACAAACCACACAGAATGAGGAGAGCCTAGGTGGGCTGGGAAGTAGGGGCAATGCTCCCAGATCAATCTGCCGAGTCCTGTTCAAGAACCTTCCTCCCTCCCGCCCCTTGTCTGGCAGCGGCAGCCCCAGCACGCCCCTTCCCAACAGAACTCCAGTCTCACCTTGTTGATTTTGTTGGTTTTAGGGAGCGTCTGGCTGATGTGCAGGTCCGAATACCGGGGTGGCTTTCGTAGAGGGTTGTTGATGTCACACGGAACGGACTCTGTCCGGACTAACCTTGCTGGATCCGTAGGGGTAAAAACAGCGATTTGGGAATTTAAGTACCACTTTTGCTCTGTACTGTCACGTCAGGAGAGCAGAGCTCTGACCCCACTTCAAAGGCCCACCCCCCAGACTGGAAGGAAATTCCCTAAAAATGATAGTCATTGTGTTGTGTCACGATACTGGGACACTTTTCCCACTATCTGTGTTCTCTGTGGTTTCTAAAATGTTTGTGTTGTCGATATATGGCTTTTGACGATTAAAAATTATTACAATGAAACTGAAGCTATTGGAGCTTTTTTCTCCAATACCATAATTGTTTCACATTGGCGTTCATTTCAGAATTGAACCTCCTTTGAAAGACAAGAGGCTCCTGATTTCTCAGGGGCTGTCATCAGTCGACAAGCTCATTGTGGCCACCTGTCTCTCCCGCATCTAAGCTTGTGTGTTAGGATCATCTTGGGTCACCTGTGGGATTTCTCAGGCCCGAGCAGCCTGTAGCATGTCAAAACACATTTGTGCTAAACAAGGTCACCATGGATCCCTGAAGGAAAGTCTCCGCTTCCCAGCTTCCCCTTTGCATCACCCCTAAAGGCACAAAGCTGGGCACACAGGCGATGCTAAATAAATGTGTCCTGATCCAAACCACATCACCCGAGCCCCTCTCCCTGTTACCCCTCTGTTACTTACTATTTACAGGGACCACCGGGAGGGGCAGAGCAAGAAGCTTGCATTCAAATGTGATGCCTGGTAATGTTACTTGTTAGCTGTTTTTTTATTGTGGGGCTGGGGGTGTTCGTGGAAAAGTTAAAGCTTTGGATTGACCCAGGGGTTTAATTTGTCTCTTAAGCCTGGGCTGCCATCACCATGGAAACCAACTATATTTTCAACTTCCTACCAAAGGGGGGTGGGTAGAACAAGAAGCTGGTGGACCTCTGGAAAGTTCCATTTGCTTCGTGTGTACAGGCACCTGCCGCCTTTGAGTAAAGGGGGCATGGTCCTGAAGGTGGGTGGGAGGGAGCCCTTCTTCCGATGTCAGTGTCTGACAGTGGGTCGCCTCCCAGCAGGCTGGTCCTGGTCTCCATGTGGGGGTCGGGCTCCAGCAGAGACCACAGTGGAGGGGAGTCCGGTGGGAGGCGATTTCCTCGACAAAGCTGACCCAAGACGAGGGCTCAGGTAGTGGTGAGAATTCAGGTTTAAAACAGCCTCGTGGCGTGTATACAGTTGTTCAAGGAACAGATGGTTCTTAATTAAGGATATGAGGTGGGAAGGGGCAAGAGAAAGGAGCTGAAGACTTTTCCTTCTCTTGCAATTTTCTCTCCTCATAGAGGAAAGCAATGCAGAGATCATCGAAAACTGATGGCCCATTGGCTCTGGAAGACATGCCAGCACTTTCTGGCAGCAATCTACCTCCTTCTTTAAGTTTCCCTTGGGTTCATTCAAGACCAGGGTAGAGTCCCCTGAGCCTACACTGACCCGAGGCCGGCAGGGCTGGGAGGGGTAGAGGAGGAGGGCGAGGACGAGCGAGCTGTTCCCCGAAGTTGGCACTAGGCCTCCATCCAACCTATGGATGGGGGGCGGCAGGGAGGGGGCCAGCAAGAATTTTAACAATTTTAATAAGTTGTTAACATTTAAACATAAGTATACGGCACATAAAACTACTTGGGCTTTTCTTTGAAACATGAGGAACGGTACAATGCAGGTCCACACTGCTGGAGTGGCCATCCTCTCTAGATGGCGCCTGGCTCTCTCTCCACTTTGCACGGCCCCGCCTGGCCAGCGGCTCTCATTTAGGGTACCTGGCAGGCATCTGAGTTTGCAACTTCTCCTCTAGAGCGGTGCTTCTTTAAAGTGTAGATAAGTTGCCAGTAGAAGCTGTTTAAAATGCATGATCTGGAGTAAGGCCAGAAGCTGTGCATTTCTAACAAGCTCCCGGGCGATTCCCGCGTTGCTGCTGGCCCACGCACCACGGCTGGAAGGGCAAGCGTCTGGCCTAGTGGCGTCCAGCAGAACTTTCTGCAATGATGATGCGTTCTCGATCTGTACTATTCAATATGGCAGCCACAGGCGGCTATGGAGCCCTCGAAGTGTGGCTGGTGTGACAGAGTATTACATTTTTATTTTTATTTCATTGTAATACATCTAAATTTAAATAGTCAGATATGGCTGGTAGCTACTGTGTTGAACAGCACAGGCCTACAGAATCCTCCGGTGGGTGAAGTGCAGTGTGGATAATGGAGTCTGGGAATAACTACCCCACAGGCCAAGAACTGGGGGAACTCTTTTGAAAGCTGGACTGCGAGGCCTCCAACTGAATCCCTAGCAGACAGGGAAAAGCCTTTCCTTCTCACTAAACTGGTCTTGCTCTTGCCTGGTGGAAGGCTGGTAGTGGCTTCCCAGAGGTAGCGGCTGGCTCCCTGCCTAGACAGGTTGGCCCAGACCCTCCCAGGGCCCCAGGAGATGGAACACGGATGGCCCAAACCAACAGGCCCGAGCAAGAGCCCTCCCTATGCCTACTTCTGCAGGGCCAGTTGACCGAGTCTGAAGAGCACATAATGGAAAAACACTCAGCTAGCACTCTTTTCAAGTGGGAAGGGAAAGGAATGGGATTGGGGGAAAGAGAGGAGAGTAAAAATTAGGAGAGAGGACAAGAATGAGAGAAAAAGACTTAGGGAGGGGTAGATGAATCTGGGGGCCAAAGTATCAGAGATACCAGAATGGGAACAAAGAATAGGGAGAACAGGCATGGGAGGTGGATTAAGGAGACAGATGTCAGGAGGAAGGGTGTCAGAGGGAAAGAAACGAGACAGGCAAGGATCAAGGGTCAAGGGGTATCCAGAGGTGAGCTGGATAGGACAGCTATCTCAGAAGGCCTGCAGGAGTCCCCCCCAGCCCAACCCGACGGCAGTAAGTGTTAAATACTTACCTCCTCGGTGGATGATCAGGAGATGACACGGTGGGGCTTCTTTGGTGCATTTGTTGTGGCACTTTAACCTGAGAGAGAGAAAGAGCGAGAAGGATGGATAGATGGATGGATGTTTAGATGGATTGGTGGATGGATGGATGGGTGGGTGGATGGGTAGATGGATGGGTGGGTGGATGTATGGTTGGGTAGATGGATGGGTGGATGGGACACACCAATGGTTCAGAAAGCTCTGGGTGCTGTGGATACCAAGACATGAGATGAGATAGGGCAGCTACTGCAAAGGCATACCCTTGGAACCTAGGAACTTAACTCTGGAGAGAGTTTGCTGCCATCCCACACTCACAGGTCAGTCCTGGATCGTCCAAGAGTTGGTAGCAACTGTTTCACCAACAGTGCCCACTTGGACTTCATGCTTTGAAAGACATTGTTATCTATCAGTCTATATTTATCATCATCATCAGCATTCAACCCTAATAATCATCACCTGCTTACTTGAAGACTCATTTGCCAGGCATTGCACTAAACATTCTATAGATGCTATGTCATTAGATCTTTATAACACCGTTATGAAATAGGTATTATTATTCTTCCCATTTTACAGATGGAAAAACTGAGATTAACTGACTTGTCCTGGCAGAAACCCTGGGTCAGGGGTGCCAGAGGTGGCATCATTTTTTCTTAAAGGCTCATGCTATAGGAGACAGCCAACCAAGGCTTCCAATTAGGATGAGATCAGTAACAGGTATTAAGTTTTAGAAGTATTAAGTTTAAGAGTTTAGAGTCAAAATGTCTTCCTTTGAGACAAATCCAAGATGTCACCTTGCTCTTCCCCATACCATTGTCAGACTTCAAAAGGGTACTATGACCTTGCTCTATCCTTTTCTTTTGGAACTTTACATCTGTAGGGTGGATACACACTGCAGTGGACGCTGTCAATGCTCCACGCATATCCTTTTGGATTCCCTTACTATTTCTGTGTGCACTACCTTAACTTCCAATGGCCAACATCTTTGCCAGAAGGCTACCCTCAGCCTGCTTAGAGGTTTATTATCAAAGTACTCTACACAGAGAAGTGGGACCTTTAGATTTGTCCTCCACTCTCTTCCCTTCTAGGGATTTGACAGATATCTTTAATGGAATGGTTTGGATGCCCAGACATGGACTTGACATTGACTCAGTTAGTCTAGTTCAGTGGTTCTCAAAGTGGAGTCTCCAGACTAGCAGCAGCAGCACCAGGTGAGAACTTTCCAGAAATGCAACTTCCAGGGCTCCAGCCCAGATGTGATGAATCAAAGACTCTGGAGCTGAGATGCAGTAGCCTGCGTTAACAAGCCCTCCAGATGAGTTTGATGGTAGGTGCTGAGGCATGAGAACCACTGGTCTAGTTGATGGGTTTGGAATGTCTGTGCACATTTCCCCAATTTTCCTTGTGTTCAGTCTTTTATGGCCCTAACAGGGCCCTGAATTCCTATATGATATGGAAAACTTAGATCTGGGGCTCCCAGGGGTGCAGGGGGAAGCCAGGAGGGATGTGGGCAGCATGAAACAATCGCATAGTGAGAACATTAGTCCATCTCAATTCTCCTTCACTCTGACTGCATCAGGGGGGTTTCTTGTGCTAAGACGTCTTTACGTCTCTCTGCCATGCGCTAACCCCAGTCCCAGATTTGGACAGGCAACAGTATTCACAGGGAATTTAATACATTTATCTTTCCATTTGGATGTCTACTTTTTTCTGGTCACCTTATTTTAATGGTAAGTGATGCTGATTCTCCATTCATGATTATAAGATACATTTTCACCTTTAAATAAATTTGCTTTAAGTGAAAAAGTCTACAAATGGTAAATGAATAAATGTAGGGCTGCTACATGAATAGAACAAAATCAAGACAGGGTGGTGAATGAATGGCTGAGTTAGGCTGGGAAAAGTTGGCTGAGACAATGTGGAATCTTCAAAAAGAGGTGACAGCTCTTGGCACCCGGCAGTCTAAGAGGGCTGGAAACATTAGGAGGTACCTTTGGTCACAAATGTCATGAAGACCACGTGACTCTGAAAAAACCAAGAGCTAACACTTATGCAGTGCTTACAATGTATCAGGCAATGCTCTCGGTGCTTTACACAATTTATTTAATCCTTGTAACAACCCTAAAAAGTAGGAACTTTTGTTATCCCCATTTTACAGAATGAGAAACTGAGGCTCAGCAAATTTGGATAACTTGCCCAAGGTCCAACTAGTCAGTAAGAGGTCCCAAGTCCAGCTCTAGCTCTGTTAGATGCCTCCAAAGCCTCCATTCTTCTTGCTTTACATCTTGGGGGTGGAGGTGAGTAAAGGGGAAGGTTCCTGTGGTCTATAAGCAGCTGAGTCAAAATGTCCCTTTTTTTGAGCCCGTCACCGTCACCTTGCTCTTCCCCCTACAGTTGCCTGACTTCACAAGGCAATAAAAATCCCACGTTACTGCAAACTGGCTTTGGCTTTTTCTTTTCTAAGGCCCCCAGACTCAGACCTATAGAGAAGGGAAGACCTGCTGAGTGTGAAATTAGCCTTTAATTCATTCTACATACACTTAAACTCGGTCTACTGGACCCCAGGTCCTGCGGACACAATGGTCACCCAGATGAAGCCCCTATGTTTATGGGGAGGGTTAATAAACACATAAACAAGTATCAGATAATCACCCGTGTGGTTAGATGGTGAACAAAATAATACAGGGAAATGGGATGGAGAGTGACAGGAGTGGGAGGGGGAAGGACTCCAGTTGCACAAAGGTTGGGGAGCAAAATCAAGCCTCGTGGGTTCAGAGGTCAGAAGTTAAAGGTTGATGAGGCTGAAGTGAAGAGAACCAGAGTGAAGGGAAGACTTGAGGAAGGGGAGGTGGGCGGGACCCCGGGGCCCCAGCAAGGAGTCTGTATTTGAGTCTACAAACACCGGGAAGCCTCTGGAGGCTTTGGACGACTGTGACTCAGTCAGATGGACGTTTGGGAAGCCCTGGTTGGGGAGACTGCTGACGCCAAGTGATAGTTGAACCAAGAAGTGTCTGCACTCTTTCCTGTTTGAACTAGCTCAATTCCACCAGGAAGCTTCCAGAAAGAGATTGTTCCTTTCTGCCAGCCCCACCTAGGAGTCTGCTTGAACAATCCCAGCTGGAAGCTGATGAGCAGATGTGAAGCAGCCCGTTCCCTACCGTGGGCAGCACCGCAGAGCGAGGGCAAGCAGCTGAACGTCACCTTTGGACCACATCCGTATCAGGACAAGGCAGCCGAGACCACCAGTGACCTCAGCCGCCTCCTGCCTCGCCCTGGCGTTTGCCTCTCTGTCTCTCACAGTCAGGGAGCAGCCCTCCTCCACCTCTGGCTGAAGGGTGGGAGATGGAACTCTCATCCTTCCAGCCAGGGCTTCAGAGGGCAGCACCAGGACCTGGAGCACAGCCACTGCCCTTGCAGACACCCCAAGACAGCGCTCTCCGATGCCCGGACACAAACTTTGCACAGAGGTTCACGTGTCTAGAACTAGAACTAGAGCCCACACATCCAGGACCCGCTGATCCAGCCAGCAGGATTAGCTTAGAGCTGAAGTCACCCAGACCCTGGAGGGGAGGCGGTACAGGGACTGAGGCCAGAATTGTGCACATCCCACTTACAAAGAATCATTTTTCCAGCAGGAAACACGCATGATTCCACCCAAATTAGACTTTTCCTTTTCACTGCCCATGAAAGAAAAGAGCTACTAGCACGCAATGTATCGGTAAACCACCTGCTTCAGAATCAGATTCCCAAGGCATACCCTCTCGGGTTCTGACTCAGGAAGTGCTGGGAATGTGAGTTTTCAGCAAGTGCACGCCACAGCTCAAGGACCACAGTAGAAGAGGGATACATTCTACTTCCCGGATGAGAGGTGTCTGGATGCCTAAATCTTCCAGAAGGCAGGGTCCTCCCCCCTCCACACCCCCACCAAAAAATAAATAAATAAATAAAAGGAAGTGGTGTCAGGATAATATACAGAACAAATCTGAGTTCAAAGCCTGACACCACTTCCTGGCTGTGACAAGCTGGGCAAGTCGCTGACCCCCTCTGAGCCTCAGTTTCCTCATCTGTAAAGTGGGGACAACCTAAATGTCCATCGACAGACGAATGGATAAAGAAGATGTGGCACATATATACAATGGATTATCACTCAGACATAAAAAAGTAACGAAATTGAGTTACTTGTAGTGAGGTGGATGGACCTAGAGTCTGTCATACAGAGTGAAGTAAGTCAGAAAGAGAAAAACAAATACTGTATGCTAACACATATATATGGAATCTAAAAAAATGGTACTGATGAACCTAGTGGAGGGCAGGAATAAAGACGCAGACATTGAGAATGGACTTGAGGTCACGGGGGGGAAGGGGAGGCTGGGACGTAGTGACAGAGTGGCATTGACATACATACACCACCAAATGTAAAATGGATGGCTGGTGGGAAGCAGCTGCATAGCACAGGGAGATCAGCTCGGTGCTTTGTGACGACCTAGAGGGGTGGGATAGGGAGGGTGGGAGGGAGACACAAGAGGGAGGGGATATGGGGATATATGTGTGCATATAGCTGATTCACTTTGTTGTATGGCAGAAACAAACACAACATTGTGAAGCGATTACATTCCAATAAAGAGGTATAAAAAAGAAAGTGGGGACGATCATAGCATCTGTCTCATAGGGTGGCAGAGGAGATTAATGATACTACAGAAGTAAGGTGCCCAGGACAAGCACTTGAAGTTGCAGGTACTCTCGTTTTTATTGTGGGAGTTGTCGCTTTTACTGCTAGTTTATGCAGTGTTCCACAAGCCCCTAAGACCCTCTGCTGGAGGACTTTCTCTGGCTGGGAATGTGGGCTGGTTGGACTGCCTGGAGCCCTGAAAGAACTCCAGGTGGAGCTGGTTGATGGACCGCCCAGTATCCTCTCCCTTGGGGTGTGTCAGCGTGGGGCTGGACCCCAGGTGCCCAGAGCCGTCACCCGCTCTTCCAGGGCCCAGGACAGGCTGCCTTTCTTCCCCTCCCTGCCTCGCTCGCCTACTCCCCTGCTGGTGTGGCCTGGGATCACTTCTCAAAGAAACCATGTGCCCTCAAATCCTCGTCTCAAGGTCTGGAGAAACAGGGGAGCCCAACTAAGACACCACGATTATTAAGGGAGGTTCAGAACACCGACGTGGTCTGTCCCAAAGTTCTCACACCAAAACCAAGTCCTCTGCGCCGTCCCTCGTGTGTCCCCTGAGCCCAGAGTCCTGAAGGAGTTTGGTCCTCCGTGTGCTCCGTTCCACAAGGAGGAAGAGGGAGGGGTGGGGAGGACGCAGCTGACCACCCTGGACAAACCTCCATAGGAGCTGCATGGATGCCTAAATCTTCCAGAAGGCGGGACCAGAGGAGCACCATGAGTTAGGAGGGTGGCACTGATCAACTCCAGGCACCAGGGAAAGGTCGTCTGTGGTTCCAGAAGCGGTGAAAAGCCTGGGCTTCGGAATCCAGCCAACCTGAGCTTGAATCTACCCTTTCCAGACTAAGGGGGCATCCCTCTGCCTTGTTAAGTTCTGGGTTCCTCATCTGCAAAGCTGCCATGAGGATCCAGTGAGAAAATGCCTAAGTGGTGCCCACCTGGGAAGCAAACAAGTCAGTGTCTCTGCAGGCAGGGCTAAGGCACACTTGAGGGCACACGGGGAATGCCATGCGAGCCTCAGACAGCTTGGAAACTTGGAAAGGGTTTATTTAAACCTTTCATGGAAAAGAGTTTATTTTTTTCAACTTCAAAGGCTAACAGGATAAGCTTCAGTTATCAAGAAAAGTTGCTTACGTGGGATATCTCATTCTCCAAAGGAGCTGCTGGCCGAATGAGACATCCTCTCTGTCTGAAAATTAAATATGTGAATTTATCTTGGGGGCAGGATCTGGGTCTTCCTCATCTTTGCAGCAACCTTCCCTAGCCCGCCTTCAGTGCCTGGTCTGGTGGCTGGTGCGTGATACATGCTGAACAGATACTGGAGAGGTGGAGGGAGAGAGGAGGAGAGAAAGAAAAAGGAAGGCAAGCCCAGCAGCAGGGAAAGCCCATCGAATGCTCCTCGTGTGGGGCCCTTAACAGTCTCCATCAATTTTTAAAAATGATTTCTATTTCTTATAAATTGTATCCCTTGCAGAGTGTGAAGTGCAAACACGCCCCCTTCAGCATTCCCTTCATTCTGCCCTCCTTCCTCCCCGATGGGGAGGTGGGGGACAGGGGTCTGACCACAGGCAAACTGGACTTCCATGGATCTTGCCCGGGAACTGCAGGGACAAACGGCCCCTTTTATGAGCAGCTCTGCCATTTCCTTAATGGATTCGTCCTGGCCCCCCAGCAGCCCCATGGAGCAGACGCAAGCCCGGAGACCGGCGTGGGGCTGGAATCAAGAAGGGCGGCCTTCCTGGAGGAGGGGTCCCCAAGACTCTTGCTGGTGAACACAGTCACGCTCATTTCAAACAGTTCATGGGGGATTCTAACCAGTTTATGAAAAGTTTGCTCCAAGCAGCCCAAATCCCTGATCCTTTCTCTCATCTCACACCAGCTCACGTTGCAACCCACCTGAGAAGGCACCGCCTTTCCTTCCAGAGTGCAAATGGGATGTTTTAAAAAGCTGGCCCCCGATATCCAATTGAGGAAACGTTAAGCAAACACCAATTTGGGGCCAGGTGCTCTTACATAACCCTGGACAACTCTGAAGAACAATCCCGTGAGCAACGGATAATGCTACACCCATGCCCGTTTTAAAGTCAAAAAGACTGAGGCTCAGGAAGCAGCCCAATCATACAGATAGTAAATGGCAGAGTCAGGATAACCATTCATTCACGCAAGCAAAGAACATCATCGCCTTCCTCCTCATGTCAGGTGCTGTGAGAGGCACTGGGGGTGTATAATAAAATAAGACAAGAATTCTTTCTTTAACCATCTTTCTTAGAATCATCTAGAAAGGAGTTTACTACCTAGATGGGTATATAAAGCCATCTCTTGTCCTTTCAAACATGAACATCTTTCTAATTGTCCCATCACCTCAAAATTGCCTCCTAATAGGAACATACATATCGATAATTACCTTAAATGTAAATGGATTAAATGCTCCAACCAAAAGACATAGACTGGCTGAATGGATACAAAAACAAGACCCGTATATATACTGTCCACAAGAGACCCACTTCAGACCTAGGGACACATACAGACTGAAAGTGAGGGGATGGAAAAACATATTCCATGCAAATGGAAATCAAAAGAAAGCTGGAGTAGCAATTCTCATATCAGACAAAATAGACTTTAAAACAAAGACTATTAGACAAAGAAGGACACTACATAATGATGAAGGGATCAATCCAAGAAGAAGATATAACAATTGTAAATATTTATGCACCCAACATAGGAGCACCTCAATACATAAGGCAAATGCTAACAACCATGAAAGGGGAAATCGACAGTAACACAATAATAGTAGGGGACTTTAACACCCCACTTTCACCAATGGACAGATCATCCAAAATGAAAATAAATAAGGAAACACAAGCTTTAAATGATACAATAAATAAGATGGACTTAATTGATATTTATAGGACATTCCATCCAAAAACAACAGATTACACTTTCTTCTCAAGTGGTCATGGAACGTTCTCCAGGATAGATCATATCTTGGGTCACAAATCAAGCCTTGGTAAATTTAAGAAAATTGAAATCGTATCAAGTATCTTTTCCGAACACAACGCTATGAGACTAGATATCAATTACAGGAAAAAAATCTGTAAAAAATACAAATACATGGAGGATTAACAATACACTACTTAATAACCAAGAGATCACTGAAGAAATCAAAGAGGAAATCAAAAAATACCTAGAAACAAATGACAATGAAAACACGACAATCCAAAACCTATGGGATGCAGCAAAAGGAGTTCTAAGAGGGAAGTTTATAGCAATACAATCCTACCTTAAGAAACAAGAAACATCTCAAATAAACAACCTAACCTTACACCTAAAGCAATTAGAGAAAGAAGAACAAAAAATCCCCAAAGTTAGCAGAAGGAAAGAAATCATAAAGATCAGATCAGAAATAAATGAAAAAGAAATGAAGGAAACGATAGCAAAGATCAATAAAACTAAAAGCTGATTCTTTGAGAAGATAAACAAAATTGATAAACCATTAGCCAGACTCATCAAGAAAAAAAGGGAGAAGACTCAAATCAACAGAATTAGAAATGAAAAAGGAAAAGTAACAACTGACACTGCAGAAATACAAAGGATCATGAACGATTACTACAAGAAACTATATGTCACTAAAATGGACAACCTGGAAGAAATGGACAAATTCTTAGAAAAGCACAACCTTCCGAGACTCAACCAGGAAGAAACAGAAAATATAAACAGGCCAATCACAAGCACTGAAATTGAAACTGTGATTAAAAATCTTCCAACAAACAAAAGCCCACGACCAGATGGCTTCACAGGCGAATTCTATCAAACATTTAGATAAGAGCTAACACCTATCCTTCTCAAACTCTTCCAAAATATAGCAGAGGGAGGAACACTCCCAAACTCATTCTACGAGGCCACCATCACCCTGATACCAAAACCAGACAAAGATGTCACGAAGAAAGAAAACTACAGGCCAATATCACTGATGAACATAGATGCAAAAATCCTCAACAAAATACTAGCAAACAGAATCCAACAGCACATTAAAAGGATCATACACTATGATCAAGTGGGGTTTATCCCAGGAATGCAAGGATACTTCAATATACGCAGATCAATCAATGTGATACACCATATTAACAAATTGAAAAATAAAAATCATACCAAAAAAATTGCCTCCTAGAAATGATCCCATTTGGATTGGAACCAGGTTTCCAGAGTCTTGGGTTGGGAGGAACCACTTTCCCTCCAGAGGCTTCTTTTGAGATCTATTCCACCAACTAGTATTTCCTGAGTATTTGCTATGTGCCAGGCATGGTGCTTGCCCTGGATGTATAAACAGTGAACAAAGCAGACAGAGCCCTACCCTCAAATAGTTTAAAGTCTGGTCGGAGAGACACGCAGGTAAAGAGACAAGCACAATGTAGTATGTTATATGGAATGATCGTGAAGGGCGGTGTATGGCACTTGGAACTGCGGCGAGTCAGGGAGGGCTTCCTGGAGAAAATGATAACTGAGCTGAGCCTGGGGAGCTAGCAGAGTCGTGCAAGGAAGATCTAGGCTGAAGCGCTAGGGTGCAAAGAAGCCTCAGTGGTGGGCACGTCTCCTGCTGATGGCTCAGAGAAGCTGGAGCTCCAGGCATAAGGAGGGAAGTGGTGAGAGGGGAGGAAGGAGAGGTAAACAAGGATAGTGCAGGGTCTCCTCGGGAGACTGGATTTTATCCTGAGAGCCAGGGGGAACTAAGGAAGGGTTTTAAACAGGGAGGTGAAGGCTGGATAAGCATCTTGGAAAGACCCCCCTCTGGCAGCAGATACAATCACAGGGCAGCAAGTTCCCCTCTCAGGTTATCCTTCCCGCTCCCTGCCTCTGCGTGCCTTTTCCCACATCACTGCATTAAGTGCTCCTTAAGCCTTCTTGCAAAATCACTAAACAAAATCATTACCCCCTTCGCAGTGGGCATGTTCGAATGAGTACCCCAACCGAGCAGTTTTGACGCCCCTGGGGTCTCTCATTTGAGCCCGTGCTTCTAGAAATGTCTCCATATGCACTCAGTGAAGGATCTCAAAAAACACCCCTTCCCTCACTGCCGACAGCTCAGTGGGGTTGAGCTCTTTGGCGTACAACTGGGTTAGAAAGAAAAAGGCAACAGCAGAAATGAGCAAGAGAGATGGGATGCATTAACACAGAAATAAGACTGAACGCTCCAGCAACATAATGAAAAATAATCAGGAAAACCCCGGCACTGGTCTCTCCACAAGAGGATACTGTAAGGAAGCTGTAGATTTATTACCTGTTGGTGATGCCTTCCCCGGCCCCCTCAGCTTCCCCGAGAGAGGAGAGCATGACCACAGGGTCCGCTGGGTTCCCAGCACCTGGGGGTGTTCATCACAGAGACCCATTTGTCATCTTTCAATTCAAGAAGGGATGATGGGAGAGGGTAGCAGGTGGGGTAGGAAAAGACTGACAGCTCTGGTCCAGGGTCAGGTTGAGATCAGATGCTCATCTTCTGTTCTGCTTGTCTGGTTCAAGGAGAAGAAGAGTGGGGGCTGGCAACTGTGTGGCCGGTCCTTTGCCCATGTAAAGTGGTTAAGGCTCTGGGACCTTGAATCAGAGGGATCAGTGGGTTTGAGGAGTGGATCCACCCGCAGTGAGACTTTGGGCCAACTGTTTACTCCTGAAGGCCTCTGTTTTCTCATCTGTAAAATGGGGATAATAATAGACCCTACCTTCCCTGGTTGTTGTAAGAATTAAATGAGCTTGTGCATGTAAAGTACGTAGCAAAATGTCTGGCACTCAGTCAGGCCTCAATACCTGGGGTCAGCATCATCATCATCCTCATATCCAATCCCCACCTCAGCCTCAAGAGAATTATAATCCTCCCTCACATACCACTGTAACTGGACCCAACTATAATAGGTAAAAACGCATATAAGGGACCATTCATTCCCATGACGATTATTGCCCAAACTGAAGTGTTTCTATTAATGGAAAAATAAGTTCGGGCTTCAAGCTGGTGATCTCTGAGATGCACGCTCATAATTATATCCTGCCAATATCCTGCCCGTTGTACAAATTCCCGAAGCCTCCGGGAACTTCGCAGCAGCTGCAACACCTGCTCATCATTTCCCCCGTTTTTCAAGAGCTGGGAAAATTAGGGCACGCAGTGGCTCAAACCAACCATGGCTTACTTCATGCTTTTATCTCCTTGTCACCTGTGGCTGAAGTCATTTTGCAAACACAGGAAAATTTCAGATAAAACATTGTATTTTAACGTAAGGACACGGGCTAGAAGGACATGCAGGGCAAGAAGGGAACCAAAGAGTATGTGAAATCCAAGTGAAAAGATCCAGTAACAGAGCAAAACCAGATAAAGAAGTGCATGGAAATTAGCAAAGTGACTGCGTACGTGAAAAGAATTAAGTGCAAGCGTGTCTAGCCAGGCTACTGCGGGCAGGAGGAGAGGGGACCTGTGGAAAGTGCATTAAAACACCACTGGAATAAATTGGAAATTGCGTGCTAGTTTCCAAACATCACTCTTTACCTTTCTAGGGAAATGATTATGGGTCTCACACCTGCAGACGTGGGCAGGGACCTTAACTGGAGCATGTGAAATGTTTCTACTAGCATAGACCTGCCTCGACCAACCTGGGTCACCTGGGACATGGGACTTCCAGTGCCCAACCCAGTCCCAAGCAAACCAAGCTGTTCGATCACTCTGTTGAATAGTTTAGTAATGACACTCTAATGCTGGCACTCAAAAACTAAATAATGGATACACAGTCCCATTGGTTGGGAGTGAAGGATTTATGATATAAAACAGTGGTTCTCCTCCAAGGGCAATTTTGCCTGCCACCCCAGGGGACATTTGGCAATGTCTGGAGACATTTTTGATTGTCACAACTGAGGATGGAGTTGGGGGGGGTGGTGGTGGAAACAATGGTGCTAAACATCCTCAATGCACAGGACAGCCCTCACCACAAAGAATTACCTAGCTCAGAATGTCAACAGTGCCAGGGTTAAGAAACCCTGATATAAACCCTGTAACATGTCTCCCAAGAAGTTGGCTGGTTCTGAAAATCCCCAAAGAAAAATGGAGAACAAGAACTATGGAAAAGTAGGAAATGGGCTAACTTTTCCATAACCTTGACCTTGCTTAAGCCCGTGGAGGTGATTTGGTGAGTCTGTTTCTTTCCATACTTTGTGTTAATAGAGAATCCACTTCTGCAATGAAATAAGTGCTGAACAACTTAAAGATTCTGATTTGAAGGAATCCCCAAATCATTAAGGTGACTCACATGTCTTATCACATCAAATGCACATACTAGCCTCATTTTACATCAGAGAGGTTTAGAAACTCTCCCAGAGTCACACAGCTAGGAAGCGGCAGAGCCAGGACCTGCTCTCTCTAGCTCCAGCGTCTGGATCTTGCTGTTGCTTTACTGTCCTAAGTTGAGTTCCCTAGAAGCAGATCCTGAGACGGGTAATCTGGCAGGTGGTTTATGGAGGGAGTTCTCCAGGATGTTCCTCAGTAGGATAGGAAATGGGGGAGAAGCTAAGCAAGGATGTGGCTGCCGGCGACTACAGTCTCAGCCTGATCCCGCAGGGGCCTCTGGAGTGTGAACTGTACCATAGGGTCTGTCTGCCTTGAGGCGAGGAAGCTGGCGTTTTGCACACTTGCACCAGTTAGGCCCTGGCTCTGAGCCACCCGGGGAAGGAGCTGCAGTCACCCAAGGGCGAGCCTCCAGAGAAGGTCTCAGGTATGAGCCGTCGGCAGCAGCGCCCCTAAATGAGGTCACTGGGACTCTGAGTACGACATCAAGGCACACGTGGGCGAGCTAGGGCTGCTCTCAGCAGCCACTAATTTTATCACCTTATCTTCAAAACACAGGAGGGAGTACTCTGCGGTCCTAGAGGAAAATGAGTCTGAAACATCTGCAAGGTATTCTGATACCCGAACCCTTCCCGTCTCAGGCCCGGAGAGCAGGTGACTCAGAGAACATCAGACTCCTGGCTTCTGCCCTCCACTCCACCACCCAGAGGGAAGGCCATCCTGACATCACACTCTCCTCCCCCAATCAGGCCGCATCCTGGCTGGCAGGCTGGTCCAGCGTGACGAGAGCTCCAGAGCCCAAGACTGCTTTCCCTGTACTGCGGCCGGACGCGCGGTGAGCGGTGCCCCCCTGCTGCCTGGAGGCACAGCGGTAAGGCCGGCGGCACAGCGGTAAGGCCGGTGGCACAGCGGTAAGGCCGGCGGCACAGCGGTAAGGCCGGCGGCACAGCGGTAAGGCCGGTGCCGCAGCAGCAGAGCAGAGCCAGTCTCCTCTCGAGCCCGGGCCCCGCCTGCAAAACATGCTCAAACTCTTCTCAGCCCTGATCCAAGCCTCTGCCCATGCTATTTCCTCAGCCCAGAACACTCATGCTTATGTGCAAACAGGAATTATCCGAGAGTTTGGTTAAAAATGCAGATTTCTAGGCCTTATCCGTAGAGTCTGGGCCAGAGTCTGGGCTACTTCTCCATTGGTGGGTTTGGATGTCCCCTCCCTTCTACTCTCCAGCCTGTGCAGGAAAAAAAAAAAACCCACCTTGGTTCAAACTCTTATTTTCTAGAACACAAGCCACCCAAATCACCGCTGCCGCCAGTTTTCCTGCCAGAGATGCAGATAGAGGTGGAGAGGTTTCCAAGGAACCAGACCTCGGCTCTGCAGAAAGGTCCTTCTGTAGAAGGACTCTGAGAAGGAGGAAGGAGGCAGATAAGGCATGACTGAACCAGGGAAATGCATCAGCGTCTTACTGCAAAAGCAAACTGCAGCCAGCTGAATCCACAGTTATCAGACAGTATGTGGATTGTGCTGACATCCGACCACTTAGAACTAAACTCCATTCCGTGCTCATGAACCTATTAGATGAAAATGCCTCATTTTAGATAACTGCAAATTGCTTTCTGAGCATAATTTCCTATTAGTTCATTAATCTCTCTATTCAGAATGCCGACAAGACAGCTGATGATAATTCTGGAGGAAGTGGGCATTGAACCAAAGCAGGAGGCAAAGGGTTAGATATTTGGAAGTATCCTGGTTTCCGGAGTGGAGGGGTACCCCAAAATTAATTCATAACGTTAATTACAGTATTAGCTTTCATTTATTAAGCTCTTATAATGGGTCAGGTACCAGGCTAAGCATTTTCCCTTATTTATCTCAGCTGTTTTTTTTTTTAAACAATCTAGTAAGGTAGATATTATTTTCTTCTTTCTGTAGAGGAAGAAATTGAGCCTCAGAAGTGATTACACAGTTAGTGGCAGAGTCAGGATTCAAATATAGGTGTGTGTGTCTGACCTACAGCCTGGGTTCCTAATCATACCTTATCATTTTGACTCAGCACACAAATATTTACTGGATGAATTTACTGGAGAAACCAGGATGAACAAGACTCATGTCTATAGAGTGAGGCCAAGGGATGTTAACAGCAGAAGAGACTGAAAAATAATCAGCAGAGACGGACCGACCTTCAAAAAAAAGAAATGTCAGCTTGGAAAATAAAATTGGATTTTGCCAAACTCCTGCTTTTATATAGAGCGGTGGTTCTCAAACTGTGGTCCCAAGACCAGCAGCAAGAACATCACCTGGGAACTTGTTAGAGATGCAAATTCTGGGGACCCACCTCAGACCCGCTGAATTGGAGACTCCGGGGCATAGGTCCAGGAAGCTATGTTTTAATAAACCTTCCAGGGGATTTTGATACACACTCAAGTTTCGAGACCCATAATCTAGAAAAATAAAATCAGCTCCACGAGGGAATTTGGAGCTCACGAGAGTAGCGCTTCTCAAACTTAATGTGCACAAGAATCACCAGGACAACCTTAAAATGCAGATTCGGATGCGGCAGGTCTGGGGCGGGGCCTGAGAGTCTGCATTTCTGATCAGCTCCCAGGTGATGCTGATGCTGCAGGACCAGGGGCCACACTTGGAGTAGCAACGGGTCTAAGCCAGGGAGTTTCTGGCAATAACACAACCAGAATTGCTCTAGGTTTAAAAAAGGGGGGGGGGGGCGGGGGGGCGGGAAAGAACCATTGCGTTTGGGATAGGTTCAAACCCAAGCCTCTGGAAATGCTTTAGGAAAACAGGAAATGACCCGCATCACATACCACATTTTCCCCAAAGTTCCCACTCAGGTATAAGACCTTCTCTGAGCACTTTAATTAAAATTGCAGCCCCTCCCCTGACTCTTCCTGTCTCCCTTCTCCGCTGTGCTCGTCTCCTCAGCACTTCAGCATCATCTGAACAGATGACCTATTTTACTAATTCACTTTGTTTACTGTCTGGCCTTCCCCATCTCCATCTCTCACCGGCATGTAAGTTCCATGAGGGCAGGGATTTTGTCTGTTTCATTCACTGTTATTTCCCCTGTGCCTAGAACAGTGCCCGGTGCAGAGTACGTGCTCAATAAACATTAGTCAAGTAAATGAATACACATTTCTGCCCATTTTTTCTAAGAAGCTCCCTCCCCATTCTCGGCGCTGCCCTCTGGAATTTCACCTGTTGCTGCTCTCATGCATGTATTTCAGTTTCACCAAAATTCATTTCTCTATAGGTGTGTCTTCCCCTAAACTCCTTGACAATGGGGTCTGTGTGTTACCCTCTTCTGTCCTTCATTCAACCCTTCCACTCAAAATTCTGCCAACCTTTGAAAACACATATAAACAGCCATCCATCCTCACTATAATTAATGCAAAAACCACAGAATTTCATTCATGCAAACTTCAGCTGGTGGTATCAGTAATGCATGCTCCTAATTACATACTAGAGAGAGCGCTAAACTCCACTGCCATCACATAAGTACAACATCAAAGTTCCTGAAGCAACCCAGAACTCTGTAGCTGTTACAGACTCTGCTTTCACCTTTCGTGCAGTTTTTCTAAGGGCTGAGGCAAATTGGAAATATCAGTTGTTCCTTCCAACCACGGCTTGGTTTGAATCCTGCCTCTTAGAGTTCCAGGAGCTGTATCTGCACAAGGTGGAGTGAGGAGGACTTTTGATAAAACATTGTCATCTGGGGCAAGGACATTTCACCCGTTCCTTCCAACCGCCCTGTGGCAGGAGGTGCTAATACCACGCCCACTTTGCAGGTAAGGAAACTGAGCCCTGGGATGACAGTCCCTTGCTCAAGGTCACACAGGGAGTCTGGCAATGCAGGTGGGACTCCAGCTCAGTTCTGGCTGCTTTAAAGCCTCTGCTTCTGGCGCCCACCTCTCTCCCCCAGGTCCCCGTCCCTCCCACAACCCTTGGCAAGGTCTGAGCCTCTGCTCATTACTTCTAGAACAGAGACAGCATGAGTGGAGGCTATCTCATACTTCTGCCTCTAGCGCTGAAAATTAAAATGGCTCAGGAAGTATTCAGCCTTGCCGACTCCTGGCTGCATCCCTGTCACCTAATTACCTGACTTCAAAGCCTCCACTCGGCAGGTGTGAAGATGTGAAAGCTGCCATTTCCCCTCAGAACATGGAGTGACTACACACAGATAAGACAGGCCCCAGAGCAGCTAGTGTACCGGGGAAATCAGACAGAACTTTGAGTTGGACCCGAGGGCTTGGCTTAGTGTGTCTCAAAGTCAGAAAGACCAGGGGCTGCCATCCTGGGTACTCACCTGAGAGTTGGGTCTATAAAGGACCAAGGTGGGGATGTGGGCCTCCAAACACTAATGCTTGGTAGTTACTGACCCAATCTCCTTCCCTTGTGCCATGGAGCTTAAGGCTCCTTAGGGGCTAGAACTCATTAATCCTCCCCACAACTCCAGGAGGGACGGGCACTCAGCCTTACCTTATGACTGAGACATCCAGGCTGGGGGAAGAGTAAGAACTCCTTCATGGGGCAGGGATGTGGGGAGGCCTGAAGGAACCCAAATGAGTTCCCAGCCTGGACTGGATAAGGAAGAGGAAGTCTAGAGGAGAAAGAAGGGTTCCTACTTTTCAACTTAGTGGCTCCTGTAAGGCGATCAGATGCACACTCATTTGTAACCCTTAGATACAGTTGAATGTTATTGACTATTTTATAGTAATTGGACCAAAGCGGGTATTTAATACAAGTTTACAGAAGGAAAGAGGAAGGCCAGACAGAAAGGCATTTGTGACCTTTGACAGAGGACAAAACCCTAAGCCTGGCACTGGGCTATGTCCTTTGGTGCTGATTTATTCAACGCTCACCGTCACATTGGGCAGGTGTGATGATTATTCCTTTCATGCAGATGAAAATACTAGCAACAGAAATGTGGGGCGACTCGCCCAATGTCATTGAGCTAGACAGTGGTGGGACCAGGATGGAAACGCATCTCAGTCTGACTCCAGGGCCCACGCTGGGCACTGCAGTCTCTCCTACGTCCCTATCTGTTGCCAGCCACGACCCGGGATGGGTGTGTGGAAGCAGGGGAAGGCAGGGGCTTGTATGGTCTGGTCTTCTAACCAGAACTCAAGACCAACATGATGCCACAGGAAGGAGAGGAGTTCAGGGGTCAGGGTTCAAGTCCTGACTGCCACTTCTTAGCTGTGTGACCTCAGGCTTATCCTTGCTGGGAGTCAGCTTTCACATCTGTAAAATGGGAAGAATCAGAACCACCCCCCCCCCCACAAGAGAGGCACCACAAGAAGAAAAACTAAAGGGCAAAAGGCCTTTGCAAACTCTAACTCAGGGATCAGCAAACCACGGCTGAGCGGCCAAAGCCAGCCATGGCATATTTTTGTACAAAAGGCTTTACTGGAATAAATAAATTTGTCACACTTATTTGTTTATATATTGTCTAAGGCTGCTTTTGAGCAACACAGCAGAGCTGAGTGGTTGTAACAGGGACCCACTGGCCCACAAAGCCTAAAATATTTACTATCTGGTCGACTAGAGAAAAAGTTTGCCAACCCCTGATTTCAGATGCTATGAAAATACAAGTTCCCACTGTGCCTCTGCAGACAGCACTATGCATTTCAGCATCGCCCTCAGCTCTGGTTCTTATTCATAAGCTCTCTCCGTGACCCTTTACCCATGTGTAGAGGTTGATTTAAGACCTATTTCTGAAAAAACAGAGAAGCAGCTCTCCTGAGAGCCAAGAAACCAAAATCCCATAAGCTATTTCAGAGCCCAGGATGGCTCCTGCCGACATCAGGGACCATGAAAAGGTGCTTCCAGGAACAGCCACTTACTTGCAGTTTTTACACTTGAGGCCAAAAAGCATCCCCTTCCCACAGACTGTGCATGTCTGAGACATCCAGTACTTCGTGGAAAACCTGCGGGAAAGAGACAGAAAGTGTTCAAGGCCAAGGTGATGGTGACTGACCTATCTCTAGAAGGACGACCACTGACAGGATAAGAACATGGGCCCTGGATTCCAGCCCCACTTCTTCAGAGATAGGTGACTTAATCGAGTTGCTTAAACTTCAGTCTCTTTATCTGTAAAGTGGGAATAATAACAGTATTGACCTCATAGGTTGTTCAGAGGATTAAACAAGGTCATGCACAGTGCAAGGGCTTTACACAGTGCCTTGTAAACAGAGAGCGCTCACTGAATTGGGCTGTGACTGTATTGTTACCCAAACATTCATAACAGTCATTCAGTCGTTCAACAAACATTGCCTGCCTGGAGGCCTACTATGTGCCAAGTTCAGATCAGAGACAGATGGATAGGGCTAGAACTGTCCTCAGAGAACCACAAAGCAAGGTGGGGCCCCCTGGGGGTCTATTCCCCATCACTGCTAGTTACATCGCCTGGGGAGCTTCAAGAAGGGGTGATCCCCCCAAAAGTGAAGACTGCAAACGTTAGTAGCAGAGAAGAGGGCCCTAAAGGGAAAGCCTTTTTGGACCATCAGCCTACCTCGCTCCCCAGCCACCACCACTTGCTGCAAACATAAGGCAATGTAGAGGTTTCTGATATACAGCTAGGAACCAGTGGGAACAGAGATGCATTTGATTAACTTCTGGGGCCCCCTGCTGCCGCCAGCGTGCTTTCCTCTTCAAGAGATACCAGGAAGCAGCAGGGCTGGCCCCAAGAAAAGTATTGAAGGTTGCCAGGTCAGAGTTAATTTTCATTTTCAATTTTTGTCACCTTCCGCAGGAGTTGTAGCTAATCTCCACTGCCTCACAGTGTCAAAATGAAAATCGGAAGCGATTACGTAACTTGGTGCTTAAGAATTTTGAGGGCCAGCCTGCATCCCTCTGCTGTACCATCTTGCCTGATTTAGGTCAGTCACTCTTCCAACAGAATGATCTTCAGCCCAAAGCCTCCATAACTAAGCAAATAGCAATATTCTGAAGAGACACTCTTGTGGCCAAGAAAACTCCCTTTCCAGTTTTGGACTGGGGGTTGGTTAAGTCCCTTTCTGCCCCTTTAGCAGGACAAGCAAGTGTGGCAGGATCTATTTTGCAGGATTTGTCAGCTCTGGGGAATGGCAAACGGACTCGTGTTTCATCCACCAGCCAGCAGCGTGGGGATCAAGAGTATGCGTGGCAGGTGGGAGTTCCTTCTCCTTTCCAGCCCTCTCCCATCCCTGGGATCAGCAATCCCTCTTCCAAGCTGTGGCTGAGGTGACTCTGAGGACAGCGGATGGTATGGGATTTTAATTTCATTTTTTCACCAAGGCTGGGATGAGTCTAGGTCTTTTCCATCCTGGCATGGAGCCCAGGGAGAAACACAGGGTGAGACTGGAGAGTAACAAGGCATCCCAAGTGCCAGCTCCTCTAAGAAGATGTTCCTGATGCCCAAGATCATCAGATCATTTTCCTCCTCTCAGCATCAGCATTTGAATCTGAGGTACCACCAGGTCTAACATTAGGGTGCTAGAGTCTGGTGTCGTGGCTGAGCCATGGGTGTGGCCAATTGGATGGAGCCAATCCAGTGGTGTGGCCAGTCCAGGGGTGGAGCTGAGCCAGGGAGCAGCCTGTAAGCAAACAAAAAAAGGCCCTTCTTTTTGATGCCTTTCTCTCTGCATCTCACCGCCTGACCACTGACGTGTCTATCGTGTATTTCTCACGGCTTCCTCCACCGTTTTCTCATTTGAGTCTTAACAACTATCCTGTCAACATATTTCTTTCAAAAACTGTTGACGAGATGCCATTCCGGGAGAATGTGCTCATTCCTGCCTCACCCCGGGTTATGGTGACGTGTCTGCCCCTGGTATTGCCTCCTCCCCTTATAGCCCTGATCCCCACCACCACCGTACTGTCATGGTCTGTTAACTGTCTATCCCTCCACTAGACCTCGAGCTCCCCAAGGCTGAAAGCCTTACGTCGTGTTCAGTGCTGCAGCCCTGGTACAGATATTCTCTATAAATACTAGTGGAAAGAAACCATGAATGAGTGAACTCTCTGCTGGTCACAGAGGCCTCGTGCAAAGAAAGCTCTCAGCAGAGGTGTCAACAGAACACAAAATGCTGGGGTTAATTAGCTTGTAGATTCATCACTTAATCATTCAGGGCCTCAGTCTCCCTATCTGTCAAATGGACATGACCACACTTGTGCTACTTACCCCGCTGAGTTTGTGAACAGATTGTGAGTATAATGAGATAAAATGTGGAAAGTTAACTTCGTATAAGGGATGACTTAGTAGATAGAAATCTTCCTCCTGAAAAGGGCAGGTGTACTCCTGGCGAGGTTGTCCCGGGCACCCAACAGGGCTGGAGCCCTGGACTGACCTATGCTTCAGCAGAAAGTGAGCATCTCTGACTTCAGCCTGCAATCTTGTCTTCTGGGTGGGGAGACCCAAAATTAGGACAATCATTTGTCTTAATATTGATACCATTTACTGAGTGGTTATTATGTGCCAGGCCCTTTGCTTAGCACTATAATATATTATCTCATTTAATCCTCATGACCACCCTATGAGTAGTCAGAAATATCTGATGAGAAAATTGAGTCTCAGAGAGGTTAGGTAACTTCCTCAAGGTTGCAAAGCTTTACTAGCTGGGACTGGAATATAGGTCAGTCTGACTCCAAAGGCCTGGCTTTTAACCAGTAGGTGTTCATTTTATAAGAGCCAGGTGAATAAGAAGCAGACATCTCAGTCCCTTGCCACGTCGAGGTTCAGCCTGGCAGAGGAGAGAAGAGCATGGTGATATAGGAGCTGGGGCAAAACACCCTGCCCAGCCTTCCCCCACGCTGGGCCCTGTGCTGGGAGGTGGGCCCCGGTGCAGCCAGGAATCCAGCCTACCTGTGCTTGATGGAGTTGCCGAGGTCTCTGCGAGGGATCTGTGGGGACCAGCGTGGCACTGACAGGGTGTCTGCAGGGAGAGAAGAGAGGAGGAGAAGGTCCTGTTACACAGAGAATCGGAAGTGGGGGTGCGCTCCCACCGAGCCCCGGAAGGAAGAGGGAGGCTCGCTGGCCTCCGGAAGGACACTGGCCGCCATCACTTGCTAAACCAAAGCCAAATGGAAAACTGGTTTAGCTTGTGTTACCTTAACTCACGCAAGGTCCCCCGGGTGGGGCAGTGCCTGGAAAGAAACCAGCTGGGGGAAGAATAAAACTGAGCGTGGCTCCCATTTACCAAGTGCTTACTGTGTGCCAGGCATGTGCCACGTGACTCACATGCCTTAGCTCGTTCCATCCTCAGAACAAGGTTCGGGGGTGTTAGCATCCCAGCCTTACAGGTGAGGAAGCTGAGGCTTGGAGAGAGGAGGTCACGTGCTCAAGATCCTGTACCTTGTAGACCACACAGCAGCTGTGAATCCAGGCTTAAGGGACCTAGAACACGTGCCTGTGTATGCAAAGTTCTAACTCAGCAGATTCCAAATGCCAGTCATACAAGTACCACTTTCCTAATTTTTGTCATGCCCCTGTACAACCCATAAAATGATCTACTTAATATTTTAGGTTGACTTATTTGTTTGTTTAAACACATTTATTCTCAAAGCAACTCTATACGGAAAACCAATATCACTTTCTGTATATTATAAGTAACTATTTAAAATATGTCTAACCATGTGCCACCTAAACTCATGCTGGAATAAGTGGATGGATTGATGAATGGATGGATGAGTGGATAGATGGATGGATGGATAGATGAATGTCTGGATAGGTGCATGGATGGACAGATGAGTCAGTAGATGGACAGATGGGGAGGTGGGTGGATGGCTTGGTAGGTGGGTAGATGGATGGATGGATGAATGTTTGGATAGGTAGGTGGATGGATGGTTGGATAGGTGGGTAGATGGACAGATGAGTTGCAAGGTGGACAGATGGGTAGGCGGATGGATGGATTGGTAGGTGGGTGGATGGATGGATGGATGGATGGATGGATGGATGGATGGATGGACAGCTAGATGAATGGATAAACTGATGGATGAATGGGAATGAGGAAGAAACAATAAATCACACAGACTTCAGACTGGGTGCCTCTGCCCATCTGGTCTTTTCTTTCACGCCTCGGGCTACATCCCAGCGACCCACACTATCACTCCACCACTGACTGAGTTCCAGGACTTCTTGCACAGCCTCTGGGCATCAGCCCCCACCTTCACTCCACTGCCTGGTTGTCCTCATCCTCCTCCTCGCAGACCTCACAGGCCCCAGAGAGGTGTGAAACAACAGCAGAAGTGAACCGGTGCAGCCTGTGAAACCTCCACCGGCTCGGGCAGAGAAGAAGGAAGCGGCTGAGCCACACGCCAGCCCTCATTTCTCAGGCCGGATGGATGGAGCCAGCTCCCTGTCCGCAGGGCTGCAAATGCACACGCCTCACTTTTCACAGCAGTTGTTATGAAGTGGCACGCTCATTGGGGAGCTGGGCATGTCTGAACCGAGCAGGGAGCATTTAACCCTAACCCACTCACTCCTCTCTTCTGTCTAATGACACTGTCAACAGCCATCTGAAAGCTGTTTCCAGAAACCCCAATTCTGCCCTTGTAAAGCTGGGACCATTTCTGGAAGAGCTAATGATTTCCCAAGCCCCAAAGGCCAGAGAAAGAGGGAGACAGCATGATATATCACTCAGAATCAGAGCCAGGGGAATTTCCTCTAGTTTAACTAAAAACTAAATGTCATCAAGTCCAAGCCCATTTTATTACTTGTTTTGGCTTCTGAGAGAAGCCAAAAAGACAAGAAAGAAAAACAGTTTTAAAAGAGAGAGAGAGCAGGGGACTGAAGTCAGATTTGGAAGGAAGGGTGCTGCTACCTGCTAAGTCCTTAAAATGCTTTCTCCGGGGACGCGTAGAGGTGGAATGGTTATGCTGGAGAGGAAGGGTTAGCTCAGACACACAGCCTCCTCATGGGGAATCTACGAAGTGAGGAGTGCCAAAGGGGTTTCATCTCACGGGATGTTAGTGGCGGCTGTCTAGAAAAGTTTGTTGAGAAGGATTCTGAGGCTCAAGAGGAAAGAGCATGGAGACTGATTAGTAATGTCTGCCAGGGGTGAAGAATAAGGCAGTTCCACCAAGTCTCCATATTTCTGCCACTCCTACAAGGACAGGGACCACATCTTCATCTTCGCATCACTGCCTCACAGCATAGCCAGCACCTGGGACAAAGTAAGTACGTAACACATGTTTGCTGAATCTGAGATTATTATCATAGAAACAGTGAATTTACTGAGCGCTCAATATGTGGTAGGCATAATTCTGTGCAGTTTATATGCAGAAGCTTTGCCTCTATGCAGTCGGTGTTCTCATTATTCCCACTGCACAAAGGTAGACACAGGAGCTCAAAGAGGTGCAGGGACTAGCTAAAGGTCACACAGCCGGGCACTGGTAGATCCTCAAGGGGTAACTCTGCAGTTGTTCGCGAGCCTTCCAAAAGCCCCTACATCAGCATCTTCAATCAGGGGCACTTTTGCCCGGGGGAACATTTGGCATTGTTTGGAGATACTGCCAAATAACTGGGGCGGCGGGGTGGGCAGACTACTGGCATCTAATGTGTAGACACCAGCCATGCTGCTCAACATCCTACAATACCCAAGACAGATCCCCGCGTCAAAGCACTAACTAGAGGGCTTCCCTGGTGGCGCAGTGGTTGAGAGTCTGCCTGCCAATGCAGGGGACATGGGTTCGAGCCCTGGTCTGGGAGGATCCCACATGCCGCGGAGCAGCTGGGCCCGTGAGCCACAACTACTGAGCCTGCGCGTCTGGAGCCTGTGCTCTGCAATAAGAGAGGCCACGATAGTGAGAGGCCCGCGCACCGCGATGAAGAGTGGCCCCCGCTCGCCGCAACTAGAGAAAGCCCTCGCACAGAAACGAAGACCCAACACAGCCAAAAATAAATAAATAAATAAATAAATTTTTAAAAAAGAACTAACTAGACCCAAATGGCAATAGTGCCAAGGCTGAGAGAAACCCTGATCGAGATGTTTTTCACTTCTCTAGCCATCTCCCCACCCCCTCCCTCTCCCCACAATCTTGAGATGGTACTTCTGAAGTTCAACTCAGTAGAGAACCAAATCCTCTTTTATTATAAGCACATCTCACTGTTAGATTCATATCCTAGTGGTTCTCATTCTTAATTATAGCACCTTCTCGAAAAAGTAGATGTAATTAAGTTTAGTAGTTTGGTTTCATTTCCCAATATCTGGTTGAAGGAGCAAATTCCGTCAGTTACATTCAGCGGCTGCGACATCCTTAGTCTCCAGCAATAATAACCTCCACATGGCTTCGTCCGTGGGTGTGCAGATCTGAACTCTGAGATCTTCTCTTTACTTTCTTCGTTTGGATTTCATTAAACTTGCCAACGCAAGCCTTAAAGCAAAGGAAAACTGTTTGAAGGGAAAATCTATGAAAATTCAGGCCTTATCACAACAGAGAAGGCAAACAGCACTTATAGCAATTAAACTGATATGGAAACTTCTGTTTAACAATCAAAGTGCCTATTAAGATGTCCCCATAGCTGAACAAAAGCTTCTTTTCTACTCTAATTTTCTAATAACAAGACACGCAGACACGGAGTCAGAATTATGACCATCCCTGGTGCCTTCGGTTCCAGGGGTAGAATAATAGACATTTCTTCCCAGATATTTTCATTTGCAGTGCATGGCAAGGGAGAGGGCTGGAGAGAAGGAGCACTTTTCTTCCCTCCTTTAGGTCCCACTGTTGATGCCCTCTCAAAAGTGCCTCTGTATAACAGAAGAGGAGAAACCAGGAGGCTTGGTCTTTGACACCTTGGTAGCCAGATAGTCAAACAGAAGCCATAATAGAAGAAACCAATATTAATAAAGCATCATGGTGGTTGAGCTTTAAAATGAAAAACTCAGGCTCTGACCTGGTGAGTTTGAACTCAGGCTAACAGAGGAGTCAGGCATGGGGAAAACTCTTGAAAACATTTAACACAGAGACATCACGTAAAAATGGGTGATGATAAAGCAAAGGAAAAGGAGGGAAAAGAAGAGGAAGAATGAAATAAGAATAATGATAAGAATTTTAAAAATGAGAAATAAGAAAAATAATAAATATGCTTTGTGTTAAGTGTTACCATGTGCCAAGCACTATTGCCAAATAAGCCCTTTACATATATTCTCATTTTATCCATACACTGCATGTGTGCGCACATGTGATGTATCAGCTGTTATCATCGGTGCCATTTCACCAACAAGGATATCGAGAAGTTATACCATTTGCCCAAGGTCACACAGCAAGTAAAGGCCAGGACTGGGTTTTTAAAATTCAGGTCACATAGCTGGGGCTCAATAAATGACAGCCAATTTCATCCCCATTTCACAGATGGGAATACTGAGGCTTAGAAGCAATAAGCAATTGTCTATAGCTAAGAAGTGACTGAGTGGTGATCTGAACCTCAGAGAGGAACAAACTGGATGCTTCTAGTCCAGACTGCTCTCCAGATACACGGAGTTCAACCCATCCTGTACTGTCTGTGCCTCCTACCTCTGTCTGGGGAAAGCAAAGGAAACAATGAGAACCAGCCCTTTTAAACTCAGAAAAGGGCCTCAGAGGCCCAGAAAGCAATGTCACAGTATGTTGTTTTTATTAATAACACAGTATGTTGTTTTTTTAATAACACAGTATGTTATTCCTACTATCATTCATACAGTTACTCAGTAAACATTTTGTTGAATATACCTACCCGCCACCCCCAAAGATGTCCATGTCCTAATCCCTGGGCCTCATAAAATATATGACTTAACAGGCAAAAAGAGGTTTTGCAGATGTGATTGAGTTAAGGATCTTGAAACGAGAGATTAGTCTGGATTAGCCAGGTAGGGCTGATGTAATCATAAGTGAAAGAGGGACGCAGGAGGGTCAGAGTCAGAGAAGGAGATGTGATGTTTGCTGGCTCTGAGGATGGAAAGGAGCCAAGTGCCAAGGGATGCAGCAGCCTCTGGAAGCTAGAAAAGGCAAGAGAACAGAGTTTCCCCTGGAGCCTCCAGAAGGAAACAGCCCTGCAGACACCTTAACTTTAGCCCTGAGACTTGTTTTTGGACTTCTGACCTCCAGAACTGTAAGATAATACATGTATATTCTTGTAAGCCATTGAGTTTTGGTAATCTGTTACAGCAGCCATAGGAAGCTGAGACGGCAATACTGTGTGCCAGGTACGGAACTGGGGGTGGGTATGGCAAACAAGATAGTCAAGTTTTCTGAGCTTAGAGTCTACAGGGGGAGACATAATGTGACACATTCCACGAAGGAAATAAAACAGGACTTTGGGGTTTGTGTTAAGGCAACGGGAACCGTCTAGTGCGTTAGAACAGAGGCAGGAGGCTGTGCAGGGTCTTACGCATTTAAGAGCTCCCTCTGGCAGCTGAGGGGAGAGCAGCCTGCCAGGCTATGACAAAAAGAGGACGGCCCCACTCCCACCCCCTCCTCTAACTCCCCACCTCCGCTGGGGTCCAAAACATCAGCCCTGACCCTTACAAGGCCATTCAGCTCCCAGGCCAGGTCTTTCTCACTTGAGCTGTCATGTCATGATCCCACCTGCAGCCCCCAATAAAAAACCCAGACCCCCGAGTACTCAGTCCACTGGCTGGTACAGGAGCAATGCACAATCTGACTTCTTGTACGTTTCCCAAGCGGGGAATTCGCCTCTTGGAGCTGTTTCTTCCTTTAATCCAAACAACTCTACAAGGTTGTATCCCTAGTTTAGAGATAAGGAAAATGAGGATAATTAATTGTTCAAAGTCCTATTGCTAGTATTTGGTGGACTTGAGAGTTGACCCCAGCTTCCTATAAAACTAAAGCCTTGCTTTTCACCCCCGCACCCTACTGCCTTCCTATGCTATGTCTCCTTCTGAGACATGCGTAAAAATTATTGTTCAAATCACGCAGTCCTTGAGTTGGAAAGGACCACAAGAAACCGTCTATTGCAGTCTCTGAGTCTCTAAACTCTATTGGCTAGAAGAGGAGCTATCCTATCCTTAAATGTTTCCATGGAGATAAAGACCTCTGAGCACACAGTACTATTAATAATAACAGCTAACATTTATTGAGTACTTACTATATGGCAGGACTCAGATTAAACGCTTTAGATGTATTATTTCATCTAATCTCCTAACTCCATTTTAGGCGGGAGAGCTGGGGTTTGAGCTAGGATAGTCCAACCCCAGAGCTCATCCTCAGAAATGCCACAAATGAAATGGAAGGTCCAGCTGCCCTTCAACTTCTAGCCCAGGGACAGGAGAGACTGAGAACTTAACAATGGTGCTGCATTCAAATCAAGCAGCAAATTCTTTAGGCTCCAAGAGTCCTGAAATTAATAAAACTTAGAGCATTCAACTTTTCATCTGCGGCCACAGGCCAGTCACCAGCTAAAATCCCACTGATTCATCCAAGGTGCCAACCAATCCTTGACTAAAGCTGTTCACAGTATTATTCACATAGCGGGGAACAACTCTGTTTGCTTTAATATCCAATTCAAATACATCAGATCTAAAAGTCTTTTAATCATGTGCTATCTCTAAAGGTTACAGCACCATGGTGCTTCGGGGCCAAATTGAGTTTCTCTGTGTAGATGGACATAATTTTCTCCCTGAGACAACTACACCACTTCTCAAGATCCAAATTTCATCACCTGCGGGCTTGTGATCGCTATGAAGGTGTCTAGGGAACAACTCAGCACAGGTGAGTAGTAGATAAGAGTGAGCCTGGGTCACAGGTCTTGGGGGAAGAAATAAGGCAGAAGAGATGCTGGGGGTGAGCAAATGTTGTGCTGCTCACTCTTGATGGAAGAGACCCTTCAGGGGAGATGCTTAGGGATTCCCCATGGCACTGAGGCAAAACAAAGGGCAATGGTGAAGTTACCTGCCTAGAAATAGGAAGACTGCAGGAATGGAGGTATCAGGGTCAAACCAATCTGCATGTCTGTGGGGTTCAAACCAGCTACAAGGCCTTGAGCACAGGCCTGTTTTAAAGAAAGAGCAGCAGACTTCATTTCTGAATGCAAAGGTTATCAAGTTGCCCCGTGGAGTGTGGGACTTTGGAGTGAGTAGACCTGTGTTCAAGCATCAGCTCAGCCACTTACTAGCTATGAGATCTTGGGCATTTTCACCTCTGTGAGTCTCAGCTTCTGTCTCCTGTAAAAAAGGGGTCATAATATCTCCCTCACAGAATTGTTAGCAGGATGAAGTGGGGTAATATAATTGGAACAGGGCTTAGCTGAGTGCCTGACATATTATTGTTATTCTTGTTTTTGTCATTGTCATCATCACTCCACCCCTACAATTAACACACCAGTTAGAACCTCACAAAGCTCTCCATGAACTACGATTTAGAACAGAGGTTGGCAAACTATGACCCTCAGGCCAAATCTGGCCCATCGCCTGCTTCCGTAAATAAAGTCTGATTGGCACACAGACACACCCACTCATTTACACACTGTCTGTGACTGCTTCTGCACTATAATAGCAGAGTTTGAGTAACTGACAGAAACATGTGGTCCACAAAGCCAGGTATAATTATTACCTGGCCCTTTATAGAAAAAGTGTGTCAACGCCTGATTAAGAGCTGTGTAACTCATTTCCTTGGCTAATTAGTGGAGAAATTTTTCCCTTTTTCTTTTCTTTTCTTTTTTTTCCAGTTTTATTGAGGTCCACAAAGCCAGGTATAATTATTACCTGGCCCTTTATAGAAAAAGTGTGTCAACCCCTGATTAAGAGTTGTGTAACTCATTTCCTTGGCTGATTAGTGGAGAAATTTTTCCCTTTTTCTTTTTTTTTTCCAGTTTTATTGAGGTATAATTGACAAATAAAATTGTAAGATATTTAAAGTATACAATGTGATGGTTTGATATACGTATGCATTGTGAAAGGTTTTTTTCTTTGAAGCCAGAAGACTTGGGTTATAGACCCACTGCGGCCACTTACATGGTGGGAATTCTTGGACAAATGGCCTGCAGCTTCCAAGCCAAAGTGTGCATGACCACGTGGTGTCACCCCTCTGCTCAGCTAATCCTAGGTGTGTTGTTTCAATGTCCATTTTACAGAAGAGAAGAGCCAGGCAGAGTAGAACCATCAAGCGGTCCAGCCAAGGTTCTAACCTATCCCAGTCTCACCCCAAGCCTGTTTTCTTTCTAGCTCTCACCATCTCCCGGTAGAATAATCTGTGATGAGGCAATGTCTCTGATTACATGCCACTGCTGAAATCCATGTCAGCTCACGAAGACAGAGGGAAAGGAAAATTAACTCTCTCCTCTCACTGCTTCTGCCTGGGCTAATTAATACAATTATCCAGTTGTCACTTTATCAAAGCAGAGAGAAGACCTGGAGGACATGTAAGTTACAATAGGGGAGGTGGTGGTGCTGGTCATGGTCAAGGAGAACAGATGAAGCGCTCTCCTGGGAGTGGCTCCAGGTAGAAGTCTACCTTGGTAGGACAGGTGAGCCGTGAGAGCACTGAGCAAATGCGAGCACAGAGAGAGCTGACGTGTGAGGCAAGAGGCAGAAAAGTGCAGAGGATGTGAGGGGAAGACCTCACAGTGAGTCAGAATCAAAGTTCTCTTCCATCACCTGTTCCTCCTGGTCCAAGGCTATAGGTTAAAATCTTTTTTCAATGGTGAAACCAAACTGGAATTACCTTCAGGATCTAGTGGGAAAACTAGGATGTATTGATTCTAACACCCTCCTTCAAAACCATGCTCCCCTTTTTAAAAAACCATCACCACCTCGCGCCTGAATCCCGGCAGGTAACTGCTTAGCTGGGATTCCCTGAATTGCCCATAAATCACACATGTGAACAGTGATAATATCACGCCCTCTCCCAGCGAGACGTGTGAAGGGTGGAGTCATCACCTGTGATTTATTTCGGCCCCCTCAGATGTCCTCAATTAAATTTCATTGCCAGTAAAGAAAGGGAAGATGGCTGAGGCATTTAATTACATTTTATACTGTGCTCGCTGTTGAATTTATTGAAGTGTATCAGGGATTTTTAACCTCCTAACCAAACAATGGGACACCTGGGTGCCACATGAGTAATTATCTTCCTTGTGGGAATGATAGACGAAGAATCTAAAATGTTAGCAGTAGTCTGGGTATATGTGCAGGCGGTGTGGTGGCAGCGGCGGGTGATGGGAGTGGATATGACAAGAGAAGTGAGGCAATGGGCCGCTAATTCCATGACACCACCCCACGGACTAGAGGTGTGGACTGGTACTAATTATGCATCTTCCCTCGGTTCTAAAGACTAGACCTATTAGGAAACCCATCTTCCTTCCCTCTCCCTGTATCCCCTCAAATTTCCCCTTGATATAATTTTACTGCTATGGTCTAGAAAGAGGAGAGGAATCATCTTGAAATGTCAAAATCAGTTTATGTAATAAGATAATAAAATACAAAAAAAATCTAGAAATCCAGAAGAATCTCATTAGGAAAATGGATCCAGGTTGGTTTATTTGGGAAGCACGCAGGAAATAAATTATCAAGAAGGAAATATGTGTGATGCTTCTGGAGTTAGAGTGGAGGGTGGCAGGTCCCTTCAATAGAATCTTGAGGGCAGACTTGGTATATCCAAAATCATTATCTCCAGGACCTCTGTTATAGCATCATGTCTACTCAAGTGACCACGAAAAGTCAGATGAAGAAGAAGAATATGCCAATCCCAGGCCAAAGAGGAAGAAACGCCTGGTGCCTCTGAGAAAGCAGAAGGACAGCACTGAGGGCCAGTCCTGGGCTGAAAATTGCCACTGGCTGCATTGCTGTCCCCAGCCTTCCCCTGGTCACATTCACACCATGGATCTACTCACTTGCACCTCCCACCTTCAAAGATACTGTTCTCTCTTTCTAGAACAGTCTTCCATACCCCTTCCCTACTTCTCTTAGCCTGACTCATGCCCACTCTTCCTCCAAGATCTAGCTCAGGCATGGCTCCTCCAGGAAGCCCTCCCTGAATGTACGGGGCAGACACCCCTCCCGGAGCATCCTGCGCTTACCTCTTTGGGTCACTTGCCTCGTTGCACAAGAGCCTCTGCATACACATCTGATCTCTCCACCACCCACTTGACCGTGAGCTCCTGGACAGTAGGAGCTGCCGATTACTCATCTTTATGTGTTCAGTGTCTCATGCAGAGTTTGGCTTAGAGCTGAGAGGTGAAGGGTTTTTCTTGCTAACTCCAACAAAAATAAGCCAGTAGCCTAACCCTCCAAATGGAGGCTTCACTCTTCCACAGCCCTGCAGGGCCTGGACCACTGAGGGGTCCCAGGAAGCCAGGCGCCCCACTCTGCCCTGGCCACACACCCATACCTCCAGCCCTGGCTCTGAGCGGGAGCTGGGACCTCAGCTGGGGCGGCTGACCAAACTAAGCCCATCTGCTCAAAAATGGAGCCCACCACTTCCTCGCCCAAACCTCTCCCCAAGTGCCTGTCTGTTCAGGGCCCCACGGCTTCCTGAGCAACTGGGATCAGGACCCCTGGAACGTTCTCAGCTCCTCCTGACTCTTACCATTGACAGAGTCCCTCTCGAGGGCAGATTTGCACTGTATGTCAATGTTCACATTCAGTCCCCTTAGCTACTGTGTCAGGGAGGTCTAGTATCAATCCCATTTTACAGATGAAGAAACTGAGGCTCTGAGAGCTTAAAACAGAGAAGCAAAATGATCAAAAGAAAGGGGTTTGGAGTTAGAAAGACCGGCGTTATTGTCCTGGTTCTGCCCCCAAACTGGGCAAGGTACTTAACTTCTCTCAGCTGCCGCACAGTAATCGCGATAACAGCTAACACGTACCAGGCATTGCCTAAGTCAGTGGTTCCCCAATTGTCAGCATACTGGAATCAACAGGTGCCTGGGCCTCTCCCCTGCACTGTGATTTAATTCAGGGGTCAGCAAAGTACAGCCCATGGGCCAAATCTGTTTTATAAATAAAGTTTTGTTGGCACATCAACATGTGCATCGTCTACAGCTGCTTTTGCACTATAAGGGCAGACTTGAGGAGCCATGATGAAGACCTGATGGCCCACGAAGCCTAAAATATTTACTATCTGGCTCTTTCATTAAAAGTTTGCTGATCCTCGATTTAATTATACTGGGGTATGGCCTGGCTTTGAACATTTCAAAAGGTTTTCAGGTCATACTAATGTGCAGACAAGTTTGGGCACCACTGGCCTAAGTGTTTCACCTGCATTAGCTCATTGATTCTCTATAACATATCTGTTTCATTCCCTCCTGTATCCTCAGCAGCTAGCACAGGGATGGCACAAAGTGGCATCTCCACAAATATTTACTGATGAACAAATGAACGAACGAACGAACGAATGAACAATCCACCCTGTGAGGTAGGTACTAATGATCCCATTTTGCACATGGGAAAACTGAGGCTCAGAGGTCGCCTAAGGAATATGTCCTTCTGGGATTTTAACCTAAATCTCTTGGACTGCAGAGCCCCATTTGTGAGTACCGTGGTCTCTGTTCAGATATTCAGAAAGTAGAGACCACCAGCAGAGTTGGTGAGGGGGGTCTTCTTGTGCACCCTCCCTGGGAGAGACGCCCTGAGCAAGAGGAGAGGCAACCTGGAAACCCGAAGACGCTCGGGGGCCCCCGCTAGCGATGCAGAGCCATCTCAGACCACACAGATACAGGACCTGTCTCCTTGGCCTGAAGGAAAATGCCAACTGGAAGAGGCTGGCTCACTGCGCCTGGCTCAGGCTTAAATGAGGACAAAACAAGAGTTGACAGAGGCCTCGCGCTGCCATCACCGCAAATGTTCCTGTGAAGGGAGGAAAACAGCCAGCCCTGTGCTCCATCAATTTCAATTGTAAATGGTCTCACGTTGAAATAGAACAACAGAAATGGCAGTATCAGGGACAGGCGTGGGGCGGGGGAGGCAGGGGACATGCAGACCACAGGCTGGGATCTGCAAGTCGGGCTTGACATCTGGACCCAGAAATGGGCAACAAACGTGTTTGTGGATGGCACGTTCCACAATCCAGGCAACCCAGGGGCTAGACCCCCTCTTTTGCCTAAGAGGCAGAGAGACAAGATGGAATTAATTACAGGCGCAGATCTGAATCCCAATCCTGATTTTGCCTTTGTGATGCTTGTGTCCTCTGCTCTTTGGACCTCTTCCTCTGTAAAAGGGGAGCGATAACACCCATCTTGCAGAGTTTCCCTAAGGAATCGGGCACTGGAACATGAAGCAAATGCCTGGTACGTAGTAGGTGTGCCATAAAGGTGGCTTTCACCTCGAGCAACCTAGGTGCTTGTCTGCGCTTTCCTTAGTGGCCCTTCTCTCCGGCCTGAGAAGACAAAACTGGGGAGGAGGCTCTTTTGGGAACGAGGCCACGACTCCAAGCAGAAGCAGTGGTGAATTATGGGGAGAGCAGAACTGTCTAGGTCCCTCTGGCCATTTATTCCCCTCCTGTCATCCTGTTCTCTGAGCGTGTCCACAGCCCTTACTTGCCTGGATGTGATGGATGGGTCTTAAGTTGCTTGCACACTACATCATCAATTACTTACATATTTACTGCCTTGAACTAGGTTTATGGATCTTAAATCAGAGCTGTTCAGAGTTGCCTGAGCTGAAATTCTTCCCCAGTGGAAATGTGGCATTTTAAAAATTATGCTGCCACCCTGTAGCCAGTGTTCAGCAGAAGTTAACTGTCCTTAGAACAAAGGGCTGCTGAGAAGTTCCCCACGCAGAGTCATTCCATGGAATTTACTGCCTGAGCAGGCTCAGCGGGGACAGACCAGGCGAGCTTGCTGCGAGAGACCCCAGTCCGACTTTAAGAAACCCAAGACACCAGGCATTCTTGGGTCTGAACTTCGGGCAATACATTTCCTCCCCCCTCTGTTCTCTGATGCTCAAGTGATGTCCAAAGCTGTGTCACACTGTCTGTAGTTTGCAGACATGGTGGAGACAGCCTTGTGATGGAGCATATTCCAAGGTCAAGATGGGGCATCCATATTCCAAAGCATCTCCAAGTGGGGCTGAGGTGATGGAGATGTGACAGGTCCTGGTCCTGATGTGGCAGCCCTGAAGGTGAGGCCGTGGAGACAGGGGACCTCTGCTACAACAGGGTCACAGTTTATCAGTGAGAAGTGTTGTCAGTATTGGGGGGTACAGAGAACCCCCATCCCAAGAACTTGGAGATAAGGAAGTTGACCCTGCAAGTGTGAAACCAGCCCAACCCCTACTGGGTCAGAGGACAGAGGAACAACATTAACCGAAAGCAGTGGTTCTCAAGTCTCTGGAGACACTTTGGGAGGTCACAGCTCGGGGGATGGTGCTACTGGCATCTACTGGGTGAAAACCAGGGGTGCTGTTAAACATCCTCCAAAGCACAGGTCAGCCCCCAGCACAAAGAATCATACATCTCCAAATCCATAGTTTTATAGTTGACAATCCCTGTGCAAAGAGTCAGGAAGGGACCTAAATCCAGAGCCTGATGCAATCAGATTAAATATTAGATCGAAAGAGGAGCTTAGTCAACCATAAAAAGAGAGGCAAAGAGAGTCACAGGGGCAGATGTTGGCTCGTCTCTCCCGGCCCATCCAAGGGACAGGGGTCTTTGGCACTGGAGCTTATTCCTTCTTCTAATAACAGCAGCCTGGTTTTCCATTGGGAAACAACCGTTCTGGCGTCTCAGTGCTAGAGGTTCAGGGCAGGCTGGACCTCTCAGTCCTGGGGCAGGGCGTTTGACCCAGGCATGGAGAGTCCAGAGTATTCCAACTCCTTGACCACTGTGACTGGTTCAGAGGCAGGCATGTGACCCAAGATGAGCCAATCAGAGTCCACAAAACACCCTGCAACCTTTTTTTAAAAGATACCCTCTGTTCCCTGGAGTAGCTAAGCTGGTGGGCTACACACCTGAGTGCCCAGGGGCGACCTGAGCATACCTGTGGGAAGGGCCTGCCTGAGAAGGAGGCCAACACACTAGAAAAGCAGAGTGGAGAGATGCAGAACAACCAAGGGCTGATATATCACTTGAGCCCCTGGAGCTTCTCTATTAAATCCTCATTTTTAAACATTTAAAGCAGTTTAAGTTGTTTCACTTACAAGCAGAAGAATGTTGCCCTTATACAAGGTCACAGAGACAGACCTTATAGCAGACTTCTGTTATCTCCAGTCGCTATAGCAACCCCTCTCCCAAACATGAGATGGTTAATCATTGTGAAGGTGGTGGGTGGTAACCCACCATTCATGGACCACGTACTAGGCACTAGTACTGAACACTTTACAGGTGTTATCTCATTTAATCTGCCCAATGGTCCTATGACATCTTCATTATTATTATCTCAAAATCACAGAGAAGGAAGTATAGTTCAGAGAGGTTGAATAACTGGTTCTAGGTCACACAGCTCGCCAGTGGCGGGGCCAGGATCCACCCTTGGGCAGTTTGCCTGTACTCTCAGTTACCCTGCCCAAGGAGAGCAGGTTGTCCCAGCCCGAAGCCTTCAAACATTCCATATAGCAAACTCTCCTGCTCTGTATTCCACATTCATCAGGAAAAGTCCTGATGAAACTCTGGCTTTCAGGAAGGGTGTACTGCAGAAAGGAAATGGGCAAATCACATGGCCCTTGAGAAATGCAGTACCTGTGACAGTGAGTTCTCATTGTACATTATTAAACAGACATTTCAACTTTATACATCAGTCTCAAAAGTCTGGTTAATGTGAATCTGACTCTAAGAGAATCCATATTCTGTACTAGCAAAGCAAGACCCAGACTTCTGGATTCTGATGAATTCTCTTTCACAGTGGTTCTCAAACTTGGGCATTCACAGCAGCATTATTTATAATATCCAAAAAGTGAAGACAACCCAAATGTTCATCAAGTGATGTATAGATAAACAAACTGTAGTCTATCCAAATAATGGAATATTCGGCCATGAAAAAGAATGAAGTATTATTCCTGCTACAACATGGATGAGTCTTGAAAATATTATGCTAAGTAAAGGAAGGCGGATGCAAATGGCTACATATTGTATGATTTTATTTACATGAGATGTCCAGAGTAGGTAAATCCATAGAGACAGAAAGTGGATTAATGGTTGCCAGGGGCTTGAAGGAGGAGTAACAGGGAGTGACAGCTAATAGGTGTGGGGTTTCTTTTTGGGGTGATGGAAATATTCTGGAATTAGATAGTGGTGATGGTTGCACAACTCTATGAATATAATACTAAAAACCACTGAATTGTTTTAAAAGAGTAAACTTTGAAGTATGTGAATTATATCTCAATAAAGCTGCTCTTTATTTAAAAAGCTTGAGCATGCACCAGAATCATCAGGAAAGCTTGTTAAAATGCATATTACTGGGCTCTGCTGCCAGGGAATCTAATTCAGTTAAATCTGGAACAGGACCTGAGAATCTGCATTTTTAACAAGTCCCCAGGTGATGTAATGCTGCTGGTCCAAGCACCTTGCTCTGAGAACCGCTGGGTGGTGTATGGCACTCCCCACCTGCCATAAACTTAGGAGCAGCTCTGAGGAACAGCAGTACCCAGACATCACCCTGTGACCAAACCTAGTGCTAGGGCCCTTTCACTATTGGGTCTTCTACAAAGGACTTTACTTATAGAATTGCCAAGGACCTTAGTCACTGTGTGTCATGGACCGAATGTTTGTGTCCCCCCCAAATTCACATGTTGAAATCCTCATCCTCAGTGTGATGGTATTTGGAGGTGGGGCCTTTGGGAGGTGATCAGATCATGAGGGTGAAGCCTCATGAATGGAATTAGGGTCCTTATGAAAGAGACCCTAGAAAGTTCCCTTGTCTTTCCTACAACGTGAGGATACAGCAAGAAGACGGGCATCTGTGAATCAGGAAGCCAGCCTCACCAGCTGCCAAATCTGCTGGCACTTTCATCTTGGACTTCCTAGCCTCCAGAACTGTGAGAATTAAATATTTGCTTGCTTAAGCCACCCAATCTGTAGCATTTTTGTTATAGCAGCCCAAATGGGCTAAGACACTGTGGTAGGCCGAACAATGCGCCGCCCCCCACCCCTGCAAAGATATCCATATCCTAATGCCTGGAACCTATGAATGTGACTTCATATGGCAAAAGGGACTTTGCAGATGGGATTAAATTAAGGATCCTGAGATGGGGAAGTTATCCTGGATTATCCAGGTGGGCCCTACATGGAATCACAAGGATCTTTATAAAAGGGAATCAAGAAAGTCACAGGAAGAAGGTGATGTGACCGTGACAGGGGGAGCTGTGGGAGAAACTGTGATGTGATGCAGACCATGAGCCAAGGAATGAGGACAACCTCTAGAAGGTAGAAAGGGCAAGGAAACAGATCTCCTTGGGGCCTCTAGAAGGAACCAGCCCTGCAGACACCTTGATTTTAGCCCCATAAGACTCATTTTGGGCTTCTGACCTCCAGAACTGTAGGAGAATGTTTATGTGGCTTTGAGCCGCTGAATGTATGACAATTTGTTACAGCAGCAATAGGAAACCGATACAGCCAAGTGCCTCCCAGCCCTTCTTTCAAAAAAGAAGTGTAAATGGGCATTTATTAAGCTTCTATTCTGTGCTTGTCATTTTAGGTACAGGGTCCTAAAAACAACCGGAAAGCTCAGGACTCTAACGCATTTTACAGAAGAGAAAATTGCAGATCGGAGAAGTCCAGTAATTTACCAACGCAGTTAATAAGGGAGGAGGGAGGAATTTCTTGCTACTTTCTTTATCAGAAATTTCCATAGGGGAAAAAAATCTGTTTATCCACCTAGCAGCCTGAAGTGATGAGACTGGCACGGTAGCATCTGTGACTAAGACTCAACCTTCTATGAAAATCACAATCAAGGGAAATCCTGCACTGGCTCTTTTTTGGAATCGAGCAATTTAATCTACCAAATGTACAAGAGCAGGCACCATTCAGAGAAACCCAAGGTGTGCTCTCACCTCCAAGAGCCATTTAGCGGTGTTTTAATTTACCTCACAAATTCTCTGGCCTCTCAGACTGACACTAGGCCCTGATGTGGAGGATTAGCTATCTGTAGTCTGACACAACTTCAATTGGGACCGAGACGCAGGGGTGATGGAGAACCCGGGCCCTGAGGTCAGAGAGGCATCTCTGCCATGTAGTGAGACCTGGGCCTGCAGCTGCTTCGCTTGGCCTTTTATAAAACGAATTGCCGTGAGTCAGTGGTTCTCAGACTTCATGTGTCAGGATCACCTGAACGGCCTGGCAAAATACTGGTTTCTGGGCCCCAGTTGCTGAGTCACTGAGTCTGGGGTGGGGACCAAGAACGTGAGTTCCTAACAAGTTCCAGGTGACGTGGACACTGCTGTTAAGTTCGGGGACTGCACCTGGAGAACGACGCTCTGGATCAGGGCTTCCTGACCCCGGCATGGTTGTTATTTGGGGCTGGATAATTCTTTGTGTTGGAGGTTGTCTGTGCATTATAGGGTGTCGAGCAGCATGCCTGGTCTTAACCTACTAGATGCCAGCGGCACCCTGTTCCCCCAGCTGTGACACATAAAACCATCCCCAAACACTGTCAAGTGTCCCTGGGGAGTGGGTGGGGAAGGGACAGTATTGCCCCTGGTTGAGAATCGCTGCTCTAGGTCAAAGATACCAAAAACGTACAAGAAGAAGGGAACCACTGAATGGGACTCCCAAACATCTTGGGGCTCTCGACCATGGTCCCAACTATCTATCAATGGTGTGGGTTGAATGGTGAGCGTAGGGGTTGGGACAGGTTGCCCAAACCTGTGACCCCCGCGGGCATCGCAAGGTCAGTCATGCAGTCACAGGTTCTTCCAGCCACATGGTTCATTGCCTTCTCAAAGTTTCCCCAAGTTCTCAGAGAAGCCACCTTTCAGGTGCAGTGACTCAGCCCTGTCACTAAGGACAGAATGGCCACCGGACTAATCATTGAGCAGTGAGTCTGAGCCAGTGAAGGCACTCAGGGCCAATGTTCAAAGACGGTGTGATTGCAGATATCAAAGAGGAAAATAAATTCACAAATGGGCCCCAGGTTCCCAATTCTCAAGCTCAGCAAACCAAACCCTAAGGTACAATTTTCTCAGATTTGCAAAAGCCACGTGATTGACAGCCGGCAGGGAAAGGAAGAGGGGCTGAACCCGGGGCTGATGGATGGGTGTGGATGCAATCAGACGCGTTTTCAGAGCCTCTTCGCTCTGACACCTGCCCCCATTCTCCGTGGAGGTGGGCCCTGAATGCGCTCCTGGACCACACCCTCCGTCTCCTCTCCCCAGTGCCCATATTCTTGTAGAAAGGAACACAAGCTAATGATGGATTCCTTCAACGTGATCATCCTCACTTATGCACAAGACAAAGGCAGGATTGATGAACTCCGAGGAAGCACATTCATCGGCCTGATCTATTATGCCTTTCACCCTGGAGCAGGCAGCCAGCCTCCAAGCGCGTGTCAACATCTTAGTACTTGTCAATAGGACCTTGATTCTCTAAAGGCTGAAAGGGTTTTCATGGGTGAATGCTTAGAGCCAGCTCAGGGTTTTTGGAGCCTCACTTAAAGCCTCCAGGTGACTCTTTTTGCATCTGCTAGCTTCTTTCATCCCGAGATATCACCCTTGAGTGAGGGCAGGCAAAAGACTTTCTCCATGCATGTAAGGAAGAAATGGAGATTAAAGGCAGGGGGGCTGCGGGGAGAGGACTCCTGTGCGCTGGAAAGACCAAGGTCCTGCTCCCTGAGTTTACATCTCAGCTTTGCCGCTGGCCAAGTCCTCTAACCTCTCTGAGACTGTTTACTTACTTAACCTGCAAGATGAAAATTTAAAGAGGAACCCTGTGAGGTGGCCATCAGATTCAATAAGACTCTGGAGTCATGCTGCCTGGGTTGGCATCCTGGCTCGGCTACGTGTTAGCTGTAAAACTTCGGGAAAGTTCTTGCTTAATCTCGTTGTGCCTCGTCGCTTCCTCAGAGGATTAATCAAGTGCTTAGAACCGTGCCCAGCACTTAGAAGGTGCCTAATTCATATTTAATTTAATATTTAATTAATATCTCTCCGCTTACTTCCACTCAGGGTGCTTCCAATAAGGCCTGAGTAGTCTGTGCTCACTCATTCAGAATCAAAGATCTTGGGGGTGCCTGATGAACTAGGTTAAATAGGGTCCCCTCCCCCAAATTCATGTCTACCTAGAACTTCAGAATGTGACCTGATTTGTTTTTTTCTTTTCCATTATGGTTTACCACAGGATACTGAACGTAGTTCCCTGTGCTATACAGTAGGACCCTGTCGTTTATTCATTCTATATACACTAGTTTGCATCTGCTAACCCCTAACTCCCAATCCATCCCTCCTCCCCCGCCACCCCTCCACCTCCCCCAAGTCTGTTCTCTATGTCTGTGAGTCTGTTTCTGTTTCCTAGGTAACTTCATTTGTGAGAATGTGACCTTATTTGGAAATAGGGCCTCTGCAGATGTAATCAAGTTAAGATGAGGTCATAATGGGTTAGCGTGGGTCCTAATCTGACGGTTTATAAGAAGAGGGGGAAATGGACATAGAGACACACAGAGGAGGGAGGATGTGATGTCACACGCAGGGAGAAGGCCATGTGAAGACAGAGGCAGAGACTGGAGGGATGTGTCCACAAGCCAAGAATTGCTGGCAACCACCAAGAGCCAGGAAGAGGCAAGGAAGGATCCTCCCCTAAAGCCTTCAGAGAGAGCACGGCCTTGCAGATGAGCTGATTTCAGACTTCTAGCTCCAGAACTAGGAGAGAATAAATGTCTGTTGTTTAAGCCACCTGGTTTGTGGAACTTGGTTGGAGCAGCCCTAGGAAACTAACACACTGAACATCAAGGGAAGCCTGTTTGTCCATCCCTCTGCCTCCTGGCTCAAGACCAATGACCACTGCATTCCCCTCTCAGGAACTGAGATACTAATTTCCACCTGACTTCCATCACCTGGTTGAGAAAGATCTAGAGCAGAGGTCAGCAAACTTTTTCAGTAAAGTATCAGATAGGAAATATTTGAGACTTTCAGCCCTTACAGTTTCTGTCACAGCTACTCAACTCTGTACTGTAACTCTGAAGCAGCCATAGGCAATGCATAAACGAACAGGCATGGCTCTTTTCCAATAATACTCTATTTATGGACACTAAAATTAATTTCATATAGTGTTCACGAGTCATTAAATAGTATTCTTCTTTTGCTTTGTTTCACTTATTTAAAAACGTAAAAGCAAATTCTTAGCTTGCGGGCAGCACAAAAACAGGCAAGGGGTCAGTTTCTTTTTTTTTAACGAAGTGAAATTCACATAACATAAAATTAACCATTTTAACATGTAAGATTCAGTGGAATTTAACATATTCACAGTGTTGTATAAACATCACCTCTGTCTAGTTCCAAACCATGTCCATAACCTCCCCAAAGGAGGCTTATGAAGCAGCCACTCCCTGTTTTCTGCCCCCCTGCAGTCCCTGGCAACTACCTATCTGCTTTCTGTCTCTAAGGATTTGCCTAATTCTGGCCATTTCATATCAATGGAATCATACAATACATGGCCTTTTGTGGCTGCTTTCTTTCACTCAGCATCATGTTTTCAAGTTCATCCATGCTGTTGCATACATCAGTGCTTCATTCTTTTTTATGGCTGAATAATATTCCATTGTGTGGATAGACCACATTTGGTTTATCCATCCAGCCACTGATGGGCATATGGGTGGTTCCCACCTTTTGACTATTGTGAATCCTGCTTCTATGAACATCTGTGTACAAGTACTTGTTTGAAAACCTGTTTTCAATTCTTCTGGGTATACATCTAGGAGTAGAATTACTGGGTTTTATGGTAATTCTGTGTTTAACTTTTTTGAGTAACCGCCAAACTGCTTTTCACCGCGGCTGCACCATTTTGCTTTCAGTGGGCCAGATGAGACTGGTAAGTCATAGTTTGCCAATTGTATGAGTTAGACAAATGAAATATAGGGCCCTCTCAGTCTATTCATAGTTTTCCTAATTTTTATAGAAACATGGATGCAGGAAATTTTTCATGATGATTAATCCAATTAAATAAAGATTAAAACAACAAGAGCACATAGTCTAGGCAGCGGCTGGCATTCTGCCTTGTTATTGGAGAGACAACAGGAGGGGTGGGCACTGTGGGGGAGCTAGAGACCACGTACTGATTTCAAGCAGCGACCACCACTCAGCTCTCGTCCTTTGTGGCCAAATGGGAATGAGGGTCCAGAGCTGCTAGATTTTCTGGGTTTTCCATGAGAAACCAGAATTCAGATTTTTATGTGAAATTCCCCAATTTTTAAATGTTGACTATTAATTCAGGGGAAAGATGAATTCATTTGCATGGGCCAAGCAGTCCATATTCAAGATGTCTAATCTCTTGTGTCTGCCTCTAAGATTGTTGGTGGCCTCTTCTAAAGAGGGGGACAAACGGAGTCCCTGGGATCTCAGTAGATTTTAGCCTCTGAGAGGAACTGCGTGTTCTGAGGTTCTCCCAAGAGTCTGCTGACGGACAGATATGTGCACCCTGAGTTTGGGTGAGTGCTAGTGTGACAAACATGTTGACTGGGGTTAAGGAGCCTCTCTCCAAGCCAGCAGAGCTCCAACATCCATTAAAGTTCCTCTAGTGTTGCTGATAAGGACCCCAAACTTCATAAACTGTCACTCGATGGTGGGGGGCAGTGGGGGCGTGGGGGTGCGGTGGTCCACTGGACTACATTACAGTGGGCTTATTTCATGCCTCAGATGGAATCCAGAAATAAGCAAAAGAAACCAAAGAAAGAAACAGTGAGGCCAAAGTGAGGAAGGTTCATCCACAAAAGGAAGACAGGCGCTTCCAAAATGTTATGGCAGTGAGTTGGGAGATTGGCAATAAAGCTTTGCCCACTGGCGAGAGCGTAGGGCTGGGGATCAGGCTGGGTTTTAAGGGATGCTCTGCTAACTAGGGTCAGTCACTTCGCCTCTCTGTGCCTCAGTTTCTTCATCCGTTAGATGGAGATCCTGGTAAGCATTCTTCCTGCTTCTCTGACTTGCAAGTTCAAAGTGTTTGGGGTTCTAAGATATAATTCGGCTAGTCCCAATACTTATTACATGTACCACACTAACCCTAATAAATGCTCCATGAAAAAAAGCCAAGGATTCCATGCTCATCAAGCTTTGAAGAGTCACCATTACCAGTATCACAAGTTTCGAAAAGTCTTGTAGTAAAAGAGACCTTGTTTAACTTGTTATAACCTAGATTTTCCAAAGTTGTTTGACCTTGGTTCTTACCCTCCCTCCCCACATCACACCTATTAACATCCCACATAACTTGTCCTCAACAAACACACAACGAACACCCAGGGGCGGTGGAGGGACCCCCAGAGGCTAAGAGCCGGGGGTTAGCCTATAGCCCCTTGAAGCTTTTAAACAGCTTCCCGCCTGCCCCATCCTGGCTTCGGTCTTCCACCCCCAGTTCCTGGCTCCCCTCTCCAGCTGTGACCCCCACTCCAAAAGGAGAGGAAGGGTCACAGAGGCTCCCTTAAAGAAGAGTAGGACAGGAAAAGTCCTCCAACTCTACCCATTAATGAGAGTGACAGCAAGAGCTCAAATCTCAGCTCGGTCACTTCCTAGTCGGGCGCTTCGGGCAAGTTACTCCTCTCTGTTCCCGTTTCTTTGTTGCAAATCAGTAACATCCATGCCCCACGGTGGTGGTCATAGCTCGTGTAAGATGCTGGAATCCACGGGCAGTTCTGTAGGTGATGGGACCCCGTGCAGCCAGGCCCGTCCCTGAGCGGCACCTGCAGGCTGATTTGTGCTGTTTCTCTGTGCTTGATGGCAATGATCTTCAAGAACAAGGGACAGGTCTGGTTCATCTCAGCCTCCCGGGTGCTGGCCCAGGACCCGTGTGGCTCAGAGGGATCGCTACTGAAGACCTAGGTGCAGTAAATTAAGGTAGGGCTAGGCCAGTTTGCACACAGAGGAAATCCCTCTAATAGTAATTAACTGAAATGTATTCACTGTCCTAAGAGCTTGGTATACATGACTGCATTTGGTCTTTCCAAGGACTATGGGAGAGAGGCAAGTATATGCCCCTTCTGCAGATAAGGAGACTGATCTCAGAGAGATGCACGGCTGGTTGGCGGCAAAGCCAGCACTGAGCTCAGGGTGAGCAGCCTGAGAAAACTGCAAAGGGCCAGGTCTGCACCACACTGGAGGGACCACTGCTCCCTCCTGGCATGGGGAGCTGGGAATCCTGGGATCTGCTTGCCTCTCCAAGCCCCCTAACGTCTCCCCCAGTAGGGAGATCTCCAAATAGGGATCAGGCAAAACTCAGAGCTGCCTTGGGCTCATGCTCTATCACCCAAGTTGCATCAACAGAGCTCCTTGGAAAGGAAACTTCAGAGGAACAATGAGCTGGCTTGATGGGCAAGGGGTGACGATGTCAGGCACTCAGCTGACAGGAGATTAACCCGGGGGTTCTATGGATCTGAGGCTAATAGACAGGTATGACAGGAGGGTGCAAGGTTTCTGACACCACTGGGGACCTTCTGAAGAGAGCAGGGCAGAGTCTAGGTGCAGTTGCTGCCACATGAGACTGGGTTGTCCCCAAGGTCACTGAGCATGAGTGATGGCTCCTGAGCAGGGACACCCAAGCCACAGGAACCACCACTACGCGGGGCCAGCTCAACTGTGCAAGGGGAGTGCCCCGCCCCCCAGGGAATGATATTTAAACTCTGAGCCTCAGTTTCTTCATCTGTACAGTGGAGCTGAAAATAGTGCCAGCCTCCTGGGCTTGTTAAATGACAAACTGCCCATCAAGTGCCTAATGATGTCTAAGGCTTGCCAGTATTTTATTATAAGCTCGCCTGGACCACAAGCTCCTCAAAGCATAGCTGTGTCTTATGCAGCACGTAGAAAAGTATCGGGCATGTAGTAGCTGCTCAATTAAGAAAAACAATATCTGCCGAATGAAGGAATGAACAAACGAAGGAAACCTCAGATCATTTCATCATGGCCTCTTGATTTAGATTTGTAAGCCATCATTATTACTTTTAAAACAAGGAGATCTCAGCTCAGAGAATAAAGAAACTCGCTCAAGAATTCAGAGGCTTGCATTTGTGGCCTGATCCCAGAACTCTGCGGAAACAGCATCAGAGCAGCTACTCCGCTTGGCACAGAAAGGTCAGTGCTGGGGGCCCGTGAAAATGTTTTCATTTTCATTTCTTTATAAATTAGAAAAAAAAATGAATGTATGAATAATGAGTATATAATACTCAATCCAGCATGGGCTATAGTTGTCTTAATGATGATGTAGTCACAAAGCATGATTTTTAATTCTATTTTAATGGAGGAAGGGGCTCACGAAGGCAAAAGTGCCTCGGGGCACCCTGGACAGTATGGACCCCCGTGGGGACACACCCACGGGAAGCAGTGTGGAGCCGTGAGCGGAGGCTACTTGGTGGAGCTAAGCACTGTGAGGCCTGAGGATGGGCACGGGCTGGGGGGGAGTAATAGCTCATGCTGGGGTTGCACGGGGAATTCTGGGAGGCCACCCTTAGCCAGGGAGCCTCCTTCCTAACTTCTGTCAACAGGAAGCAGGGCTTTCTCTCAACCTTCTTCCTTTACACGCTCCCCATTACTCCCTACAGCCCCGTCTGTCCCCCCCTTATCTCACCTTGGTCCCAACCTCAGACAGACACATCTAGGCTTGGGGAAGAGGCGTGTCATTTTGGAGCCAGGTGGCTTGTTGATTTCATGCACTGGGTCCAGAAGGAGCCACCCCTGCGTTCACATCCCAGCTCCGCCGCTTTGTAGGTGAGAGATCTCAGACAGGTGACTTCATCTCTCTTGGTCTCAAGTTCCTCATCTTTAAAATGGGGATAAGAACCTTCCACAGGGTTGGCGTGAGAATAAGCAAGGTAACAATCTATGTACAGTGCCTGGCATAGAATAAATGCTCAAGAAGCAATCTCTGCCGCCTCCATCTGACAGAATCTCTAAGCAGCAGAGTTCAACTAACTCAGAGGTCAGCAAACTGGCTAGATGGCCAAATCCAGCCCACTATTTACGGCTTCAATCTAAGAATGGTCTTTACATTTTTAAGTGATTAAAACAAATTTTTTTAAAGAACACTTTGTGACAAATCATACGAAATCCAAATTTCAGGGTCCATAAACAAAATTTCATTGGCACACAGTGGTACCCATTCCTGTCTGTATGTCTCTGGCTGCTTCTGGACTACAGGGACAGAGTTGAGTAGCTGTGACAGAGACCACACGGCAGCATTTCTCTGCTTCGGCACCGCTGACGTTTGGGGCTGGATAAATCTTTGTGGTGAGGGCTGTCCTGTGCATTGCAGGATGTTGAGCAGCACCCCTGGTCTCTCCCCACTAGATACCCACGGCACTCCTTCCCCAGTTGTGACAACCAAAGCGTCTCCAGACACTGGGAATGCGAAATCAACCCCCAGTTGCAAACTACTGCCATATGGCCCACAAAACCTAAAATATTTACTATCGGGCCCTTTATGGGAAAAGTTTGCCAGAGCCTGAGCTAACCCAACTTCCCTGTTACATAAATGAAGAAACAGTCACGGGGCGGGGAAAAGAGCTGCCTAGATCCACCCAGCTGGATAGTTTTCTTATTTTTATATTTTTCCGGAGTGTTCTTTCTACTATATTATTAACCAGCCTCCTGGGTAGGAAAATTTTTAGCTTTTAGGGAGTATAAATCAGTACAATTTTCATAGCGTAATATGGCAACCTAATTCAATAGCTTTATAAATATGCACGCACTGTGACACAGAAATTATTCTTCTAAAAAATGCCACCTAAGGAAATAATCATGGCTGCACACAAAGCTCTGTAGCTATGTGATTGTTTTGAAATCGTAGAATTATTTAGAATGTCCCCAAATTAGAGAACAACCCAAATGTCATACAATAAGAGAATGCGTAAATAAAACACAGGACATAAGACACTATGCAGCCATTAAGGTTGGTCCCAATTAGAAAAAATAGACACAGATATCCTAAATTTTCATATATAAATAAAAATATATGTGGGGGGGAGAAAAACACTGAAGATATCTACATTTCACAGTATAAATAAGAACACTCTCTAAGAAATAAAATTACTTCTGTAATAGACCATTATTAGTCTATTGCGTTGTTAATTTTAATTTTTAAACGAACCTGAAATCATCGTTCATTCCTCCCTCCCCTCCTCTTACCCTCAGCCCACCATGTAGGCTTGGAGTTGTGAAATGAAGCCTGTAGGGAGTATGAATCCTCGGGTGGGGAGGGGTGGCGGTCAAAGGAAGCTTGGGCAACTCTAACTTGGTTCTGATTTACAAAAGAAAGCTCAGAAGGTCCCACAGGGTATGGCAAGACCAGGGTTAACATATGGTCTCTTTTAAAATTTCCAAACTAGTCAAATCAAGGTGTGCCCCTGAGCATGATAGAAATTTGACAATAGTTGAAAAGACACACGTGTATTCATTGCAGACTACCTGCTATCAGGAAGCAGGGTGACAAGTGGATGGATCATGGCATGGCAGGCACCAATAAAGCTTATGTTCATGGGAAGGAGATAGGGAAGGTGAGGGGACACCTGGGGGGCCCAGGAGCCATGACGTGGCCAAGAAAAAAGATGTGTGGAGCCGAAGTGATGGCGGAACCCAGTGCTCAAGCAGCAACTTGGAGCCTCTTCTAATGACTGCTTCAGAAACCCATGGTCTCCTGGAGAACCACAGATAATCCTAACCAGTGATCATTCAAAATCACATTTGTATTCAGCCTCAAATAGGAAGGAAATTCAGACACATGCTACAACCTGGATGAGCCTTGAAGACATTATGCTCAATGACATAAGCGAGTCACAAAAGATCAAATCTTGTAGGATCCCACTGGCACTTAGAGTAGTCAACATTATAGAGACAGAAAGTAGAATGGTGGTTGTCAGGGACTGGGCAGAGAGGAAATGGGAAGTTAGTATTTAATGGGTATAGAGTTTCTGTTTGGGAAGATGAAAAAGTTCTGGAGATGGGTGACAGTAATGGTTGCCCAACAATGCAAATGTATTTAATGCCACAGAACTGTATGCTTAAAAACCATTAAAATGATAAATTTTATGTTACATATATTTTACCACAATAAAAAAATGAAAAAAGACTTCCCTGGTGGTCCAGTGGTTAGGACTCTGTGCTTTCACTGCCGAGGGCAAGGGTTCAATCCCTGGTCTAAGGTCGGGGAACTAACATCCAGCAAGTCTTGTGGTGAGGCCAAAAATTAAAAAAAAAAAAAGAAAGAAAGAAAGAAAGGAAAAAAATCACACTTGTGTTTGACTTTGGAAGGAATGATGCAGCTCTTTTTGGCAGAAGGTTTCCTTTCTCTAGGGTCACTCAGGACAATATTTAAATGCCTTTGTACTCCCTGGAGAAAGCATCCAGTAACCTGCTAGAACAACTTAGATTTTCTATTTTCTAAGACATATGAATGGGCAAGTCACAGAAGAAAACCCAATGACCAATACATCTATCAAAAAATGTTTAACTTTACTAATAATTAAATAATCACATGTTAAAACAAAACCATTTTCACCTATCAAGCTGGACACCTTGATGAAGACCAATAGTATCCAGGGTTGGTGAAAGTATAAGAAATGACTCTCTCATGCTCTCTTATGAGACTGTAAATCAGTAGGAACTTATTGGAAAGAAATTTGTTGGAACCTATCAAAATTTGATATGCACACAACCTTTGACCAAACAATTCTACTTCTAGTAATATATCTTATAGAAATATGAGTTTATGAGACACATCTCACTGGCCTCCCCCGATTCTCCCAGCCTCACTGCCTCCTGGACGCTCACTCTGTCCCAGCTGCCACCCTGCAGACCCATCCCATGGGGCCTGAGTGGTTTAGCCACCTGAGGCTGATCAAGAGCACATCCAGAAGTCTCTGGAGCCCCCTCACTGGACTCAGAAGAAACACCATCCAATAAACAAGGTCCTACTGCATAGCACAGGGAACTATATTCAATATCCTGTGATAAACCATCATGGAAAAGAATACGAAAAAGAATGTGTGTATATACCAAATGTAAAATAGATAGCTAGTGGGAAGCAGCCGCATAGCACAGGGAGATCAGCTCGGTGCTTTGTGACCACCTAGAGAGGTGGGATAGGGAGGGTGGGAGGGAGACGCAAAAGGGAGGAGATATGGGGATGTATGTATATGTATAGCTGATTCACTTTGTTATACAGCAGAAACTAACACACCATTGTAAAGCACTTATACTCCAATAAAGACGTTAAAAAAAAAGAATGTGTGTGTGTGTGTGTGTGTATATATATATATATATATATATATATAAAACTGAATCACTTTGCTCTACAGTAAAAATTAACACAACATTGTAAATCAACTATACTTCAATAAAATAAATTAAAAGAAGAAACACCATCCTGTGAGGCATGGGATCTGGCCTCTGAGCAGCTGCCAAATGGGCTGAATGACACAACCTATAAGTGTGGGAGGGTTAACGCACCACGGGGTGAACCAAGACCACTGGAAGACAGACTGTGAGAAGCAGGCAGGCAGATCCATTTCCTCTCCTTTCCTCTCCTGAGTGGTCTGTTCTTAAGACGCAGTTTCCCTGCCCAGCCTGTCCTGGGGCATCCCATGTGGAAGAGCAGATGCACCTGCTGAGTGATGTTGTGCCTCTTTGTGGCTCACAGTGGACCAGTGGCCAGGATGTCATTGCTTCTCCTTCTTCCCTTATTTCTCACTTTCGATGCCCTGGGTTTGTGCCTCCCAAATAAAGCAATAGCACTTAATCCTTGCCTCAGACTCTGTGCTCTGAGGCAGGTTAAAACAACTAACAGTGTGCTCAGAGAGCTGCATACAAGATGTTGTGGTAACGACAGTTCAATAAAATAACGGAGCAAATATAATAAAACAGAAGCAGACTCATACAGAACAAACTAGTGATTATCAATGGGGAGAAGGATGGGGGAGGGGCAAGATAGGGGAAGGAGATGATGAGGTACAAACTGCTAGGTATAAAATAAATAAGATACAAGGATGTAATGTACAGCACAGGGAATATGGCTAATTTTTTAAAATAACTTTAAATAGGGTATAATCTATAAAAATATCGAATTCACTATGTTGTATACCCGAAACCAATATAACATTGTAAATCAACTGTACTTCAGTTTAAAAAATACGGGCGCAAATAAATAAATTATACTGCATCCAAAGTATGAAATATTATATGTCTTTAATACCACAGACATATATGTAATGATATGAAAAGATGTCCTTGATATATTAAGTGAAAATACACAAGGTGTAGAATAACATAGTTAATAAATTTTAAAAATAGAACACTACTATATGTATAGAAAAAAAATTCAGGAAGGATACACTCAGACTGGTTTAAGTGGACATATTCTGATGGTGGGATTTGACCTTTTTACGTGATATATTTGTTTACTGTTTGAATTTGTTGCGATAGTATAAATTACTTTTTGTAATTAAAAGAAAAAATTGTAAAAGTCTAGAGAAAACTTGTTCTAAGCATAAGACACCCAGAAGAAAGGACACGAATGGATAATTAAGAATTGACTGGACTTGTTCAGTCTCTATTAAAAAAATGCCCTGAAACTCTCTGGAATACATGTCCCTCAGTGGGCTACTCAGAACTCTAGTTCATCATCTGATAAAATGTGAATTTATTATCACTATTAGGAGTAAATGATAGATCCCACTGAAAAGGAACCTAACAAGAGATAAAAGGGAAGGCAACTGACATCTCCATGTGGAGAAAGTTCTCTCAATACCTTCCTGTCGTACTTTTGCGCATTCAACTGTGGGAATTTGAGGAGAGGAAAATGAATCAATGTTACAGGACTGGCTTTTAATTTACACCCGTGAAATAATTTTGATGGTTGCTCATAAGTGTTTAACTAATGTTTATTCTGGAAATGTCACCACTGCCTCTGAAATTTACTTTGATATTCTCTGAGCATTATCTCTCTATTTATATGTGAGTGTGGAAACACTTGCTCTCTGTTTCCTGTCCTGATATTTTTGACGTGCTAAGACCTGGCTTGAATTTGTTAATAGTGGTTGCAGTTGAGATAAAGTTTATCTTAAAAGAAAATCTATTTCATTTTTTATCCTCTCACACCAATATACAAACCAGGAACACACCCAATGTACATATCAGGAACACCCAATATACACACCAGGAATACTCAGTATACACACCAGGAACACCCAATATTCATATCAGGAACACCCAATATACACACCAGGAACACTCACTGTACTCAGCAGGAACACCTAATATACACACCAGAAAAACCCAACATACACACCAGGAATACCCAATATACACACTGGGAACACCCTTGGCCTCTGGGGTGTTCCCCACTCCAGTGTACCTGCTACAGGAGCAGGAATCTTGGGGTAACAGCAGAGGTGACCACCCACTCTGTCTTCCCCTGGTGAGACACACCCAGAGTGCTGAGAAAGCATGTTCCCTTCCCTCCAGTTACATAACCTGCTCAGGCATCCTATTCCATTTTAGTCTAGAAGAACTCATTGTGCCTTAAAGACCTTAGAGCAGCTCAGGCACAGGGGTTAAATCCTGCACAATGACTCAAGGCTTTGAGAAGAGTAATATCTGCTAAGCAACATTAAATACTTTGCTGTTCTTTGCTACTTCCCTTTCCCCACCCCATTACCTGCCCATCCCCAAGTCTTCAGTCTTCAGTAAAACATGAATTTACGACTATGTCCACCTTGGAACAAAGCAGACTGGAGAGACCAATGTGATGTGGAGAGGTGGTGGCAAGCTCCTGTGAAACTTGGGGTGCTTTGTCATGAGGCCACTCAAGCAGCCCTATAGAAAGATTCACATGGAGAGAAACTGATCCTGCCTGCCAAAAGCCAGCACCAACTTGCCAGCTGTGTTAAGTGCACCACCTTGGAAGTAGATACTTCAGCCTCTGCTATGGTCTGAATCTGTCCCCCACCGAATTCATATGTTGAGATCCTAACTGCCAAAGGATGATGGTTTAGTAGGTGGGGACTTTGGGAGGTGCTTAAGCATGAGGGTGGAGCCCTCATGAATGAGATAAGTGCCTTATAAAAGGAGAGATTCCTAGCCCCTTCCACCATGTGAGGACACAGCAAGAAGGTGCCAACTATGAACCAGGAAGAGAGCCCTCATATGATGGCTGGCACCATGATCCTCATTTCCAGTCTAAGAAACTGTGAGACTTAAATGTCTGTTGTTTATAAGCCATCCAGTCTGTGGCATTTTATTACAGCAGCTCCAGTGGACTTAGACTGTCTCGGTCAAGTCTTCAGATGAGCCTGCAGCCCCAACATCTTGCTTGCACTCTCATGAAAGACCCTTATCCAAAACCACCCAGCTAAGCTGCTCCAAAATTCCTTACAGAACTGTGAGATAATAAAGGTATGTTGTTGTAAGCCACTAAGTTTTGAGATAATTTGTCATGCAGCAACAGATAACACATACAGATTTTTAAAGAGAAAGAACTTCAGTGCATAGTACAGTGCCTCAGAAATATTTAAATAAATATTTTAATAATGCTGAATCATTAAATGGGTGAATTTTGAAAAAAGAAAGGCATCAGAAAAAAATCAGAATAGGTAAATAACCCTCCAGTCACCATGCCCCATAAGGTAAATACATTTTCTTCATTCACACTGTATGAGGGCTTAAGTTATTTCATGAGTGTTAAAGAACTGGGTGATTCCAGAAGGCTATAGAACTTGGGATCCTGGGATCCCATGCCATTTCTTTTTTATGGGGAAAAGGAATGGAAGGAAGTATCGTAGAGCTAATGGACACTGTGAGGCACCCCCCAGATACCCTCTCAACCCAACAACTGCCCTTGGCTGAAGAAAGCAGCCTTGCCCAAAGCACACCCCCTCCCTGAGGACAGCCCACTACTAAAGACTCGTCAGTGAAGGCATATAAAGACCTGAGCACTTTGTCCCTATTGAGAACATCTCTGCACCACCAGCCCAGCTTGAGTGCCCTGTGAGGTTCGATGAGGTCTTTATTGAGACTGTATCACAGCCCAACTTCTCCTTCTGTCCAATTTTGCATCCTTTACACCCCCACAGCTGTAGATGCCAAGAGTGCTCCCCAAGAAACTTCCTACATGCTAATTTCCATCTCAGACTCTGCTTCCCAGGAAACCACCTGCAGCACATGGCAAATCAGGGAAATAAAGCTGGGCTCCATGACTCACCTTCCTTCCATTTTTTTCTTCTTTCCCTCCTTCCTTTCCTTCATTATTCATTCATTCATTTATTCACACATGCATGCATGTAATAAGCATTGACTGAGCAACCTCCATGAAACAGGAACTGAGCTTATCAGGAAGCCCACTGATCTTATCAGTTTTACTAAGAGGTGCTTGCATATATTTTTCTTTGTATTCATTCTGTTCGGGGTTCAAGGCACTTCTTAAAGCTGTAGCTTGATGTCTTTTGTCATTTTTGGAAATTTCTCTATCATTATCACTTCAAATGTTGCTTTTATCTCTTTCTTTATCTCCTCTCCCTCTGAAATCCCAATTACAAGTATATTAGGCCATCTCAGCATATCCCATATGTCTCACATACATTCTTCTCAGTATTTTCTCTATCTTTATTTTCCCTTTGTGCTTAGGTCTCGGTATTTTCTTCTGACCCACCTTCCAGTTCACCAATTCTCTCTTCAATATGTCTAATTTGCTAACTTTTAAACCCATGTATTGAATTATTAATTTCAGTTATTATGTTTTTCAGTTCTGGAATGCCCATTTGATTTTTTATAGTTTCCAGATCTCTGCTAAAATTCTCCATTTTGTCATCGAATTTCTTATATACCTTAATCATAGTTACCTAAAGTCCATGTCTTACAGTGAAATATAAGCAATAAAAAATAACAAACCACTGCTAACTGCAACAATAGAAATGAACTTCAAAAACATTATGCTGAGTGTAAAAAGCCAAACACAAAAGAATACCTACTATATGAATCTATTTACATGAAACTCTAGAAAATGTAAACTAATGTATAGTGACAGAGGGAAGATAAGTGGTTGGTGGGACTGGGAAGATGGAGGGATTAACTGCAAAGGGATATGAGAATTTTGGGGGGTGATGAAAATGTTCTGTATCTTCACTGTGGTGGTGGTTACCCAGGTGTATACACTTGTCAAAATCCATCCAACACCAAATTTAAATGGGTGCAACTTATTACACCTTGATAGTGTTGGTTTTAAAAAACCTAAATTAGACCTACACTACTTGAGGAGCCAGCTTCTAATTCTGGCAAATCCTGAATCACATGAATTAAGAAATTGAATCATGATAAAATAAAAGATTAAGTCCATGTTTGACAACTCAAATAACTCTTCTGGGTCTGTCTTTTCCTTCTGGTTTTAAGTCATGTGGTTTTGACTCCTAACACGCTTGGTAATTTTTTTTTTTACTGAATTCCTAAAACTGTGTCTGAAAATTGAGGTAATTTGAGATTCCGGATGATGTTATTTTTCTCCAAAAACGACTGAAATTTTGCTTTTCGCAGGCAGTTAAGAGAGGGGAAAATCACATTAATCCAACCAGGGACTCAGCAGATTTGAAGCTCAGCTTTATTTTTATAAGCACTGGTGTGTTTCTAGTTTCCCTTTCCTCCTAGAGCATAGCCCCTCAGGTCCCTACTGGACACATTGCTATCTACCAGGGTCCCCTTCTGTTTTTCTTGAGCTCCACTTTTTCTTCCTCAGCCCCAGGAGGTGAAGGAAGTTCTTAGCTTCTCAGTCTCTCAGCTGCCATTTTGGAATTAACCGATACCATGAGTGGAAAAGTAGCACTGAACTATGGGCTCACTTCCTGTACCTCCCTTCTTTCTAGGAGCCCCACAGTGACCTGAGTACCTTACTGATGCCTTTAAACAGATTGTTAAAAATATCTTATCCAGCATTTCTAGTTATTCTTGCTGGAGGGTTGGTCCACAAAAGTACAGCTCACCATTGCTGGAAGTAGGAATTTCTTCAGAGCCCTGGGGAGACCCAGATCCAAGGCCAGTCCCTACCTTCCAGAAACTGACAACTTTCAATTTTCATTAATTACTACAAGGATGTCTGCTAGACGTCCAGGCTACCAAGCGGGTGCAACTGCTCTCCCCAGCAACATTTTCTGTGTGCAATTGGCCTCATAGAACAGTTAACTTCCAATTTTGAAAATGCTAATGATAATGCACATATGTACAGCATGTCAGAATGTCTTAAGCAATTCCATTCCATCATCTTACTTGAGCCTCACACTTGACACTTTTTTTAAACAGCTTTATTGAGGTATAATTTACAAATTGTAAAACTCACTCAATTTAAGTGTACAGTTCAGTGAGTTTTAGTAAATTTACAGAGTTGTGATCGTCCTCACAACTCAATTTTAGAACATTTCCATCACCCCAGGAGACACCTTGTGCCCATTTGCAGTTACTTCCTGTTCCCATTCCCAGCCCCAGGCAACCACTAATCTATTCTCTGTCTCTATATATTTGCCTTTTCTGGACATTTCATACAAATAAAATTGTATAGTATGTGGTCTTTTACGTTTGTCTTCTTTCATTTATCACAGTTGATCTTTAATGAAGGTATTGCTACTTTCACTTTACAAATGAGAAAGTTGATGGTCAGAGAGCTTAAGAGACTTGCCCAAAGTTGATCAGCTGGTTCATGACAAGGGCACTGGGATTTGAACCCATATCTGAGAGCTCTTTCCCTCTACCAAACTGCCACCATCATATGCAAGCTGCCTTAAAGCCGGAGCTAGTCCTAACGGTGCCTAGATCCTGAGTGATGACCACAGTGTCTGGCCCATCATGGGTGCTCAGTAATTATTTGTTGTACTGAAGTTAACTGATCCTTTCTAGTTCCTGCCCCTGTCCTTATTCACTATCCCCAGGTACCATTTTGAGTGACCTCATATTGACTGTCATTAGTTGATATTCACCTAGGGATCACACATTTGTGTCATGGTTGACCAAAGGCAAACAAAGGAAAGAAAAATGAAGAAATTAAGGAAGTACACCCAGCACAACAGTTTGTGGATTAACTATTATTGAAGCTCATGCACTCCAGAGCTCCCAGTGAACAGATATCTGTGCCCTGATAGAAATAAGTTAGGTTTGCCCCTAGCTCCATGATGGGATAGACAGAAAGGTGGGCCCATTCTCTGGCTACATGGCTTAGGATGCTGGTATCAGGTCAAGGAACCTCTCTGTGGTCCATTACCAATAACCAATGTGCGGGTATTTCCCATTCTCCTTTTTTTCCAGGCTGTTTCATTCCTAGTTCTCATAACTTAGACTTAGCAAGTTCTGGGAAAGTAGGGGGAGAACAAGATCCAGTCTGGTCATACCTCATAGTCCCTACCCATGTATTCAAAACAAAACCTAAATATGTAGTGAGCCCTTACCAGCTGTAAATCTCTGCAGTAAGATTAGGCGGATATATAATCTAAGTCCCTACTTCCAAAGAATTTTATTACTGAGTTGGAAGGCAGTATAGAAAAGAGGTTAAGAGCACAGGATCTGGAATCAGATTCCAGGTTTGTGTCACAACCGCACACTTAACTAGCTGCATGCACTTAGGCAGGTTTTTTCTCTGTGTCTCACTCTCCTCAACTGTAAAATGGGGATAATGATAGTATCTACCTCAAAAGGTTCTTATGGGCTTCCCTGGTGGCGCAGTGGTTGAGAATCTGCCTGCCAATGCAGGGGACACGGGTTCGAGCCCTGGTCTGGGAAGATCCCACATGCCGCAGACCAACTAGGCCTGTGAGCCACAACTACTGATCCTGCGCGTCTGGAAACTGTGCTCCGCAACAAGAGAGGCCACGATAGTGAGAGGCCTGTGCGCCGCGATGAAGAGTGGCCCCCGCTTGCCGCAACTAGAGAAAGCCCTCGCACAGAAACGAAGACCCAACACAGCCAAAAACAAACAAATAAATAAATTAATTAATTTAAAAAAAAAAAAGGTTCTTAACAAGAATTTAAATTATATCATCATGCAAAGGGGTTGGTACAGAGCAAGAATTCAGTTATTGCATCCACATATACTTGTATGTAAGTAACACAGACATTCTCTTGTTAATAGTATCATACCAATGTCATTTTCCTGGTTTTGGTAATATAGTATAGCTATGCAAGGTAATGTCACTGGGAGAAGCTGAGTGAAGGGTACACGGGAACCCTATACTATTTTTGCATCTTCTCATGAGTCCAATGTTATTTCAAAGTTAAAAAAAAAAACTTTAAAAAATTCCAAAGCCAAATATAAAAACGTTAATCATAACACAGACTTTCTGCCCAACAACCATCCTCTACCACCAGCCACACCTCCACGCTTTAGCCTCCACAATACTAATTTGCAAAGGGAGACAGATGAAGGGGCCAGAGACATTCCATGGATATCCTGGGGATGCATTTGCACACTCTATTCTATCAATTTAGGGAGCTAAGGGATAATCTCATTCAGCACTTGAAAATTACATAACTGTGTTGGCCTCACAAGCAAGACAGCACCAGTTGCAAAACTCAAGCCCACCTTGATGGAAGAGTCTCAGACCATTTCCACCAATGACTCCCAATGCAACCATAGGCATGTCACCATAATTCTCAGCACTTCTGATTTTTAAAACAGAGGAGAGGATGGAAAAAGCACCCGATCCTCTAAGAATCCAGGATTTGAGATGTGAGTCGCTCAGGATTGAATCATCATTTCCTGCATCTTATTTTACATGCGTAATTCAAGAGCTCAGAGAGTCAACACTATCGAGATTCACAATTAGCCTTCACAGACTGCACCCAAAACAGCTGCAAAGCAAAAGAAAGATTCTCTTGCAGAGAGCCTCTTTGATAAGACAACGAAAATTATTTTACTCAACTGGCATCTCCTTCTCAATGAGCCTATTTGTGCAATTTGAGTGTTGTGCAATTTAGTTATCAAGACTTCTTTTTTCCCTGTCCCCAGAAGACAAGGTCAAACAGGATTATACACATGTTCATACCTTCCACTGACTTGAAGAAAGGCAGCACCATGACTAACTCACACTGGTTGAAAAACGTTCTCTTACATCTGCAGAAAACTTCCAGGTCCACTATATACTAAAATACTTTAATTAAGTAGAATTTTCAGAACCATGAATTATTTATAACTGTTCTTTACTCCCCTTTTAGGAATAAGAGGAAATTGTTCCCCAAACCCAGTTTAAGTTGATTTCCACTCAACAAATATTTACTGAACTTCTTCTATACTCTAAACATGGTGTTAAATGCCAGGACTATGATACAAGCTTTGAACTTCGTCCTCCTGGCACACACAGTCAGGTCTGGGAGAAAGACAAGGAGCCAGACAATTACAGAGCACTGAGATAGGCAAGTGCTCCACTGGAGGAAGTTTAAGCTAGTGGGTCAAAGCACAGTTTTTAAGAAAAAGAGCTGACATTAAAACCGGACTCTGCCAAGTGCTGGTCTGCAACTCTGGGCAGGCTACCCAACCTCTTTGAGCCTCATTTTCCTTTTCTTTAAACTTCATAACGCAAATCTGATAATGTGACCCAGTGCCTGGCATATGATAGACTCCCCATGGGCCCTCGGGGGTGAGTAGGCATATATACAATGATACCTAACATTTGCACATTTTTAAAATGCCTTTCTTTATTCCAGAAAGGATCTAAATCTGTTCATATTCATACATTATAGAAGGAAAAAAAGTTTTTTGGATGAGCTAATAAAAAAAGCTCAGCAAGAAGAAGATGAGAGTAGGAAACAAATGTAAAGCCTAGAAGGAGAATAGACATAACACTTAAGCTGACCATTGTGGGCAGCTGGCCAAAGATTTGATTTTGAGCTTCCTGGTAGCCAGCACAAAGAGGAAAACACAACTAGTCACCTGACCATGTCACTAGTTCCAGAATATAAAAAACGAAACAAGAGAGTGTGAGAATCACAACTCTTCCTGTTCCTGACTGCAGAAATAGGTCCTCCACAGGATACTGGTTACCATAGCAACCAACATCCTCAACAAACTCCTCTTGGGACTATCCTAAAATGTTTCAATTAATGATGAGGAAATATAAGAACCAAAATGTAGGTCAGTGAAAGGAATCCTGTGGGAAGTCAAAATGATGCAGTCCTGGTACCATCCCAGAGACTTACTTGGCGTATCAAGAAGAACTGCACATACTCTCCATAAGCTCTGCTTTTTACAAAATAAGAAATATCAGCCAGTCCTCTACGAGGGGGACTGTCTTCAGCTTCACTGAGTGTGCTACCATCTGCTTAATTGTTCAGTCCACTGGGCTCACACAGAAGTGGGTCACAGGAGTGCTCATGGACAGGCCAGGGAGATCCCTCTCAAGTAGTTTTGGGTTCCTCCCAGGACACCGAGGAGGAAGCAAGGAAAACCCTTAAGTTCTAAGGAAGTGGTGCTACACATGCCTAATGTACTCCCATGAGTAATGCCTTTCAGTATCTCCTTATGGAAATGCGAATCTACTGCAGAGTGAGGGTTGACGCATATTCTGGGTGCTCGGTTGTGTTCCAGGCGGGGAGAACAGCACGTGCAAAAGTCCTGGGGTTGGAGAGAATAGGGTGGTATGAGGGGCTGAAAGAAACCAGTATATCTGGAAGAGGGAGAGTGGAGATGAGGCAAAGAGAAAAAGAGAGGGCAGGAGAGGAGGGGTGGGGGAGGGAAAGAGAGGGAGAGAATGTGTGTGTGTGTGTGTGTGTGTGTGTGTGTGTGTATGAATGGTGCAAAATGAAGCCAGAGAGGGAGGGGTCAGAGCACACAGCCTGGTGGCCACATTGAGGAGTTCTGCCTCTGACCTAAGAGCAATGGGGGTCGTGGAAGAATGAGCAGGCGGAACTGACCAGACTTGCCTTCTGCACAGATCTCATGGGCGGCAGCGGGGTCACGGATTGGAAGAAGGGGAAGGGAGAGGAGGAGTCAGGAGGCTGTGGCTGTGGAAGTGATGGCTTCGACCCAGCAGGGAAACATGAATGGAAAGATGCAATCTGAGAACTAACTAGGAAGTGACAATAGGGAGGGACTGGGGACATAGATTTTGTGGGAGTTGTGGTCATTAAATGGGTGAAGGAGAGAGGCCCTGATGGGCGGAATGGAGGGGTGTTAATGACAGCTGGACAAACCAGAGGTCAGGACTGTGCCCTCTGCAAAAAGCAGGGACCCTGCAGATAAAGGACAACGGTACTTTTTCCTGTTGGTATTGATTCACCAAAGACCTGAGAATTTGCAACCCAGGTCAATGGGCTCCAAGAAAATTAAAAACACTCCCCAGGCTGACAAGAGACAGACGCTAGAACAAGGCTCTGAATAGTTTATTGAAAGAATGAATGAACGGCTGAATCTGGAGCTGCCATTTTAAAACTACAAGCCTGGATGATGGCCTGACCTAAAACTATTTCTGTGTTTAAAAAACATTTAGACTCTTTTGGTCAAAAAACAACTTCATGATTCTTCTTTGTGATTATTATTAACCTAGGTCTTTTCTTCTCCATCAGAAAAAAAAAAATCTTGACTTTTATCTACATTTTTCATGCCTAACTATTTTTCTTCATCTATATTCCAATATGCTAAATAATATGATAATAAATCTAGATAGTCTTTTGTCGGTTCCTTTTCTAAGTGTTAATTAACACCTGGAATCCAAATGAAACCTCAGTGTTTTCTACATACTCACAAATAAGATGAATCAAGTTCCTTGGGGGTAGAATGGGGGTAATTATCATTATTTATTAAATGAGATAATACACGAAAAAGCACTTTTAAGCCAAAAAGCATTATACAGAATGTGAGCGGTTACCATGCGTTAAACAAAAGTCCAAAGTTAAAAAAAAATCATAAAAGCCCTCATAAAAAATTTATTTATTCTGATGGAAGGAGAAAGTTAGGTGTATAAGATGGAGCTTTAAAAGGCCCTCACAAAGCTCAGATTCCCTATAGAGTTTGAAAGCCCCTGAGTCTGCCAGGCGTTCATCAGCCACCAAACTTCCATAAGCTAACCATGAAGGCAGACAGTTGCCAGGCCAAGATTAAAAGGAGGAGAAATTTCACTCCAAGCAGAAAGGGGCTAGAGGGAGATGCCTCCGGGATGGGATAAGGTCCTACAGGAATTATCTCTCCCCCAGGCTGCTACTGAAATACACCAACTGAGGAGGACTTTCCATTTCAAGTCATACTTCCATTGTCACATGAACTGGCCACAAGGAAGGTAGGAATTCGGGGCTGGCTCCCCTTAGATAAGCCACACCCAGCACTCAGAGCCCCAGAAATGATCTGCCTGCCCTGAGAACTCTGGAATCAACTAGGGTTACCTCCAAGTTGATGGTATTTTTCTTGGCAAGGGGAACGTCAGTATTGAGATAAATCATATCCATCTTGCTGGAGAACTTGAGTCAGGCCCAGAAGCAGACCCTCTCTCTGGCCATCCTGAAGTTGGGGATGTGAGAGCAGTGAGATCAAGTTCATTCGACAGAGGTGAGGGAGGCCCAGATGCAATGACACTGGGCCACGGATTTTCAAGGAGGCGATGCCACATAGGTGCAATGGATGCTGCCCAAAGCGTTATGGAAGCTGCTGCCCCAGCAAATGAAACGTGCCATCTGCACTCAGAGAACAGCTGCCTGTAGAGGGTGAACCCATGGCCAGTCTCCCGGCGGGTGGCCCTCTGGAAAAGCTAGACTCTGCTGCTAAAACTCTGGGGAGGAAGGAAGCAGGTCTCCTGTTGCCCCCATTCATGATGAGGGCTTTCTCCTTACTGTCTCCCCATGGCCAGGGTTTTCTGCTGTTACAAACACGACCAAAAATAAGAGAATGTACTCAGAAAGAAGCAGAGGAGAGAAATGTTATATATTTTAAGTATAATGTATATTTATATAATATATATTATATATAAATATATAATAACATAATATATATTTAAAATATATAATATTTTAAAGGGAGGGTAGGGACTTCCCTGGTGGTCCAGTGGTAAAGAATCTGCCTTCCAATGCAGGGGACGCAGGTTTGATCCCTGGTAGGGAACTAAGATCCCACATGCCTCAGGGCAACTAAGCCCACACGCCACAACTACTGAGCTTGCGCGCCTCTACTAGAGAGCACAAGTGCCACAGACTACAGAGCCCACGCACCACAACTACAGAGCCCACGCGCCCTGGAGCCTGTGTGCCACAACTAGAGAGAGAAAACCTGCACGCCACAACTAAAGAGAAGCCCATGCGCCTCAACAAAGACCCCGCGTGTCACAACTAAGACTTGACGCAGCCAAGGGGGGAAAAGAAAAGGGAGGATAGATGATTATGAAGAGATTAAAGGTGAGAGCAAACTAAAAGAGATGAATAACCTGCAAGTTCAAAATGAGTTAGGATGCCAATAAGCAGAAGATAGTAAAAGTTTTTGCCTTATGTAGTGAGAGAAAAGGAAGAAGACTGAAAGTAAAAAATGACTGTCAGTCAAGGAAGCAGAAATTTTAAAGATGGAGGGCAAAAGAGATCAAAGATTAAGATAAATGTTTTAAACTCAAGAGATGATAAATTAAAAAATGTAAAAGTAAGCGATGGGTTTAAGGATTAGAGAAGGCATTAGTAACAGAAAAGGCCAAAAAATTACTTTTAAGAAATGAGAGAAATCTCTTTTAATCAACTTATTACTTTGGAATACTTTTTGATTTACAGAAGAGCTGCAAAGATAGTATGGAGACTTCCCATATACCTTTCACGCAGCTTCCTCCATACACACAGTACATCTGTCAAAACTAAGAAACTGATGTTGGTACGTTGCTCTTCAGTAAACACCAGACTTTATTTGGATTTCACTACGTTTTCCCCCGATGTCCTTTTTCTACTCTGGAATACCACAGCGCATTTAAGAGAGACTGTTTTTAAAAAGAAAATTAAAGCAAATTTTAAAATATTATCCAGATGTACATGAAAAAGGAAAAAGGAGGGATAGGAAGAAGTGAGAACCAGCGGAACAGAATAAAAAGTACAGGAATGGTCCTGAGTGAATTTAGACACCTGACCAATGACAAGGTAGCATGGCAGATCAGTGGGGCAAAAGAAAGCCTATTTGACAAATGGTGCTGGGAAACCGGCTATCCATTGGGGGGGGGGAAAAAAAGAAAAAGAAAAAGAAAGCAAGCTGCCCTTATACATCAAAATCAATTCCAGGTGGGTAGGACAATGTGTTTATGACCTCAGGGCAGAAAGAATTTATTAAATAGGATTTTTTAAAAGCAAAAGCTATAAAGGAAAGAAATGATACATTTGCCTACATTAATGTTAAAAACTTCTATTCATCAAAAGAGAAAATAAAGAAAGTGAGAAGGCACACCACAAATCAGAAGATATTTGCCACACGTATAACAAAGAATTAGAACCCAGAATATGTTTAGTCCCTAAAAATCAATAAGGAAAAAAAAAGAAACAACTCAACAGAAAAAAATGGGCAAAAGACACGGACATTTCACAGAGGAGGAAACATGAGAGGCCAAAACACCTTTGAAAAGATCCTCAGCCACACCAGCAACTGGGGAAATGTGAACGGAAATGAAGCTGAGACACCATTTTATTCTCACCAGATGGGCAAAGTAGTTCAACAGTCTGGCCAAATGAAAGCTGGCAAAAATAGGGAGAACCAGGAACCCCATGCATCGCTGGTGAACATATAAACTGATGCAACCATTTCGGCCACCAATCATACATCTTCCGGTCCCGTGGCTGTCTCTCAGCCATGGGGTGATTTTGGCCCCCAGAGGATGTTTGGCAATGTCTGGAACGCTTTTGGTTTCTTAAATGTGTGTTTTGGAGGAAGGGTACTACTGGCATCTCGGCAGGGAGAGGCCAGGGATGCTGCTAAACATCCCACAATGCACAAGACAGTCCCCGCCATGAAGAATTACTCATCCCCAAGTGTCAACAGTGCTGAAGTTGAGAAACTCTGATCTCATCAAGTTGAATGCTTCAAAGTAAAAAAGAGGGAAAAAAAATCCCAGTGTCCATCAACAGAGGAATGCATGCATTCATTGTGGTCTAGTCATACAATGGAATATTACCATACTTCACTGACCTTTAAGATGCCATTGAGTGTTAAGGTCATTAATTTATGAACCACTGAAATAGAAAGAGGCTGCCAATTATCTAGGACACAGTGTTTTCTTACACTTAAAATTCTTAAATTTAGTGTTATTTCAAAATCTCTTTTAGATTTATTTAGACATATTTTATCATATATCATTCTGCCCTGTCCTTAAGCCTTTCTGCATAGACAATATGTATAGACAATTTTTTGTTTCAAAGCCAAGTCATGGTGTGATATTTTTGAAGACTTTTTCAACTCCAATGAAACTCAACTCATGTTAAGATCAACAAAGCAGAGGACCTCAGAAGTGACGACATTATGAAGAGCCACGTCTGTGTGCACTGGATGGGTGACGAATGACAATGACAGTCTGACCCCGTCAGGAGGACAGAGACCATGAGGTGCCATAGATTGCAAATTACAGCCCACCTTCAGAGGTGCTGAACTGCGGAGAGACATGTGCATCTTAGAGCTGGTGAAACACGGGATGTGACAGCATGAAAATGAATGCAATTATTCACATAGATCTGAATGAATCTCAAAACCAGAATATTCAAGAAATAAAAAAGCTGCAGAGTATGTGAAGTTTGATTTCATTTCTGTGAAGTTCAAAAACATGCAAAAAGAGAAATGGAAATAAAGACAAAAATAAACAAATGGGACCTAATGAAACTTAAAAGCTTTTGCACAGCAAAGGAAACCATAAATAAGACAAAAAGACAACCCTCAGAATGGGAGAAAATATTTGCAAATGAAGCAACTGACAAAGGATTAATCTCCAAAATTTACAAGCAGCTCATGCAGCTCAATAACAAAAAAACAAACAACCCAATCCAAAAATGGGCAGAAGACCTAAATAGACATTTCTTCAAAGAAGATATACAGATTGCCAACAAACACATGAAAGAATGCTCAACATCATTAATCATTAGAGAAATGCAAATCAAAACTACAATGAGATATCATCTCACACCGGTCAGAATGGCCATCATCAAAAAATCTAGAAACAATAAATGCTGGAGAGGGTGTGGAGAAAAGGGAACCCTCTTGCACTGTTGGTGGGAATGTAAATTGATACAGCCACTATGGAGAACAGTATGGAGGTTCCTTAAAAAACTAAAAATAGAACTACCATACGACCCAGCAATCCCACTACTGGGCATATACCCTGAGAAAACCATAATTCAAAAAGAGTCATGTACCAAAATGTTCATTGCAGTTCTATTTACAATAGCCAGGACATGGAAGCAACCTAAGTGTCCATCATCGGATGAATGGATAAAGAAGATGTGGCACATATATACAATGGAATATTACTCAGCCATAAAAAGAAATGAAATTGAGATATTTGTAGTGAGGTGGATGGACCTAGAGTCTGTCATACAGAGTGAAGTAAGTCAGAAAGAGAAAAACAAATACAGTATGCTAACACATATATATGGAATCTAAGAAGAAAAAAAAAAAAAGGTCATGAAGAACCTAGGGGCAAGACAGGAATAAAGACGCAGACATAGTAGAGAATGGACTTGAGGATATGGGGAGGGGGAAGGGTAAGCTGTGACAAAGTGAGAGAGTGGCATGGACATATATACATTACCAAACGTAAAATAGATAGCTAGTGTGAAGCAGCCGCATAGCACAGGGAGATCAGCTCGGTGCTTTGTGACCACCTAGAGGGGTGGGATAGGGAGGGTGGGAGGGAGGGAGATGCAAGAGGGAAGAGATATGGGAACATATGTATATGTAAAACTGATTCACTTTGTTATAAAGCAGAAACTAACACACCATTGTAAAGCAATTATACTCCAATAAAGATGTTAAAAAAAAAACATGCAAAACTAAACTACATATTGTTTAGGAACACGTACATGTGAGGTGTCCCACAAAGAAAAGCAAGACATGGTAAAACAAATCCAGGATGGCGTCATCCCTTGGGGGAACAGAAGGGGAATGCACATAAAGGGCTTCCAGGAGCTTGAGATGCTCTATTTAAGTTCAAGTTCTGTTTCCTGAGTAATTTTATCAGGGCTGGGACTTGGGTGAAGCAAGTAAGGCACTAGCCTGCAGGAAAAAATTTAAGGGGGTGGTCAAAACACTCAGGTATCAAGATAAATATACTTTGATGCAACATTTTTAAATGAGTTCAAAGAAATCCATGAGAAACAAAATATCAAACTTTTATATAAGTACTTACATGACCTTGCCTCACTTGCCACTCACTAATCCCAGCTCTGGTTTGAATAAAACTTTATTAACAAAAACAGGCAGCCAGCCCACAGGGCATAGTTTGCCCACTTGTTATTTTAAGATATTGCATTAACATTTTATTATTCTTCTTTAGAGTGTATATAGATTATAAACATACACATATAAGCACATACACATACATATTATGTATAAATGCAAATACACTATTTTTCATTTGGGATACATATTTTTAAAATATTTCAGAGAAAGGAAAAAACAGTGAGAAGAACACCCAAAACAGCATTGGGCTGGGAGATCTCCCTGCAGCCACCATTTATCGGTCATTTTCAGTAAGATCAAGGGATGTTTCCTACCACGAACCCCAAATAGAGGGATGGGGGGCTTCACTCCAGCCTCTGTCAGGATGAGTGGATAAAGAAGATGTGATAGATAGATATATATATTATACACACACACACACACACACACACACATACACACACACTGGAATATTACTCAGCTGCAAAAAAGAATGAAATAATGCCATTTGCAGCAACATGGATGGACCTACAGATTGCCATATAAGTGAAGTGAGTCAGAAAGAAAAAGACAAATATCATATGATATCACTTATATGTGAAATCTAAAAAAAAAATGATACAAATGAACTTATTTACAAAACAGAAATAGACTCACAGACATAGAAAACAAACTTATGGTTACCAAAAGGGAAAGGGGGGGAGATAAATTAGGAATTTGGGATTAACTGATACTACTGTATATAAAATAGATAACCAACAAGGACCTACTGTATAGCACAGAGAACTATACTCAATATCTTTTAATAACATATAATGGAAAAGAATTTGAAAAAGAACAGATATATAATATGCATAAATGAATCACTTTGCTGTACACCTGAAACTAACACAACATTGTAAATCAACTAGACTTCAATAAAAATTTTTTTTAAAAAAAGCCTCTGTCAGCCTGCCTGGCAGTCCTCTCGATCAGCCTTCCCCAGTGGAGCAGAATTCTTCAGTACAGAAGCCACTTTGCCATCCATTCTTGAATTTAATCTTTGTCATGCTATTGTGGGGGAAGTAGCAGAATCTTCACTTTCCAATGTGGAAACTGAGTCTCAGAGAGGTTGACTAACCCAGCCAACACTGCACAGTGAGGAATGGCAGACCCCGACTCACACTGTGGGTTTCTAATCCGTTCAACACCCATTCCATAGACGCCAGCATCTGACTGGCAGGTGTCCTTTGTGATTTAAGAAGTGCCTTACCCAGTTTACCATTAAATCAGAAAGTGGGGTGACAACAGGATGCAAATGGGCTTCCGCTGAAGCTTTTTTAGCTGGGAAAATGGCTTAATCCAAAGAGCTTATTCCCATAGTGTTGCAGGCAGTATAGACCCTCGTGCCTGAGGGTGGGTGGCAACAGCTGTGTCTAATTGGTTTCCACCCCCTCCTCCGCCAGGAGTCCCCGAGGGATGCACGTCCAGATTCTCTTGCGTGGCAAACAGCCGTCCAGGGAGCCAGCGGGGCATCTTGGGAAGCAGCACTAACTCTTTATGGTCACTAGGAGGCCATCTGCGAGGTGATCGCTCGAAGGCACTGATTGATGAGCAATTTCACAGCTGAGAAGAGCTCATGTCATTTTCCCAAAAAGCACCCAGTTTACTCCCAGACTGATTATACAGTCACCGGGAGACTGACTCATGAGCATGGCACTCTCATACGTCAGGGCTGAAGATGTACCCCTTACAGACGCATGTTAGTGTCCCGGGGCTGCCGTAACAAAGTACTCCAAATTGGGTGGCTTAAAACAGCAGAGATATATTGTCTCACAGTTTTAAAGGCCAGAAACCTGAAATCAAGGTGTCGGCAGGGTCACGTTCCCTCTGTGGCTAAATGCAACCCTTCCTTACCTCCTCCAGCTTCTGGTAGTGGCCATCAATCTTGGGAGCTCCTTGGTTTGCAGCTGCGTCCCTCCAATCTCTGCCTCCATGGTCACATGGCATTCCCCTTGTATGTTTCTGCCTTGGTGTCCAAATTCCCCTCTTCTTAGAAGGACACGGGTCATATTGGATGAAGGGCCCATCCTGCTCCAGTATGACCTCATCTTAACTGATTATGTCTGCAATGACCCCCTTTCCAAATAAGAGCTTATTCTGTACTGGGGGCTAGGACTGCAACATATCTTTGGGGGGATCTCAATTCAACCCATAACAGACCCACCTGTCAGAGAGCGGAAGATGCCATTGAAGGGAAGGGTAGAAACTGCACAGGCGAGTCAGTGCCTGAGCCTGAGGCTTAAAAGCTTCCCTCAGCACTGAAATTAAACCGCAGATACTAAACTAAAATCCCGGATCTGGCTCCTGCTCGCCTTGCCAGCCTCACCTCTTTTTCCCTGCCCTGCCTCATCCACAGGCTCCTGGGTTCCTGAAATCTGTCCAACTCTTTCAGCCTGGGCTGTTCCTTCTGCCTTAAATGCATGTCCATCCCATTCGTCATCTGGCCAACCCTACTTAGCCTTCAAGTCTCCGTATAAACAGCCCTTGCTCATGAAAGTCTTCTTGGTTCCCCGGCTTGACTAGGCATCTCTGCTCTGCCCCACCCCCATCATCGCGCCTCTGGTTGAATTTGCATAGCATCCTGGACATCCACTCTACAGCTCTCGTCACCACCGAAATTGGCTCATCTCTGTCTCCCCCGGCAGTCTGGATGTTCCATGAAGATGGAGATCTTGAATGTCTATACATCTCTGTATCTCTGGTACCCACACAGAGAGGAGGCACTCTGAAATATTTTTGGTTGGATGGACAGATGGAGGAATGACTCTTGAAGAGATCAACTCGAAAGTTATACTGTTGGAAAAGCCATAGTTCCTGAATATTTTCAAAGTTCCCTCCGACACGCCAGAGCTGGCTTTGTAGCATAAGGGAAAGCAGAAAAGCGCTCTGGACCTCAAGGTAAACCAAGTCCTGACCCCAAGTCCTTCCTCCCTCTTGGTAACCCTGAGAAAGTCACGTCACTTCCCTAGACCACGCTCTTCTTGTTTTTCAAAGTGAGAACATCAGGGTTGTTACAATGAATACCACACCCCCTGACACCTTAGTGCTAAGTGCATTCTGGGGTTGGTGGGGGATGGGAGGGTCTTTTAATTCATCAGTGACATGTTGGCCTTGGGATGAGTGGACCCAATTAGGAATCAGCAGTTTGGGAAAACACTGTCTGTCCTAGAGCCTTGGGTTTCCCACTCAAATCATCATTTAAAGAAATTTCCAGGATAGCAGCTCCAAACTGAGTTTCAAAGACATGTCTCAGAGGCCACCACTGAGGGGACTCGGGGATGGTACACAAAGCCCCCTGATGGACATAACCCAGAACAACTGCCCTTTCAACCTGCTGATTCATATACTGGGGGTTTATATAAGCTTCTTTTTGAAGCAGGGGTTTTATTGTTCAATAATATTAATAATCAACCTTTAAAACTCCAGTCTAGAGAAAGGATTCCTGACTTGAATTTTGTAGACCTGAAAATTTAATAAATGGGAGACTGCTTAGAGTTAGCAATGTCTGTTTCTAAGTAAGGACACTACGTAAAAAACAATCACCATCTATAATTACCCATCATTTCACTTTAAAAAGGACATTTAACACCAAAAAGTTTTGATGGATGTTATCTCAAACTAAAGGGTTGTTTATTAAGTTCACTAACATACTTCATGGAAACACAGTTTGTTTCTGGTCCTTTTTTTTTAATCTGGCTGGAAGCCAGTTGAAAACAGCCCCAGGCCCTAACCCTCATCTGGGGGCTGGTCTCTGTGACATAATTCCAAGGGAGCTTGTTCAATACCTAGATTCTGGGCCCAGCCTCAGAGAATGGGATGGGAAAGAGATTCAGAAGCAGCTGACCTATTACCGCCAGCATTTAGGAAGTGCCAGCGTCTCCTCTTGCTTAAATCTTAGGCATAGGGTCAACAATTTGATTCTGAGACTTCTGCACAGCTCCTGACTTTGTAAGCCCTTCACAAGCACTGAATGAATGAATGACCCAGGAGGGGAAAAGCAGATATTTGAGGCCCTCTGGACAGCTGTCCAAGTCTCCTCATTGGCACTGTTCCCATAGCCTGATCTGTCTGTCATCCGCCCCAGGAACCACAGTCCTGTCTGTATTTCACACCTGTCTGCCCACCCACTTCCTCCACCTCTGCAAATGTGCCTTCAGAGGCCTGTGCTGACGCCTCGGTGCCGGCCTGGCTGAAGATGCAGCAAGGGGACCAGATAATCTGACGGTATTCAGTGTGTTAGCAAACAGGAATGGCAGCGGTGAATCACGGCCCTGGCAGGACCCCAACACCTGTAAATCACGTGGGATGACACTGCAGACCAAAACTTGTCTTCTATTTATATCCAGAGCTTGAGATGAGAAGAGAAAGTTCGCAGCACCTACACTGATGACATAGGTGTTCAGAAAATCCTACAAGAACTTACCTCCACCTGTCTAGGATAGCTTCTGAATACGCTGGCCACTCCGGCTGGATCGGTGATTCTCGGCCTTGGCTGCACATTGCAATCACCCGGGGAGCATTAAAAAGTACTGATGCCTGGGCCTCACCCTCCAGCGGCTCTCATGTCACTGGACAGGGGTATAGCCTGGGAATCAGAATTTTGAAAAGCTCCCCTCACCCAGGTGATTGGGATATACAGCCAAGGTTGGAACCACCAGGCTAGAAGTAGTTCCTTCTTATTTCACAGCCAGCTGGAAGTCGACGGTGAAGGGGAAAAGAAAGATTTCTGACACCCTCTGAAAGTAGGAATCTCAAGTAGACAGAAAAGGAAATAATACTCATCAAATAGGTTCATTCTCTTTTTCTGAATTAGTAATTGTTCATATTTCCCCCTGGCTACTCAATGAGGAGAGAAACAAGTGAGAGCATGAATCACAGGTACCCAACCCGTAGATCAGTGGCTTTTTATAGGGGCAGTTGTTGCTCTTGCCTGCTCAGCATCCCTATTCTGGGAGTTACATCATCCAGGTGTTCCTTGGAGATCTATTCCCCTTCATCGCAATCCAACTGGTTCAGTGGGGTTGATGCACTTAGATCTATAAAGATGGAAGCCTGAAGCAGCCAAGGGCCACCATGAAGGGAGAGCCTAACTGAGAATGACACCGTAAGGAGGAAAGCAGGACTATGAGATGGGAGAGAAAAAGAACATGGCTTGATGACACTGAGTTCCTGGATCCAGCCATTCCTGAAGCCCTTGTTTATGTCTAGATTTTTTTTTCAGTACCTAAACCAGAAAGTTCCCTTTTATTTGCTGAAGCTGGTATGTGGTGGGTCTCTGCATCAGAAAAAGCCCTAACAAATGCAGTCTTGGAGGTCTCTAAGCCAGGTACCCCTCTTTCGCCAATAGCCCCCACTACTTTGTCCAGGTTCTGTGGGATTTCCAAAAGGACGAGAAACTGGGTACCAAAGGGCTTCTTCCTCTGTCCGGACACCTGGATCCCCCACAGCATACATCTGAAGTAAGTTTACACGTGAGCAGAGGCCGTATTGTCCTTGGTGCAAACCTCGATTTCATAGTCTGCCTCCCCATCCAATGCCCATGGAAACGGAATCCCAGACTGCTCAGAACGGGTTGTGAAGGGGCAGTCACCTCAGTGTGGACGAGCTGGGCTGTGGGCGCGGCAGCCCTTGACAGAGGAAATGGGGCCTTGGAGAAAAGCCTTGGTTTCTCATGGGGACCAACTGTGAAGTGGCCTCATTAAATAAGGTGAGTGGAGAAGCCTCACCAAAAACCACACTGCTTCAGTTCTGTGTGTGTGTGTGTGTGTGTGCATGTAACATATAGAACGTATATGTGTTATATATAACAGATACACACATTAGTAACATTGTATAAATAGTAATTGCTGACATTTATTGCCTGCTCACCATGTGCCTGGCCCTGTGCTAGCAGTTTACAGGCGTTCTCTCATTTAATCTTACAACTGCCCTATGAGGGAGAGCCGACCGTTCTCCTAACTTTGCAGATGAGAAACTGCAGCTCAGAGACCTCACTCCCCTGAGGCCTCCCAGCCAGTAGGGGGCAAAGCTGGGCTCTGAAACCCGGTCTTGTTTAGCTCTGAAGTCTGAGCCCAAGTCAGCCCACTGCCTGTTTTGTAAATAAAGCTTTATTGGGACACAGCCCTGCCCCTTCGGTTACCTAAGGCTGTGTTCACGACACTATCGAAGAGTTAGTCGTTGAGACTGTCGACTTGCAAAGCTGGAAATATTTGCTCTCTGGACCTTTACAGAAAAAGTAGCTGAGCCCTAAATAGTCACAGCGGCTGCTGTGGTTTCCAGAAAGTGCTGAGGCTAAAGGCGGAACAGGAATGCCGGGATTTCCCCAGGCCAGCAGGGATGGGGGGCTGTGACAGGTCCCCCTGAGGCCTAGGAAGCAGCCTGTTCTTCGGAGAAGGAGGACTCTTCCCACTCAAAAGGAGTAACAGATAGGTAAAATGCCTGGGATGAAAATTAGAGTTATCAGAGCTACACCCCAGAGCAGGACAGCCTGTGTGGCACTTGAGTGACAGGGAAGGTCAGGAGGGGAGCCCAGAAGCACAGTCCTGGGGATGAGAAGAAGAGCAGACCCTACGTCTGTGAAAAGAAAAGCTTCTGTTATCAGAATTAGCAAAGGACACGTCGTTTATGGCAGGTATGGGCACAAGGACCCTAACAGCCCACAAGGACTAATACACTCAGTATCACACTTTACACGTCAGGAATTCAATCAGTAGTGATGGTTCCATTTAGGTATGGTGGGGGGTGGACTGATGTCCAGCAGAAACCAGGGAGGACCAAAGTTGACCGAAACCCCAACACCGTATAATAGTATCGATGACCACAGCAACACAGGTAGTGCTTCCCAGGCACCAGGCACGGTGCTCAGCATCCTTTTATTTCATCCTGATAACCACTCCACAAGAAAGGCCTATTAGGCCCATTTTGAAGATGGGGAAACTGAGGCTCAGAGGTGTTAGCTAATAAATGGCAGAAATGAGATTCAAACCCAGGTTTGTGTAACTCTCAATTCCGTGCCTGGCTAATGCCAGGATGCTATGGCTTCACCTTGAGAGTGGAGCTGAGTCTCCACCTGGAACCGGGGGTTAACCTTCCCTGGCAGGTTGTGTGCTTCCTGGAGACCCCCCAGGAGTGTCAGAGGGATAGAAAAGAAATTCCTTGCCATGGATCACTGAGAAACACAGCCCAGGGGAGACACAGAAAAAGGAAAGGATTGTCTGTACAATAGTGGAGACACGGTCCCACTATCTTGGATCATGAACTAATCTGGCCAGGAAGATGCTCCTAAAAGCCCCTGAGGACAGGGACCCTTGTTAATCATTTTTACTCTAATGGACACTGATTTTCAGCTTCCCCAGCATTCACGTTCCATTTTTAGGCAAAATCCTCCATTTCTAAGCCCAAAAGTAAAGTTCACAGCCCAGGATTAAGCCAGTAAATTTCCATCCCATTTCCCTGACCCTACCAGTTGGTTCAGAGGTGGCATGTGGTCACACTGGTTGACTCAGTGAATCTCAGACTTAAACAATCTCATTCCTTTACTATGGACCAGAAGAGGGAAGGGGCTGAGACTTCTGAGGCCATATCGCCACCACATGGAAAGCCTAAGAGTGAAGCCATCCTGGAGAAGAGCAGAGCTGAGAGAGATATGGAGTCCTGACATGAACTGAGCCCCTAGATCCAGCCAAGCCTGAAGCTCATGCAACCCCTGGACTTTTCAGCTACATGTGCCAATAAATGACCTTGACACTAAAAAAAAAGTTCAAGTTTGTTTACTGTCACTTGAAACCAAGCCATATGTCCATACTACCACCATCGTACAGCGATAAAGACCTGCTTATTTTCTGATTAACAAAATAGTTCTTGGCAGTTTTGCTTGGGGGCCTGCTTCTCTGGTCAGTTAAAGCAGGAAGAACCATCCATAAAATCCCAAAGACTACATCGAAGTCTAGCAACTTCAGCTCCTGCCTCAGTGATGCGCAAACCAGCCAGCTCTACAGCTCTGGAGGGCAACAAGCAGAATCCTTTCTCCTTTGCTCTCTAGATCCTGAGTAGCTGAAGGCCCACAATGCTGGCCACAAAGTGAATGCTCAGAAATGGTACTGTCCATTCAAAAACATTTATTTGTGCAGGAGGGGTTGTTACTAGGACAAAGGCACAATCAGACACAGGTCCTGATGACAGGGAACGAGATGCCCATGCCGCCAGTGTGTACCTGACTGAGGATCAGGGCTCACTGAGGATCAGGGCTCACCGAGGATCAGGGCTCACTCCAAGAAGCACAGATGACCCCCCTGGCTCCTAGCACCAACCACTTGCCAACCGATTTTTGCTGCCACAATTCCCGGTGGGAGCAATCATAACAAAAGGTCTAAGGTTGCCCATTGCATGCTGAGCCCAAACTCTTTGTGCCAAGGCAGGAATTCCAAAATATACGGGCAGATCAGAGAAGAGGGAGTTGATAAAAATCCAGCACTAGCCTCACATAAAACATACATACCCACCTGCACGCCCCCCCAACACACACACACAGCACCAGCGCCCCCGTACACACAAAACGTGTCATCTTTTAAATGAAGGCACTGTTTCCCTCCTCTCGGGCACTTTCAGTAGCACTTTCAGAAGCTTCAGTTTTGCAACCATCTCGGTGTAACGGAGAGAACCATTAGTTAGGCCCCAGGAGACCTAGGTTCAAAGCCCAGCTCTGTAATCCTGGGCAAGTCCCTTCCACTCTCTGGCCTCAGTTTCTCCATCTGTAAAATGAGAGCTTGCACTCAGTGATTTTTGAGGCACCTACCAGTTTCAACCTCCATGATTCTAGGACGGGGGTTAAAAACTGGGAACCCCAAGACCAAATAGGACCCACAGGCCCATGGGGTTATTTAAACTGGTTCACGCATCGTTGAAAGATTTTTCACTGGGTGCTTACATTTTAAAACTGGGAGTCTTCTCATAAACGTCACGGTCTCTGACTTCTTTTGAAAAAGCCAAACATCTGGCAGCCCTGGGCCCACAAAGAGGGTCTGCACAAAGTAAAACACAACAGCACTTACACAGAAGTCCCACCAAGACTGCACGGCCTGAGTCTAACCGTGCAGAAACATCAGACAAACCCAAACTGAGGGACATTCTGTAAAGTAGCTGGTCCCTACTCTTCGAAAATATCAAAGTCACAAATGACAAGGGCTAAGGAACTGTTCAAGGTCGACACAACCGCTAAATGCAGTAGGTGATCCCAGACTGAATCCTGCGCCAGAAAAATAAAATGCTCTAAAGGATGCTATTGAGACAAATTGCTGAAATTGGAAGATGGTTAGGTAAAAGTCTTGATCAGATAAGCTTACTAAATCTGGTAACTCTGTGTGGTTATATAAGAGAGTATACAACCTAGCCTCAAATGGTTCACCAAAAGGAGGGAGGGGGAGAGAGAGAGAGAGAGAGGGAGAGAGAGAGAGAGACAGAGAAATCAGGGTTGGGGGCGGGGGAACTGGAGAGAGGAAGCAAATGTAAAGAAATGTTAAAAACTAGTGATTCTGAGTTTAAGGGGTACAGGAATCCTCTGTATTGTTTTTGCAACTTTTCTATAAGTTTGAAACTATTTCCAAAAGAAGCTTAAAAAAAAAAGGCACAAAAAAAAAAAAAAAAAAAAGGCACATAACCGAGTGATGCTCAAATGTTCACGTGCAAAATCCCCTGGAGGGCTGGTGAAAAGTCATGTACCAAAATGTTCATTGCAGCTCTATTTACAATAGCCAGGACATGGAAGCAACCTAAGTGTCCATCAACAGATGAATGGATAAAGAAGATGTGGCACATATATACAATGGAATATTACTCAGCCATAAAAAGAAATGAAATGGAGGTATTTGTAGTGAGGTAGATGGAGTTAGAGTCTGTCATACAGAGTGAAGTAAGTCAGAAAGAGAAAAACAAATACAGTATGCTAACACATATATATGGAATCTAAGGAAAAAAAAAAAGGTCATGAAGAACCTAGTGGCAAGATGGGAATAAAGACACAGACCTACTAGAGAATGGACTTGGGGATATGGGGAGGGGGAAGGGTAAGATGTGACAGGGTGAGAGAGTGGCATGGACATATATACACTACTAAATGTAAAATAGATAGCTAGTGGGAAGCAGTCGCATAGCACAGGGAGATCAGCTCGGTGCTTTGTGACCACCTAGAGGGGTGGGATAGGGAGGGTGGGAGGGATGGAGATGCAAGAGGGAAGAGATATGGGAACATATGTATATGTATAACTGATTCACTTTGTTATAAAGCAGAAACTAACACACCATTGTAAGGCAATTATACTCCAATAAAGATGTTAAAAAAAAAAAAAGCAGGATTGGGAGAGGGATGGTGCAGGGAACGAATGTGTCATTATGAAACTTTCTGTATCATTTCACTTGTTCCCAGGTGTATATATCTGAATGCCTGTAAAGCACCTACACCAGCACCTGCCTGGCGAGGGCAGATGGTCAGTACGTGTTAGCGACCTGCTGGTTTCTAAATACAGCAAAGATGCCAGGTGACATGGGACATGGGTGCTTCTTGTGTCTCCTGGGTGAGGGCAGTGGGAGCAGGCCTTCCGCTGGCTCATTCTTGGGGAGAAAAGTCCTTCGGGTCACTCCAACAGGATATATGTTTTCCCCTTGGAATTGCCACCACTGAATCAGGTCAGACACAAATTTCTCAGAATCTCTCCTGATCCTGAGATGAGAATATGGTTCAGGCAGCCGATTTTTGTCAAGACACGCGCTCCTCCTCCCCCTCTTCCGGGCGGAGGGAGGGTAATGAACCTTGGTCTCAAGGATCATTAAACCGCAATATATAATCACCCCCATCCTGAGTCTCTGTACAACCCTCCCAGTGTCTGGTTTCTTGGGAGGCCACAGCTCGGCTTCATCAGTCTTTATTGCTACCTGCTGCGGCCACCCTAACAAATCAGGCTTCTGACTCAGCCTCAGGGCACATGAGGCCGGGCCCTCAACTGAGGGTCAGCTACCTGTCGCTGTGTCTCCAGGACAAAGAACAGGAGTTGCTTGGAGAAGAGATGAGATGAGGGTGAGATGGCACAAGGTGAGGGCATGCTGTCTTTCAAACGCCTGGTGAAGGACAATATTTCAAAAGATCGGGGCCTCGTATCAGACTCCAGCTGGTGCCACTGGGGCCAAGGTGGGGATGTCCGGGTATCATCAGTCACTTGTTGGCTTTTGTAGCTGCTGCCCTGAAGTGCTCAACCTCCCACCCCCAGGCAGCTAATAAACTCCCAGAAAACTGCAGGAGGCAAAAGTCCCCCGTCATTCCTCACCTGCTACCAAAGATGTTCAGGATGACATCTTTTGGCCACGTTCTGCAGCTGCCTGGCCCCCACAGGAATGGCCACCACCTGGGACAGTGGGTCCCCTAAATATCAGCACCAGAGTCCGGCGGGGTAATAGTTCGCTAGCCAGCATGGGTGCTGATCGCTGAGCAAACGCAATGCTCTGGTGAACAAGAGGCATCCTTGGAGCAAGGCTGGGCCCCACCATACAATCCCCCAACTAAGCAAGGGTGCCAGAGGGAAACCTTGAACAAGTTAAGCTCCCTACTTGCTGAGCAGGCAAGTTCCAGTGGAGACAGCGTTGCCATTTCACACCCCAGCACTGCAGACTGGCGGATTGAGAATGACTGCAAACTCCACCTCCTTCCTGGCCTGTGACCTTGGGCCAGTTACTTAAATCTCTCAGCCTCAGTTTCTTCATCTGTAAAATGGGGATCATAATAGTACCTACCTGATGGAAGACTGTGAAGCTTAAACAAAATAATAGAAGTAAATTGCCTCGCCTGAACTGATGATGCTTGGGACATTGTCAACACACAATAAATGCTAATTGCTATTATTATCATCATTTTCATCATTGTTACAAGCTATCCCATCACATAATGTACAGCAATAGCTCCCCGAGCTACCCTTTATTGAGATTCAGTGCTCTAAGCTCTGGCCCCTGTGCTAGGAAATTTACATGATTTCCTCATTTTGTCCTCACTACATCCTTGCCGGGTAGAAACAGACCCACAGGGCTCAGTGATGTGCCCAAAGATATGTCAGCCACCACTTAGTTGCTATAAACCCCAAATCACTTCTGCCAGCCAGTAATGAATGATGATGTAGGTGGCATTTTTTTCATTCTGAAGAAGCTTCTTTATAGGGATCATAAAGGCTACCTAAGTCAGCTGGGATCAGAGATGCCCTCCAAGGAGCCAAAGACACACAGCTTATTGGACCAAAAATGGTCCACGGGTGGAGGGCATCCAATCAGATACCACAGGGGCAACACGGCATGCATGAATGCAGCGTGGAATAAATAAACACAGCGAGGATGGAGAGCGAAGTCCGTGGTTCTCTACTTCTCTGGGAAACAGGTTCACTCCTGAGTCAGCATCTTCCACACTGCGCAGCAGAGTCTAACACCTTATGTTTTGTCCATAGCTAACCTTAGAGACAGATTCCTCAGAAGCCAGGGCTCCTTCTACTCCCTCCCTCCCCCTGTTTGTCACCCCCAGACCAAGGAAGGAGGGCGAGCCCCAAGGAGGTAAGTCCTTCTCGCAGCCCATCCGAGGTGGCTAGGCACCCCGAGGGTCCAAGACTCGGCCACTCTGCAGCCGGAATCTTCCTAATGCTGACTCCAGGCATTACCATCAGGGGTAACAAAATGCAGGATCACCACCCTTCACAGCACAGCCCCAGCCAGAGCTGACGGTGACAAACGGGCGGACAGACTCAGACTGGCAGGGACACAGCCTCAGAGGCTCCCTCGGCTGGGTCGTGGGAGGAAGGCTGGCACTGGGGCCCAGAGGCAGGAAGTTCTCCTCTGGAACTCAGAGTGGCATGAGATTGGGACTGTTGGAAGCATGGGGGAGCCGGTGCCAGCAGCTGTGTTCTCCCAACAGCCCCGGCCTGGAGACTCCGAAATCAGCATTCTAAGTGAGTCAAAAGATCTGCCTAGGAAAAGCCACTTTGCATACTCACTGGGTAAGCCTTAGGGTTTCTAAGCTCTGGAATGGACCTGCGTGGAGTCTCTTATTGTACAGTTGGGGAAACTGAAACCCAGATGGAGACAGGAAGACGGGATGCAGGTTAGATTTGCATTTGGATTCAAAATCTACAATGTGGGCAAGATCACTCACCTTTTGGAGCCTCAGTTTCCTGATCTGTAACATGGGAATGATGATGTCTGCCTCAAAGAGTGCAGTGAATCTTAACTGCTACAATGCAGTTGATGTGCTCAGCAGGGACAAAGGTCATACAGACAATTGGTGATAACACTGAGACTTCAGCAGAGAGAGTCTCATTTCCCGATCTGGAGCCTATTCCAACAGGCTGCCTCTGTTTCTATCATTTGTTAGGATCAAAGAAAATGGGACTGGTCCATAGGGGTCCAGCTAATATTTGGGTTACACACTTGTTCCCCCACTGAGACTAAAATGCTATCTTTCTCCTTCCTGGGAGATCAGAGAGCAACCTCTCTGCATACAAGGACCAGGACTGTCCAAAGAGACAGTAGTATTTCTAGGGCATCTTAGTACCAGGAGCTGATTTTAATTCAGGACTTTGCTACTGCCCACAGGCAAGCAGGGAAGCCTCTCCCCTCAGATGGAGATGGGGCAGGCATGAGAAGTGGGGAGCTATGGTGAATCCTTGCAGAACTCTTTGGCAGAAGCAGAGGTCTGAACGTGCAAGTCTGTGGGTTGTGGGTTTTTTTTCTTTTTTTCAGCAAGCTGGAAATGTTTCTACTCCAGCCAGAATTAAAGTGCAGGGCTATGGTCAAGCCCTCTGAGGTGGCCACGCTGACATTCACTCACGGGACGGCGGTGCTCAAAGACAGATGGCTGCTGGAAGCAGCTGCCCAGCATCACGCCAAGGTAACTTCCAAGCACTCTTAGGGCCGTAAGGAAGTGGGGAGTGTGAAGTGAAAGGCATTTAGCCACAGCCTCAAAATTAACCATGGAGCCAGAGGATGGAAATGATACTAGGCTAAGGAGCCAATAAACATCAGAACAACAGCTATCATTTATCAGGCACTTACTCTGTGCCAACTACTGTGCAGACAACTTGACAAATATGAGCTGATCTAATCTTCACAACCATCTATGACATGAAGCTACTGTTAGGCCCATTTTACAGATTAAGGAAACTGAGGCTCAGAGAGGCTCTTGACTTGCTCGAGGTCCGCACACTGCTCAAAAGTAACAGAGCTGGGACTGGAACCCAGGCAGCTCCCTCCAGGGCCATGACACCCTGCCCCACCCTGCTGTCGTTACACATCGGATATGTCATCCCCTTTTTTCTCGTCCAGGCTCACCACGCAGCCCTCTGACTGCCACGCAGGCCCACCCACCGTCATGGAGAGTTTCTAGTCTCTCTGACAGTGATTTCTCTTGACAAATTGATAAATTGGCCTTCTGGCGTTGACGTGTGTCATGAGTGCTATTTTAGTTTGCTTGATTCAGGGCCTCTACCCTCTGGGCACTGAGATAAGCCAGGCTCTGGAACTTATCCTAACTGATGTCCACACAAGTCTCTTCTGGTACCAGACCCTCCAATGATTCCTGCAGTGGACTCATGAGACACATCTGTGGCTTGTAAACAGTTCACGGTTCTGCCCCGGGCCAACCATCCAGCTGGGCTAAGGCAGAGGTTCTGAACCCAACAGTCTTGACACTGGACATTTGTGTTGGATGTTACATGTGCAGTTTTCCAGGAAGAAAATTAATAGATTGCATCCAATTCTTAAAGGGCCCATGGCCTCCCTAAAAAAAGTTTTAAAACCCTTATGTGAAGGTAAAGAATAGAACCCCACATTTAGAGAAGGGTATCCCACTGGATATTTGAGGAACTTGGTTATCAAATCAGGCATGATGGATAAGCTTGTATACTCTGGAGTGAGAAAGAATCAGATTCAAATCCTGACTCAACTACTCCATAGCTGTGTGACTTTAGGCAATTCTTTGATGTCCCTGGGCCTCAGTTTCCTCATCTATACAATGGGAATAATCCATCTGTACCACTGATTATTGCAAGAACTAAATGATATCACACATGTGGGTGAGTAGCCCATCCTGGTGCTCAGTAAACATCACTTATCATTTATCACAGCATCAACATGTGGACACAGTCTGGCTGTATTAAGGGCAAGGGGTTATTTCCTACAAATTCCAGCACCCCCTCCTCTTCCTGAGTTCCCAGGCAATAAAGTTTTTGTCTTGGCTGGCGGACTGGTTGGGCTTTTTTCAGGGGCTCCCCTCTGACCACATCTGTGCCTGTTCAGCAAAATGGGCCTCTAGGCAGAGAAGATTAAACGCCTTCTGAGACCTCAGCTCTCGATCACCAGAAAGTTCCATTTCCTCTCCCAGGAATAACCACTTTGCTGCAAAATTCATGGGAGCAGAATGTAAGCCACTCCAAGCCACGCTCAGCCCAGTTTGAACCCAAATCCATCTTTGAGATTTAAAGGTTATGCGCTTTGACCCGCGGTGGGGGAGAAAATTACAAAATTGAATCAGAGATGCCTTATCCACAGTGGCCAGGAAAAATCCTGTGACCCGACTGCTGAGAAGCAGAGAAGAGAAAAGGCTGATGTTTCCTTTAATGCCCTGCACGCTTCCTTCCTGCTGTCATCCCTACACACCTGCAGGCCAAAAGAGAGGAGGCACATGGGACCAATGGCAACAGCCTCCCAATTATGCCCCCTTCTCTCCGAAACCATCCTCAGGGGCATGAGTGGCGCCGGTGGAGGCGGCAGGCGGACCGCGGATGAGGCGTGTTCCGCGCGCATTTCCCGACGCGGAAGGAAAAGAGGGCGCGCCCCGGGGGGCGGAGGGCAGCAGGTGCAGCTGCTGGGGACTTACTTGAGGAGAAGTTGGCCTCGGAGTGGACGGGAGGGGTGGAGGGCAGGAAGGGCGCGTGTCCCACGAAGAAGGAGCGGAGGGAGCGCTCTGACAGCAGCGGGGAGCGCTGCTGGGAGGGGATATTCTCACAGCTGCCCACGCTGCTGTGGATCTTGAGGTTCAACGGCTTGCTTTTCTTCTTGGCTCTGAAAGGGAGACAGAAAAAAGAAGAGAGGGAAATGTATCCCTAAGCACACACAGTGAGAGCAGGGGGACCCAATCTCCTTAGCGTGGCACCCAGTAACCACTCCCCACCTCCATCTGGCCCTGCCACCCTCTCCGGCTCCCTCCCACTGGGCTCCAGCCACATATTTTGTGCTGCTTCTCACCTCTAACCCTTGGTTTATGCTCTTCCCATGGCCTGGGAAACCCTCCCCTTCTTTGTCGGGTCAAGGCCCCATATGTTTTTTTACAACTCTGGTGTCCTCTCCTCCCGGAAGCCTTCCTTGACACCCCAGTCCATCCCAACCAGGGTTGAGTGTTCTTCCTACAGGAAGCCTTCCCTGATACTCCCCCTTTCGTCCTAGCTTGGGTTGGTGTTCCTCCTCCATCCTCCTAAAATATTCTCTATATATCTCTGTGGCTGCACTTTCCTATATTTTCCAAATTTGTTCTTTTAGGCTCTGTCTCCCAAGTGGACTGAGGGTCTTTGAGGCCAGTGACTCTGTATTGTTCGTTTCTCCGTCTTTGGCAACCAGCACAGAGCCTGGCACACAGTAGGTGCTCACGAAATGTTTATTAAATGATCGATCTGGATGAAGACGGCCACTCATAACGCTGCATTTTAATTCTCCATCTTCCAGGCCTGACTGTGAGCTCCTTGAGGGTCGGAACCTGTGGTTTTTGTTGTTGGAGCGCTCAGCCCCTAGCTCGGCCCCAGCTGAATAGAATGTACCTCTTGGGCTGGTTCTGAAACATTTCTCCCCTTCCCCAGGAGTTTAGGTGATCAGCTGAAGAGAGTTTGGTCCAAAATTAACCTCACCGCCTTCTCCCCAACCCCCAACTCCCGCAGTGCCCTGTTCAGGTGTGGCCAGGAGTTGGGCGCCCTCTTGTGGCCAAAGCAAACCTGCCTCGCAAATGTTCACAGATCCGGATGCAGGGCCCAGGAAGGGGTGTTCATTTAAGACTAGAGGCCTCCCACACAGGCAGCCTAAAAGTCACCCTCACCAGGAGGTCTGCTGCCCCTCAGCTTTAAGGAGTTCAAGTGTGCCTGCAGAGCTGCCCCCCGCAGCGCCCGCGCGGGCAGCCCTGCTCCTCATCCCCGCGGGGGTCTGCAGCAAGGCCCAGGAAGGCGCCTCCTGCTAGAGCAGCACGCGATGGCCGGCTCACCCCGACCGCGGCTGGAGAAGAGCAGGCAGCGGGGGTGGCGGCATTTCATTCCACACGAGCGTCCAGTGGTGGAGAGTCACAAAGGCGTCTACACAGAGGGAGTGTAATGTAGGAGTTACACTCGCAGGCTTTGGGGTCAGGGAGTTTGGAGCCTGGGTCCTGACTGTGACCTCAGGAAAGTGATCTCACCTTTTCGTGCCTCAGTGTCCTCACCTGGACGATGGGGGAAACCACAGCACCTACCTAAGAAGGATGGATGACGATTCTACGGGATCATGTGCTTGGCACGGGGCCCAGCACAGAATGAGGGTTCAGGTGACCTGATGTTAACGTCACTATGACCAGGTTAAACTGGCTGTCTGTATAGCAGGGGCTTAACCTTGAAGAAGCCAAAAACTGAAGCCAAGCCATGTTTTTCACCTGAAACACCCAACAGCTCCCTCAACTCACCACGACCCTTGGCAGATGAAGAGGATGCAGTCAAACCCTGCAGCAATAGGTACCATGATGATCTCCCAAACACAGACGGCAGCCTTGAGGCACTGGGCCACTAAGTGATGAGGCCAGATCCCTTGTACAAGAAGAACCAAGTCTATATGTAAAATAGATAACTAATAAGGACCTACCGTATAGCACAGGGAACTCTTCTCAATACTCTGTCATGACCTATATGGGAAAAGAATCTAAAAAGGAGTGGATGTATGTATATGTGTAACCGATTCACTTTGCTGTACAGCAGAAAATAACACAACATTGTAAATCAACTATACTTCAATAAAAAATTTTTTAAATAAAATAAAATAAAAAGAAGAAGCAAGTCTAACCCAGCACAAGTGTAATAGTAGCTCAGTGCTGCTTCACTCACGGCTACAGATGGAGCAGAGAAGGGGTGTGTATAAATAAATGTTAGTTGGACAGACGGATGGATAAAAGGATGGATGGATGGATGGATAGATAGATGGATGGGTGGGTGGATAGAGGGGAAAAGGGTGAAAAGTGGAAGGATGGAATGAATGAAGGACAGAGAGGATGAGAAGATGAAAGAATGGGAGGGCAAATGGATAGAATGAAAGAGAGAATGAGAAGATGGAAGGATGGGGAAGGGGAGGATGGATGGAAGGAAGAATGGATGGATGGATGAATGGATGGATGGAAGGGTGAAAAGGTCAAAGGATGAAAGGGTGATGGATGGATGGATGCAATGAAGGAGGAGAGGATGGTAGGATGGAAAGATGGATAGAAAGAAGGGAGGAAGAGAGGATAGGAAGAAGAGAAAGTGGGAGGGTGAATGGCTATTTAATCAGAGAAAGTGGAAGGAAATTCTGTATCGCTTCCCACCCACCAAGGAAACCTTTGTAGACAGGATGTAGGATTCACCTTTACCATCTGTGCTCATTACCCAGACGTGCTTGGAGGGGAAAACAGACACAATCGACTGTGTCTGATGACTGTGACTAAAATTTAGTGGATATTTTGCAGTATATCCTGCAGATGCAGTTAAGAAGAACATCCTCTCCATGATCTTCACAGGATATTAGATATCTATTACATAAATGTATTTTCTGGAAATGGGGCCAATTCTGGGGAAAGCAGCAAAATGAAACACTGGCACGGGCAGCTCCATCCTCTGGGGCTGTACCAGCACCGGGTGGACATGCCGCTTTCTGGAAGAGCTCTCTGACATGGCAGGCTGGACCACAAACCGTGCCTAGGAAAATGTGCTTGTTTTACCAGGTACAGCAAAGGCCTAGTCCAATGTTGGCATCTAGAAAAGTTCTTCCAACCTTCCTGACTTGCATAGCCTATTTGAACGAAAAGGATCCTGAGAATTCTCACCGCTTCACATTGGTTCATTACTTTCCATCTCCAGCCCACAGTTCTGGACCAAGCCACCTTCCTCCCTCACCTAAGCTACTGCTGCTCCTGCCTCTTAAAATCCTAATCCCACTTTTGTTTCCCTTTGCTCTGTTTTTTTTTGTATTGAGGTAAAATTCACATGAAGTTAACCATTTTAAAGTGAACAACTCAGTAGCATTAAGTATTCACAATGCTGTGCAAACACTACCTCTATTTAGCCCCCCCAAATATTTTCCTCATCCCAAAAGAAAACCCTCTACCCATGAAACCATTACTCTCCATTCCCCTTTGCTCCAGCCCCTGGCAATCACTAATGTTTTCTGTCTCTAAGGATTTGCCTATTCCAGGTATTTCATATAAATGGAATGAATCATCCAATATGTGACCTTTTGCGTCTGGCTTCTTTCACTTAGCGTCATGTTTTTGAGGTTCATCCATGTTGTAGCATGTATCAAAACATCATTCCTTTTAATGACTGAATAACACCATCTGACTTTTAATTCTTTACAATGTATTTTCTACCCAGCAGTTAAAGTGATGTTTAAAAATGGTACATTGTATCATGTCACCCTCAGCTTAAAAACTTCCAAAGGTTTTCCATTGTTCTCCCTTCCCATGGCTTACAAAAGCTTCACAGCACCCTCAACATCCTCTCTCCAACTTCTTTACCATCACCTTGTCACACTCTGACGCTGGTCATCTCCCTGGTCCTTGATCACACCAAGTTGTCATCCACCTCAGGGCCTTTGCACATGCTGTCCCTCTGCCTGGGGTGCTATTTCCCATCCTGTTAGTAGAGACCTACTCACCTTTAGGCATCACTCCCTTAGAGACACTGTCCCCAATCCTCAGAACTAGTCAGATCTCTAGGCTACATGTGCTCCCAGCACTATGTGAATTCTGCATTTACTTATGTGGTTACTGAATGTCTGTCTCCCCCATGGCCTGTGCCCCCCCCCACACAAGGGAAGAATCTATCCCCAGCACCTAACACAAAGCAGGCACGCCACAGTGGCAGAGCCAAGATCAGATGCCGGGTCCACAGACTCCCAACCACGTCCATGTGCCCCAGCTCAGGCTACGACCTGACATCCTCTATCTGGGGGGAGGGGGGAGGGCGGGGAATTCTAAAGGACTGTGTCCCAGTTTCGATCTGTGAGTCAGGAGGACTGTTTATCAGCATCTTCCCAGTTAATTCTCAAATATGGGCTCCTTGAGGGCGGAGATGCATCTTATTTCTTTCGCCAGCCTCTGGCCACCTCTGTCTGGATCTGGCAGACAGCTCTGCACTCATAAGGCTCCTGATCGATGCCCATTTGCCAGCTAGCCTCTCAGAGCCTTCATCACAAAGGTTGCCAAGGGAAGTCCCAGACTGATGCTTAAGCTTTGCACCGTTTCCTCTCCCGAAAGTCTGCTGGATTTTGAGCTAAGCCAAGCCGCTGGCTCACACGGCCCCTCAGCTTCCTCAAGGGTGGGGTTGTGTCCCCTTGCACTTGAAAGCCTTCACCAGCCAAACCCCTCAGCATATCATTAACGGGGTCTGGGGCATCTGGCCCTGCCGATCGGCAGGAAATGACAGGGCTGGGAACAGGGAGTCTCCTCGCAGGCATGGCAGAAGGACAGGCACAAACACACATTCTCACACACCACCCTGGGCAGCAAAGTGCTAATCCAGTAGCCATTTGCCCAAACAGGAAAAAAATGCCAGCTGGTCTAACCCGGAGCTGCGTGAGCTGCCCCTCCTTCTCAAACTGGGCCATTTAAATCCTTTGCAGTTGGCCTGATCTGATTACCCAAGAGGAGGTCTCCAGGAAAGACCCTTTTCAAAACCAAAGAATAACACCAGTTCTTGGGTGAGAAGGGGTGGAGGTGGGGGGAGTACTTAGGGACCCTCGGCTCAGCTGCTCGAGCCTGGGGAAGGAGGAGGTTTAGAAAAGCCTAACACTGGAGGATGTTTATTGAGAATCCACTGTGGTCCTTGGCCACAGGTGACAACCCTCATTTCTGCCTTAGGCATGCCCAGAGCATGGCAAGAATCAACAGGGGCCCCGGCAAAAAAAGGAGCACTGATGAGTCAGTCAGACAACAGAAGCTGCATTTCCCCAGGTATGGAGGAACAGGCAATGCTTTTAGATGACACGTGGATGCCATTTTTGTATTTTAAAAGTTGAAATTTGAAATATTGATTTTGCACACCAAATCCATAATTTCATGCAGTTTTTTCACAGTATACAGCCTTATGTAAAATACACTAAGAAGAATTAAAAGAAGAGGGAGAAAAGGAAAGGAAAGAAGGAGAAGGAAAAGAAAAAGAGGAAGAAGGAGATGAGGAAGAACAAAGGAGATGGAGGAAGAGACCTTGGCCGAAAAAAAAATGTCAAGTAAATTCTAGTATAGGTCCCACCAGAGTGGCTAAAATAGAGTTGACAGCACCAAATGTTGGCAAGGATACAGAGCAACCAGAATTCTCATAAAATTCTGGTGAGATTGTGAATGGAAACAACCATTTGGAAAAACAATTTGACAGTATCTACTGAAACTGAAGATACGCTCTGACCCAACAATTTCACCCCAGGGTATTATGTCCTTAACCAAAATGACCGCCCATGTCCACAGAATGACCTGTGTAAGAATATTCGTGACAATGTCATTCATATGGGCAAACACTGGGAAAAATCTCAATGTCCATCAATAGTAGTATGGATAAATACATCACAATATACTCATTTATTTGACTACTGCATGACAATGAAAAAGAGGAAACTATTGCTATACTATAATATGGCTGAGTCTCAAAGATACAGTGTTGGGCCAAAGAAGCCAGCCACAAAACAGTTTTATGTTGTATGAGTCCATTATGATTCCGTTTACATCGAGTTCAAGAACAGGCAAAACTAATCTATGGTGAGAGACCCCAGAAGAGTGATTTTCTTTGGGGAGGTTACTAACTGGAAGGGGAACCAAGAATCCTTCTGGGGGCTCGACATGTCCTCTGTTTTGACTGGGTGACAGTCACCTGGGTGGATTGATAAATAAAAATGCATCAAACTGTACACAAAAATTGTGCACTTTACTTCTGAATTAAACTTATGCCTTACAAAAAGTTTTTTAAAACAACAGTAAAAAAAACAACCCAATTAAAAAGTGAGATTAAAATTAAAAGATTTGAATCGACATTTCTCCAAAGAAGATATACAAATGACCAACAAGCCCATAAAAAGATGTTCAGCATTACTAGTCATTAGGGAAATGCAAATCAAAACCACAATGAGATGCCACTTCACACCCACTAAGATGTCCATAATCAAGAAGTCAGAAAATAATAAGTGGTGGTGAGGATGTGGAGAAATTGGAGCTCTTTTCCATTGCTGGTGGGAATGTGCTGCAGCCACTGTGGAAAACAGTCGGATGATTCATTCCTCAACAAGTTAAACATGGAATTACTATCTGACCCAGCAATTCTACTCCTAGATATATACCTAAAAGAATTGAGAACAGGTGTTCAAACAAAAACTGTACACAATGTTTACAGCAGCATTATTCAAATAATCAAAAGGTGGAAACAACTCCCATGTCCATCAAAAAATGAATGGATAAACCAATTGTGGTCTATCCAGACAATGTAATATTATTCACTATTATGAAGTACTGATTCATGCTACAATGTAGATGAACCTCAAAAACATGAGCTAAGTGAAAAAAAACCACATGCAAAGGCCACATATGACGATTCCATTTATATGAAATATCCAGAATAGGCAAATCTATAGAGACAAAAAGCAGATTAGTGGTTGCCCAGGGCTGGGGGCAGGAGGGGGAATGGGAAATGACTGTTTAATGGGTCTGGGGTTTCCATTTGAGGTGATGGAAAAGTTTTAGAACTGGATAGTGGTGATAGTTGCACAAGATTATAAATGTACTTAATGCCATTGAATTGTACACTTTAAAATGGTAAATTTTATAGGACGGATAAACAAGAAGGTCCTACTGTATAGCACAGGGAACTATATTCAATATCCTGTGATAAACCATATGGAAAAGTACATGAAAAAGAATATATATGTATAACTGAGTCATTTTGCTGTACAGCAAAAATTAAACACAACATTGTAAATCAACTATACTTCAATAAAATTTAAAATAAAAATGGTAAATTTTATGCTATGTGTATTTTACTATAATTAGAAAAAAATAATAGCAATAAAAAATAATAGTGATACAGGAAGCATATTTCTCCCCCTTCCTAGCTGTGTGACCTTTATCAAGTCACTTAACCTCTCTGAGCATCAATGTCCTCACCTGTAAAAATGCCTACTAATGCCTCTACCTCACAGGGTTGTATGAAGATCCAATGAAATAATGGATTTCAATGCCTCACAGAGTACCTGGCACCTGAGCTAGGGAGCTCTTCTCACATTTGTCCCTTGCCAAGAAATTTCTTTTCCTCCAGACACAGACTGAGGCTCCTTATAGGCAAAGTCTGTCCCATGTGGAAGTAGGTCAGGACTCAAAATCAAGAGAAGATGGATAAGTATCCACAAAGAGGACCAAACAATTCCTCTTTACCCTGGACTTCTTGCCTCGGGAGAAGCACATGAAGGTCTGAGGACCACACTGACCCATCTCTGGGGTGATGACACCAGACGGGGGAGGCAGGAACCTTCCTGGAAGAAGGGCAGTTACAAAAGGATTTTCAAAGGCATCCAGAGAAAAGGGTCGGCGAGGAATGCTTGCTCAAGGCAGCCCTTTCCCTCCACTGTGTTCTTCCTAGGACCCCTCTAGGCTCTCACCATCAGTGCCTATTATATGCTAAGGGAATCCCTCGGCATCACTCAGATTAATTTTAACACTAAAAGAAGAGAAACACCCACTGCCTTTGACAGAGTAGTCACTAGGGAATGGACTTGAGACTGGTCACTTTATGAAATTCTTATTCTAGTGGTATATTAATTTCCTCATTTGCTCTCTAGAATATTCTAGAACTAGAATATAAGCCCCATCTCAATCTTGTTCACCAATGTGAATGCTTGATACATAGTGCCCCCGAAATTATATTCTGGATGAATGCACAAGTGAATATTATCACCAAGCCTCACGGGCAGTTCCATTTTACAGATGAAGTAACTGAGTCCAGAGAGCACCAGGATTCAAACTCAATTTGTCCAAAGCCAGAGCCCAGATCCCCACAACTACATGTGACACCGTCCCAGTCCAGCACCAGCGAGGGGGTTTTCCCCAAAGCTCAGGATCCTGGACCCAGACATCTTCATCATGTACTAGAAGTTAGCATTCAAGGGTTCTCTAAATGAGACACATGTGGGTTCCTTCCCACCTCGGTCACACAGAGATCTGGACTGGGGAACAGATTCTTGCAAAAACCAAAGCAGAGTTTCCCCAAAGTATAAAACAGAACTGCTAAGGTGCCAGAGAAGAGATGCCACCTGCCTCTGTCCCACCAAGCCCAGCTCCCAAGACACAGGATCTGGCTTGGGAGGAAGATGGTTCCCAGGTCATGGAATCTGGTTTGGGGGCAAATGTGGCTCTTAGGAGTGATCCAAGTAACCTCCAAGACACCTCTGAAGTGTGCAGGCCGGTTTTCTGTGGATGAGGACAGCAGACAATACAATGATGTGCTCATCAAGGCCTGGGAGTCAAACAGTCCTGGATGGAGGTCCCACTCCCCCTGTGCTAGCTGTGTGGTCTTGGGCAAGTTGTTTCCCCATTCTGAGCCTTTCTCCTTGTTTCTCAAAGAGGGCTATCACCAAGGTGTGGAAAGGATCACACAAGATAAAAGGGATCTGTGAGGCGTGAGGCCCGGCACCACCCTCTTGGTATGAATCTGTATTATTTCCAGTCGATTTCCTACTTCATGAAGGCACGAGACGTCAACTCTGTTTTCCTTGTCGCTTCTTACCTCGAATGAGTTCTACCTCAGCTCCTCCATGCCTTCACTCTCCTAGAACCCTATCATATCTTCTCTCCGGCACATCCTTAAAGGCTCGGCCCGAGGATGACCAGCTCTGAGCCCTCCAGAACCATCTGCCTCTAGGTTGCCATCAACAGCTCAGCACGTGCATCTGTGTCATGCCCTGAGCACTCAGTGCAGTCCAGATACCAGCCCTGAACACACAGGAACTCATGTGATCCTCCCCACAGCCCTGTGGAGAAGGTTCTATGGTCATACCCATTTTACAGATGGGAAAACTGAAGCTCACAGAGATGATATGGCACTTGGTTACAAATTCGGCCCAGGCCACCCAAGCACACTCTAAGTGCAATGCACTGTGTTAGACACCACGGGGCATAAAAAGGAGCCCAGCCTCTGTTCTCAGCAGCCCCACCTTGTGTGTCACTTCTGCACCAGTACAGACCTGGCCAGAAAACGGGAGTGTGCTCCACACCTGCTTCATGGCTGTGGGTATCGCACCGAAGCACAGCAGGAATCCCAGATTCAGGTGTGACCCACCAGAAATCGTCTTTCACTGGAAGTAGGTCATCCACGCTGCCTTGTACCCTGGCTGGGCGAGCCAAATGTGAGAAACCCTGAGTTATGCCTGGGGCATTGCTCTCCTTTTGTTCTCTGGGAAGCTGCCTGCTGGTTTGAACTGGGCAGATCCAGCCAGATTCTTCTAGTCCAGAGGCTGACAAACTATGTGCCAACGCTGGGCCAAATCCAGCTCTCAGCCTGTTCTTGTAAATAAAGCTTTATTGGAACGCAGCCATACCCATTCATTACACATTGTCTGTTAATTCTTTAGCTTGACAACTGCAGAGTTAGTTGCAGCACAGACTGTATGGCCCACAAAGGGGCCCTTTACCGGAAAAGTTTGCCAATCCCTGTTCTAGATTCCCTGCCCACAGATGTTAATCACAAAAAAAATAAAATAAAAAAATCCTGACAAGAACCAGAGTCTGCTTGGGATTTATTTTCCCTCAAGTGACAGCGTCTCTCTTGACCTTTGCATCTAAATAATGAACACTCTGCCTTCCTACTCCCTTCTCTCCCTGTGGCCCAGTCACGGTGGCCTGAATCATCCAGGGTCAGGCAATGGCCAACATCCCTGAGTGGTAAGACTAAGCCCTTTGCCTAAATCTGTGTTGTTCTATACAGTAGCCATAGCCACACATGGCTACTAAAATTTAAATTCAGTAAGACAAAATTTTAAATTCTGTTCATCAGTCTCAACTTGCCACAATTTAAATGCCCAGAAGTCACACGTGGCTGCTGGCTACCATGGTGGACACAGCAGACACAGACATTTCCATCATCACTGAAACTCCTTTTGGACTCTGCTGCTCTAAACAACCCTGTTCCCGGCATTTACAGGGTGAGGTGACCACTGCTCTGCTATCAGAGCACCTGCTCCGTCCCATCTCTCTCTCCTCTCTGATGTTCACCCTTCCTCTCCCAATAGTAAAATTAACTGCTTTGCAAAAAGACTGGAAATAGCTAAAACATGCATCATAGGGGGCTGGTCCATTAAATGGTATTAAATGGTAACTCCATTTGATGGAGCTGTGTAGGGATTTAAAAGAATCGCGATAGCGAGAAGACCAATATTTATTATTAAGTGAAGGAAAAGGCAAAACAATGTAGACAATTGGGTGCAGATAATTACTGTTTGATTCCACTTATACGACATACCTAGAATAGCCAAATTCATAGAGTCAGAGAGTACAGTGGTCGATGCCAGGGGCCGGGAGGTGAGGGTGGGGTGGGGAGGGGGAATGGGGAGTTAGTGTTTAATGGGCACAGTTTCAGTTTAGGAAGGTGAAAAATTCGGGAGATGGATGCTGGTGAGAGCTGCACAGCAATGTGGACGTCCTTAGTGCCACTGAACTGTACAGTTAAATATGGCTAGGATAGTATGTTTTATATTATGTGACTTTTACCACAATAAAGAAACATTTAAAAAATAACAAATAAATAAACAATGTATACAGTATGACCTCATTTGTGTCTTTAAAAGATATATATTAGGGCTTCCCTGGTGGCGCAGTGGTTAAGAATCCGCCTGCCAATGCAGGGGACACGGGTTCGAGCCCTGGTCCGGGAAGATCCCACGTGCCGCGGAGTAACTAAGCCCATGCGCCACAACTACTGAGCCTGCACTCTAGAGCCCGTGAGCCACAACTACTGAAGCCCGCACACCTAGAGCCTGTGCTCCGCAACAAGAGAAACCACTGCAATGATAAGCCCACGCACTGCAACGAAGAGTAGCCCCTGCTCGCCGCAACTAGAGAAAGCCCGCACGCAGCAACGAAGACCCAGTGCAGCCAAAAATAAATAAATAAATAAATAATTTTTTCAAAAAATTAAAAAGAAAGATATATATTAATGAAAAACATGAATCCAAAAAATACTCCTAGAACAATGAGGTGCCTGGACTCTAGCAATGAAGGAGGCAGACAAGAGCCACGCTTTCCCTGGGCTGGTACCCTGGTGAGGGTACAGACAAACAGATGAAACAATAAGGGAATACTGGTTAATAATAAGAGCTACATGGAGAATTAAAATCAGAGGATGTAGTGACTGGGTGGTAGTGCCTGTCTGGGGACATGGCATCTAGGCTGAGACCTGCATGTCGAGGAGAAGCCAGACTTACAAAGATCTGGAAGGAGAGGGGACCAGGCAGTGAGGGAAGGTCAAGGCCAGGGCAGGTCACCTCACAGTGAGGGAGGAGAAAAGAGACAGTGGGGCCACTGTAAGGAGAGGGGGTTTGATTGTGAGAGCAATGGGAACCTGCTGGAGAGGTTTAAGAAGGAAGGTGATGAACTCTGATTCTGTTCTTAAGAGATCACTCTGCCCAGTGAGTAGAGAGTTGACCTGTGGTGGAAGCAAGAATGGGATGAGGGGATCCGGACAGGAGGCTGTTGGAGGCCCCCAGGCAAAAGATGGTGGCGCCTTGGACCAAGGTCTAAGTTGTGGAGGTGGAGGGAGAGGAGGTATTTGGGACTCAGCTCTCCCAGGACTTGCTGGCCAATTCAACATGAGGAAGGCGAGAGGAAGAGACGGGAGATGCTTCCTAAGTCGGTGTGTCATACGGACCCCCAGTCTTAGATGGATACACTCACGTCTAAGGTTATACAAGAGGCAGTTGGCAGCCAGGGATTTCCAGAGCAGGTACTTTGTTACTTTTAGACTTTCCTTTGCCTTTTGAACTTACTAACAGGAGTATTCTTTTATAATAAAAGATAATCTTTAAATGGCATACTGTATTTTTTGCTTGAATTTCTCCTCTTTGTTTTATTAAAAAAAAAAAAAAAACTCTAGAAAACAGAGGTATGGGCATGGAATAATGTGCTCAATTGTTACTTAATATTTCAATGATGTTTCATTATTTTTTCAAATTTTAAATTGAAGATCAAATTTGAAATGGGTTTTTGTTTCCCAAATGGCTGGTACCAGTCAACTGGTAACTGGTATCTCAGATTTAGTCGACAGATATTAAAATGTGGTAGTTTATAGATTCCTAGAAATTAAACATATATATTTAATTATACAATATTATGTTTTTATATAATATTAATTATATATAATATATAAATTGTATGGATGGTGTGTATTTGTATATTATATATCATACAAAATTAAACATATATGTTTATACTCTATATTTTTATATTTTATATATGATATATAATTAAACGTATATGTATACTTTTATATCTATATATTACATATGATATATAACTAAACATATGCATACTTTTGTATCTTTATATATTATATATAAATATATATGTTATATACAAACATATATATATATATAAAAATATGCACTTGAAAAACATAAAATGTCTTAAGCACAGATACATAGTATTTTTTTTTTAAGGTTAAACTTTGTTCAGTAACAGATCAGCTCTCAATATCCAACAAACTTTCTACCGAGACTTGATTTCAGGAAAGAGCAAACTGTCCTCATACACACATTCCCCTCCCATCGACTAAGACACGCTTCAGATCCGGGATGAGTACAGGAGACAAAAAAATGATCAGGAGAGGAAAGGAAAGATGTTCCAGTTGCAGAGGTCAGCAAACTTCCAGTAAACAGCCAGGGAGTAAATATCTTTGGCTTCACAAGCCCTATGCTCTCTGTTGCAATTACTCAACTCTGCCCTTGTAGCACAAGCTCAGTCACAGACAACAGGTGAATGAATGGGCAGGGCATGTTCCAATAAAGCTATCCATAAAAATAGGCCCTGGGCCAAATGTGGGCCACAGCTTGCCCACCCCTGTCCTAGTAGGGTCTGGACTTACCTGAAGGTAGGAAAACTGAAACAAACCAGCCCTTCGGTTTGTTTCACCCTTGAATCCCACTTCCCATCGCCTGGCTCACCCCAAGAGCTTACCATCCTGCCACCTGGACTTTATTTGGTGTTCTTCCTTTCTTCATCCTGACCCCACCCCTCCTGGGTTTAACTGGGTCTTGTCACAGATCCTAGACATTTCTTCCAGCTCCAGCCACAGTTTTGGAATACACACCTGTTTTTCTAATTATATTATTTGTTGAACGTGGACCTCTCCCACCCATGTGGAAGCACCAGAAGGACGGGGAGACAGGGATTGTGTCTGACTTGCTCTTTGTGGATCCCCAGGGCCCAGTACGGTGCCTGGCATATAGTAAGAGCTCAATTAATGAAATGAATGTCTGAAAGTCCAAGTGAGCCCACTGTCTCATCACCTGAGTGTTCGGGGGCTCCTCCTGAAAGTGAGTCGGGGGCAGGGGTAGCCTTCCAGTGCCTCCACGTTGCCTTGATGCCAGGGGTGGGGGGGGTACCAGGCTGGCACCCACCCTATATATTTATTTCTAACAGGAGGCGTTTGCTGCATGCAGTGGCTGTGGGAGTGGTTAGCCTGCAGGAAAGGTAAGAGCCCGAATCAGCCACCTGGGGGTGGGGGGGCAGGGTCTGAATCCCAGTACTCATGGGACTGCTGATGTCAGCAGTAAGATTGGTCTCGCTGAGATGCTGGGGGTCAGACGCTGTGCTCCGTACACATTATCTCATTGGACTTGGAACGATTATTACCCGCATTTTGCAGTGAAGGTAACTGGGGTTCTCCACAGCTAATGTACCCAAGACACAACTCAATAAAGGCTCAGAGTGTGATCACAGATTTAACTGACTTCAAAGTCAATTCCTAATTGCTCTGTCGATTCCACTGCAAGAGCTGATGGCATATATTCCCGTTTCACAGCAGTGCCTGTGCAGGCCTGGCGCTGTCCAAGTGGCTGATTTCAGGGCTGGCCAGGGACAACCAGTTTTACACTTGCAAACTGGGCATCTTGCTGATCTCGGCCAGTTTTTGACCTGGACACAGGCAACACTGCTTCTGCCCCACGGAATAATCCAGAAGCCCACGGCTCCCTCTCCAGCCTCCCTCACCCCATCTGAGCTCACCCAGACAGCCATCCTCAATTCTGCCTTCCAGGCCTGATCTGCGCCGGCATCCAGGCCCGCTGATTTTCCTGCATCCCTGTGATTAGGAACTAATCTTATATTTTTGTTCCCCAACCCATAAATCAGTTACAGACCAAATATTTACACAGGCCATCATTTCCGACCAAACCAAGGCTCATGACAGCCCTCATTATTAAAAAGGATGACTGATTTTAGGCAGAGATTTCACAGGCATGTGGCTGGATGTTTTCTTTTAGGTTTCCTTCCCCCTCCCCTGGCCTGAAGAAAAGACAATTTCCAAGATAAATTGGTACAAAGGTCTGCTCTTGCTGTCTCCTTGGGGCCAGTAGGATGTGGGCAGGCTTCCATAAGCCCAAAAAGTGATGGCTGCTGTTGGCTTCTTCTCCCTTCTCTTGGCCTCCCCCTGGGCAGGGAATCATTTAACTAAACATCCCCTAAAATCAGAAACCCTAAAGGAGACAGAGAGGGAAAGGGTCAGGAAGGGGAAACTCGGCAGCATCACTACTCCCAGTCGTGACACCCACCCTACTGGGGGTAGTGTGGCCTGTCCAGGGTGACCCCGAGGCGGGCCATGTGCTAAGTTGTTAATATTGCTTGGTGGGGAAGCAGGAGGCCGAGCTCCTGACCTGGCTCTGTCATTACTTAGCAAGTCACTATGGCCTTTGAGGCTGGTTCCCCTTCCTTTCAAAGCAGGGATTTGCTAAGTGGACTCTGTCCATTTCCAGTCCAGGTATCTTGGCTCTCATCGTGAGAGATGCCATTCATTAAGCTCTTACTATGAGCCTAGCCTGGTGTTAAGCACTTTATAGGTATTAGCTCATTTTAGTCTTTAAGATGGGCATCATCCACTCCAGATGAAGAAACAGAGGGTCAGAGAGGCTAAGCCACTCACCTGAGGTCACACAGCATGTAAGGGGCAGAGGCCAGGACTTGAAATTTGTTCTGTCTGACCTCAGTGCTCTTGGTCCTAAAATACACTGCAGCCTCCCTAAGACCTGAATTTGCTTGGGGCACGGAGTCTGTTGTCACATTGATTCTTAACACCCTGATATCTCCCCATGAAAGCACCTGGGGTCAGCGTCCTAAGCAAAGGCAGAATTGACAACTGTCTGCCCAGTGGTGAGCCAGCAAAAAGCCTTCTCTCTGCAAAGCGAGAGGTCAGCTGGAAATGTTTCTTCAGGGAAACCATGAGCATTTTGCCTCCTATGGAACTCTTCAAAGAAGCTTCCTTTACCCTGGGAAAATTAATTGGGAGTGAATCTTTACAGACATGCCTAAAAAGCACATATTTCAGTCTGGTGGTTCTATGAGATCCACATTGAAATGCGTCCATCAGAGTCTGTGAGACAGACAGCAGCATGTGTTAGCTCTGAGGGCTTGGGAAGGATTCAGACAGTACAGGGGCCGGCTGGGTACTCGGGGCCAGCCGCTTAACCTCAGCAGGCTCTCAGCCTCTCCACTCGTAAAATGAGGGCTTAGAGCAGATCATCCTTAAAAGCTCATCCATCCTCACTGTGATGGTTCTGTGATGCTGCCCTCTTTCCTCCAGACTTACGGCGTGACCTTGGGTGGGTCAGAATCTGTGAGTCTTCGAGCCTTCTTATTTATACTGTGGGATAACCTCTCCAGACCCCCTGTCTGCCCCTTGCTTCTGTGGGGGGAAATGAGTCAGCGTGAGCACTATGAAACCTCAGCGCTATGATCCCAGTGGTGCGGAATTTCCAAGAAGTCATGACTTTCCTATGGTGACTCTAAGAAGAAAGTCTGAAACATTTTCCATGTGAGTTTGAACACTGTTGTCTGAAATCAGCGTTTTGTTTTGCTTTTCATACCAAGGCCTTCCACCCGATTTCAACTTTTGCATCCAACAGTGACTTGTTATGATACAAAATGTGTCCATTGGGGATCAAATAATACAGAGGGCGGGCCCACCAGGGATTGTAACTTAATGTGCTTGCCCACGGATTTCTTCCTGCTCAGCACAACTCAGGTATTTAATCTTAGTCAATGGCCTGTCTGGCTGCTTTGCAGTGGACATTTGATTGTGACCACCTAGCACTCACCATCCCCCCCCAACTTTTGGGGGGAATTCTCTCTCCTCTGTGCACAATCTTGTTGGGGGTGTCAGCCAGGGGACAGACGTTGCCCATCCCAAGTCACCAGGTGCCAAATCAGGCCCATCGGAATCTCTCCGGGGAACGTGAATCTTGAATGGCGTGACACATAATGGAAAAAAATTTTAAAGCTCGGTTGATCTACTGGTGGTTCACCCCCAAAACAACCTTTCAAGTCATTCCTGCTACTTAGAGCCTCCAAGACACCCTGGATCCTGCTCCTTTCTGAGCTTTCCAGTGGATCCTGAGAGCTACCCCAGAATCTTCCGTGTAGGTAGGTCCATTCTCTGCTTAAGTCAGCCAGGGTTGGCTTCCGTTGTTTGCAATCCAAGACCCCTAGTGCATCCTTGAGAGAGACCACGAAAGCTGAGTTTCCATTTTTCACTATGTCAGACTCTTGACTCCAGAGTTTCTCAAATCCTTTGGGCTGGGGCCCAGACATCTGTGTGTTAACAAGCTTTCCAAAGCCACCTCCACACTCCTGAGAACCTCTGCCTTGCCTGGTAATTCCACATCAAAGACAGTGGTCTGTACCGTTACTGGCAGGTGTGGCACAGGCTAACTCTCTGAAATAAAGGACCATTCATTTTGCTAGCATCTGCTCAGGCTCTCCAAGAACCAGACTTCAAGGCCTGAGAGTTTAGGCCAGGCCAGGGCTGGAGGAAAGCTATCACCAAAAGACACTCTCCAGGACAGCCACGGGGACACAACTGCAAAAGGCACACAGCCCATTCTGCTGCCAGTGTTGAAGGCTCAGGCTTCACCACCTTCCCCATTAGAAAAGTCCAGTATTTATGTCAAACCTGAGGCACAGCAGGGTCAGCCCTGTTTAGTGGGTCCCCATTGGAGTAGGTACAGAGAGCAAAGCAGGAAATGTCTTAATAAGGGAGTGATTTAATAAAATACAATGCATCCACACTTCAGAATACTATGCAGTCATTAAAAAGAATGAGGTAGGATTTCCCTGGTGGCGCAGTGGTTAAGAATCTGCCTGCCAATGCAGGGGACATGGGTTCGAGCCCTGGTCTGGGAAGATCCCACATGCCACAGAGCAACTAAGCTTGTGCGCCACAACTACTGACTGAGCCTGCGCTCTAGAGCCTGCGAGCCACAACTACTGAGCCCGTGTGCCACAACTACTGAAGCTCGTGAGCCTGGAGCCCATGCTCCACAACAAGAGAAGCCACTGCAATGAGAAGCCCGCGCACCGCAACTAGAGAAAGCCCGTGTGCAGCAATGAAGACCCAACACAGCCATAAATAAATAAATAAATAAAATTTATTAAAAAAAAAAAAAGAATGAGGTAGCTCTATAGCCAGGATCAACAAACTTTTTCTACAAGGGCCAGATAGTAAATACTACAGACTTTGGAGGCCAGGGTGTCTCCACTGCAACTACTCAACTCTCCAATGAAGCACAAAAGCCGTCCTGGGCAACACATAAACACAAGGGCAAGGCTGTGTCCCAATAAAATTTTATTTACAAAAACAAGCAGTGGGCCAGATTTGGCCCAGAGCCTGGTTTGCCAACTCCTGTTCTCCACGAGAAGATGTGGGAAACTCCAAGACACACCGATTTATGAAGAAAACTAACTGCCCAGCAACACGTCTAGTGTGAGCTCATCTCTACAAATATAAATATATATAAACATAAATATGTATAGATACATTTGCATAATGTTTGAATATATTTACTATCTATTCCTGTGATGTATTTAAGGTCATAGAATAAGAACCGGAAGAAAGGAGTGGGAGTAACAGAGTTAGAGGAACTCCCACATTTGACTATGTATGTGAAGCTTTTACAGTGAAAATGCTTACTGTGAGTGTAATGTGTAATTTGGAAGGAGGGAGGGAAGAGAAGAAGGAAGTTCGGAGAGAGGAGGAGAGGGAGGGAAGAATGAAGGGGGAGAAGAAGGAAGGAAAAGAAATAAAGCAAAGGAGGAAGAAGGGAGATAGGGAAGGACAGAAGGAAAGCTGTGTTTCAATAAAACTTTCTTTACAAAACCAGGCAGTGGGCCAGATTTGGTCCACAGGTCATAGTTTTGTGACCTCTGGTCTAGGAGGGCAGAGTCATGACAGTTTTGTTCATCGCTACATCTATAGTGTCTAGAGCAGACCTTGGCACACAGTAGGAGCTCAAGAAATAGTATTTGGAAGAATGAATGAAACCCAGCCTCTCCCTATTAACCTAGAAAACAAACAAGTCAACTATTACCCTAAGCCCTTGACATGAGCAGATATAAAGGGAATTTGGCTGTGTGTTAACTCATTTAAATGTCTTGAACTAACTGATATCAGCATACAGGTTAATTAAATGGCAGAGATCTTAAAAAAAAAAAAATTCAGTTCTTATTCTCACATTACCACATCAAAGGGGTCTCACTATGTGGCACTGGGCTGGCTTAGAAAAAGAGAAACAGGACTATGGCTCCACATCTAGAGACCTGTTCTCCAGTTCCCGCCAGGCACAAAAGCTGGTCTCCTGTCACGCAGGTCCCCAGATCTGCAGGCAGATGTTTCCATCTCCAAGGAAACTGCATCTCTAAATGCCAGGCAGTGTTTTCCAACCACAGGCAAGCAGATTCTGATTCGGAGGAAAATCTGCAAACCTTCTCTCAAAAATAGGAACAGGGCTTCAAGGGGGGGGGGGGCCGACATGGGATGACAATGCCACAAGGTGACTTTCAAAAGAATCAGGGCTGTATTTTTGAGGGGATGGGAGGAGAGATGGGAAGCTGTGCAAGTGGATTTTTAAAGTAGCAAGACAATTGCTGCATTTTTGGACACTCTGTTCTGCAGTGCCCTGGAATCAAGGGCAATTAGCGTCTCAACTGGCAGATTAGGGGAGCAATGTCAAGTACGGTCTTTAAGTCTTTGGGAAATGACTCAACCTGGTGTCTCACTGCTACAAAGAAAGATTGCAGCACTAGACACTGAGTCACTGGCCCTCACCTTAAGCCAAAGGCACCTGGGAAACTAAATAAGAGGCTCCTTTCTTCCTCCTGAATATGCAAACTCACCAGCCCATTGGGTTCTGCTGCCTTCAGTGTGACTGCAGCATCAAGATGAATTACGTATCGGAGAGGTTTGGCAGATTGACAGAGACAGACAGCTGCCCACCAAAGGCCGTGCTGGGTGCAAAGAGAGCCATCACATCAAGATGTTGCAAAAGGCCCCCTCCTGCCCCCTGTTTGCTTCGGTACAGAATCCCTAAGCTGTATGGCGGTCTCCATCACTATCTACAGTGTCCATCCCAGATCGCTTGTGGATGCAAAAGCAACCAGGAAGATAGCAGATGTCATGAGCTAAGCCATGAGCTGCAAATTAAATTGAGGAGCAGGAGTAAAATTCAAGCTAATAAAAAGGGTTACCATCTCTTTGGGGGCCTCCCCATGCTCGGCACTGGATAAACATTTCCCCTACATTACCTCCAATCTTTAGAGCCCATGTAGGAGACAGAGGACCGTGTCCCTATTTTATAGATGAGGAAACTGAGGCTCAGAGAATGGAAGCTGCTTGCCCAAGGGCCCACAGAGGTGGCACTCCACCCAGACCCTGCTGGCTGCAAGTCTGTGCTCCTTCACCTCTGCAAGGTGCTATTGCTACAACCAGGCTGGTTGGGGGCTCAAGAGAAGGAGACATGATGAATGTGGATCAAAAGAGAATATGGAACAAAAAGACAAACAATCCAATTATAAAATGGACAAAAGACTTGAATAGATGTTTCTCCAAAGAAGATCTACAAATGGCGGCCAACAAAAACATAAAAGGATGCTCAAACTGGTCATTAGCCAAATGCAAATTAAAACCACAATGAGATACCACTTCACACCCACTAGGGTGGCTAAAAATTTTGAAAAAGGAAAATAACAAGTGTTGGCAAGGATGTGGATGTGGAACCCTTGCACATTGCTGGTGGGAGTGTAAAATGGCTCAGCTGCCACGGAAGTTCGATGGTTCCTCAAAAAGTTAAACATAACATTACCACATGACCCAGCAACCCTACTCCTCGACATGTATCTAAAAGAATTAAAAATAGGTACTCAGACAAATACATGTACGTGCATGTTCATAGCAGCATTCAAAAGGTGAAAATGACACAAATGTCCATCAAAGGATGGATGGACAAACAAATTGTGGCATATCCATACAGTGCAATATTATTCAGCCATGAAAAGGAATGAAGATTTACAACGTGGATGAACCTGGAAAACATGATGCTAAGTAAAAGAAGCCAGATACCAATGGTCATGTATCATATGATTCCACTTATGTGAAATGTCCAGAATAGGCAAGTCCACAGAGACAGAAAGCAGATTCGTGGTTGCCAGGGGTTGGAGGAAGGGGGCATGGGGAGTGACTGCTTAATGGGTACGAGGTTTCTTTTTGGGGTGATGACAATATTTAGGAACTAGACAGAGATGGTGGTTGCACAACATGGCAAGCATACCAAATGCCACTGAATTGTTCACTTCAAAATGGTTCATTTTATGTTATCTGAATCTCAATGTTGCAAACGTTACTTTAAAATACTTTTTTAAAAAAGCATGGAACCCAAAAAATGGGGAGGCAGGGTGACTGCAAAAGAGGAAGTGTGGACCACAGGAGACCCGGAGGACCTGGAGGTCTCTGTCACCAACTGGCTCCGTGACGGGTCACATTTGTTGTTCTCTCTGGGCCTCAGTTTCCTTGCCTGTTGGATACCACGGTGGCACAAAAGGCTCTTGGAGATCCCGTCACTCAACAAGCTGAGGGTCTACAATGTGCAGGCACTGAAAATTTAATAGTAAGCTGCAGGTCTGCTTGCCAAAACCTCTAAATCCAGCAGGAAATAACATAAACATCTAACTGCTCCAGAAGTGGGTGGGGGATGGGAGTGGGAGGGGCTCATTCCAACTCCAGAAATCAAGGAAAGTTTTATGGAAGATGGGGGATTTGGGCTGCATCCAACATGAACAATATTAGTAACTCACATCTATAGAGCATGTACAATGGGCCAAGTGCTGTACCACTTTACATGCATCTTTCAAAACTGAATCTTCATAACAAATCCATGAAGCTGAGACTGCCATGTACCCTGTGTGCTAGATGCTGTGAGGTATCACCCAGATCTGCCTTCAGGAAGGACCTGTTGCCCCTGCTGCCCTTCAGGGATTGCCTCACCCAAGGTCATACCTCCCGGGGGCAGCCCTCATCCAATGACCCATCAAGGCAAAGTTGTAATGGTCTGGCCACGTAGGCCCATTTCAAGCCAACTCTAGTTGGACATTTCAGCCCCCAAGCTCCCGTGGGGTCATTGGGCTGAGGCTGTCACTTGGCCTCCATCATGACTCGACTTCCCCCTCTGTCTGATCCTACATCTGCCCCCTCCCTCCCACAGGGGTGGATACCCACAGCATTCCATAATAAACATTCACCGTGCTAAACTCCAGCTCAGAGCCTGCTTCCTGGGGAACCCAGCCCTCTACCGCATTTCAGAACAGAAGAGGCAACTGAGGCTCAGAGAGGTTATTTCGCTTCCCTTAAGTCACACAGTTGGGAAATGGGAAAGTAGGGGCTTGAACCTGGGCTCACATAGCTCCTAAGCTCCTGTTTAGTTATCTACCCTTTGTGATCACCTCCCAGGGCAAATAGCAGCCGGGCAGGCAGAGGGGAGAAGAGTTGCTCTTGACAGGTTCCAAATCCCACAGCTCTGGCAGAGGAAAAGGGGCTCAGAGGCATGTGATGAGGGCACAGATGGTCAAGCTGATTCCGATTAAGCCAAGAGTGGGGCTTGGTGGTGCCCGTGACACGCAAAGAACCTTTCCCCTGAGAAGGGGCCACAGGCAAGCAAGCACGAAGGCCATGTGGCTTCTGACGAGTTGCACTCAGTCCTGAATAATTCAGGGAAGAGGGATACCATTTACTATTTCTCAGCCTGCACTCAGGGGCTCTTTCAGCAAAAGAGACCAGCTGCATCATAAAGTCCTGAGAACAACCATGGGTCCTGGCCTCGGGCAGGAGGGAAAGAACTCGATATCACCCACCTACTTCTTGTTTCGCTTCAAGGGAAAGTGTCTGTTGTGCAAATGAGATACTCAGCATAGTGGGATATGAAACAGTAGGGAGAAGAAGAAGAATTAGACTGAGAAAGGAAAGGGGAAAATGAACATGTTTCCCGGTGCTGGAGGCAGCCAGATGCCGGCTCTGCCGTGTCCCAGCTGTCACTCCAAGGGCCCCACATCTCCACGTCATCTCTACGGTGAGGACGGAGGCGGTGCCTCTCCCAGGGCTGTCGTGATGATTAAATGAGGTGATGTGTGTAAAGAGCTTGGTACGTACCTGACACTTAATGGATGCTTGGTGACTGTGTCACGTTCTCCCTAACTATCATATTAACCATCGCCACTCCCTGGAGCCCTGTAGTATACTGCAAACAGACTGTTATCTCTATGAAATAACATTTAGTAAGGGCTTTCTACTTGCCAGCCACTCTCCCAAGAACTCAATGTGTACTCTTAATACATTTAATTCTTCCAAACACCCCTTGGTCGGTACTAGTACTATTGTCCCCATTTTACAGATAAGGAAACAGAGGCCATATCCAGTCATACCGTCCATTCATTAGCTGAACAAATACTTACTGAATGATAGGGCAGAATATATGAAGAGGCACCTGCCCTCAAGCTGTTGTTAATCTAGTTGAGGAGCCAAGATGGACTCCCACAAGAAGTTATACAGAAAACAATGAATAAAAATAAAGGGGAACACACAGTGTGATATAAATGCCAAGTGCCTGCTGTGGCCTTGCTTAAAGAAGAATATAGGAGGGGCTTCCCTGGTGGCGCAGTGGTTGGGAGTCTGCCTGCCAATGCAGGGGACACGGGTTCGGGCCCTGGTCTGGGAAGATCCCACATGCCGCGGAGCAACTAGGCCCGTGAGCCACAGCTACTGAGCCTGCGCGTCTGGAGCCTGTGCTCCACAACAAGAGAGGCCGTGACAGTGAGAGGCCCGCGCACCGCGATGAAGAGTGGCCCCCGCTTGCCACAACTGGAGAAAGCCCTTGCACAGAAACAAAGACCCAACACAGCCATAAATAAATAAATAATAATAATTAAAAAAAGAAGAATATACGAGATGCTCCAGAGTAAGAACCAACATAAAATGAGCCACCTATGGGCAATGAATGAGTCCCAATCCACGCTCTATGGAAGCCCAGAGGATGGGGCCAACTTTCTACAACATTCCTGGAGGAAGAAGCTCATTTTCCAAAAACCTAGACTTCCTCTTCCCCTCTTGACCTAGAGATTGCTTAGGTCACTGAAGATGAGTGGCTGCTTCTAAGGACCCCTGCATCTCAAAGCCCGGGCCTTGAGAAGCAACCAACATGATAGATAGTAGGTGTCTCTGCGAATTCCCAGGCCAAGCATAAATAGGTGGTTGATAAATCCTGGGTGGATAAATGCCTTCCATCCACACTAGGGATACTCCCAGAATGCTTATCTCCCATCAGACTCTATGCTAGATGCTTTCTATGTACAGTCTCATGGAACCCTCCTGACCCTAGAAAGCAGGTCCTGCAATTACCCCACTGATTAGCTGGGACACCTGAGACTTACAGGGGAGCGTCATTTATTCAAGTCATCTGTCCTGTGAGCAGTAAACTCAGGCTTCAAGAAGACCCTCTCGGAGTCCTATGCCCTTGGGCTAAACCACTCTGCTCTTGCTTCTTTAATAAATTATTTTCCTCCAATTTCATATTCCTTGGTCTACACTGGCTGAAGGGTCATCACTCAGCCCTTGAACTTTGTCTAAGGGAAGAAGGAGTGAAAGGGTTAACCAGGGGACCTACAAATGCATTGAGGATATGCAGAAATTGGAACTCTAGTGCACTGCTGGTGAGAATGGAAAATGGTAGCTGTTGTGGAAAACAATATGGCAGTTCCTCAAAAAAGTCATAGAGACAGAAAGTAGAATGGGAGTTTCCAGGGGCCAGAGGGAGGGGAGAATGGGGAGTTTAATGGAGACAGAGCTTCAGTTTGGGAAGATGGGAAAAGCTCTGGAGATGGATGGTAATGATGGCTGCAGAATAATGTTCAATTCATGCCACTGAACCGTATACCTAAAAATGGTTAAAGTGACAAATTTGATGTTATATGTATTTTATCACAGTTTTTAAAAATTAGCAAGTGGATAACCCACACAATGATGACAGCTGGGGAGGAGGGTCCTGTGGGGGAAGAGAGAGAAAGAGAGATGCTTGGAGAGGAAATTGCTTTTCTTCAAGAAGACCAAAGGGAGGACTGCCGAGGTTCGCCGCAGAGCCACGGTGCCATTTTCTGGGCAAAGGAAGCTGAGCTGTGCGAGTGAAAGTTCACAGCCTCCACCGCGAGAGAAGCCATCAGCCAGCTCAGTCCAGGCCCCTCCGCCTTCTCCACAGCTATTACATACCTTCTCTAGCTGTGTGCTCTCCACCCGCTCAGACCCAACTTCACTGGAGATTCAGGGCTCCCCAAGTACCAAAAGCAATGCCAAGTTTATGACCACTGGCAAAGGAGCCATAAAACCCAGACCTGCTCAAGTATATCACAGTGCCACCTGCCACCTGCCACCCTGGGGAGGCTGCTGGGCCCCAGCTTGGGTTTTGTCGGGATCCCACTCCACCCATGATCAACGCATTATCTGGATCATAAGAAAAGCAGTGGACAGTGAACCCTAAAGGAGAGTGGATTTCTCAGGAGCAAGCTTGTACAAACTTTCAGAAGTGATCACGGCAATAATTGTCCCGTTATTACCTGAGCTGCCCTGACAGCTAAGTTTCGCACTAGATGCCAAGAAAAATGCAGATTTGGAGTCAGACAAGCTTGGAATTGGCTTCGCTGCACCTGGGGTTTCTCTTCCGTAGGAAGGTATGACCTGTATCCTAGCACTGTTGGAAGCAGTATCATGAAGGTTTTCGGGTTGTGGGCTCAGGACGCGGAATGGGATTCAGAACCCAGCTCTGCAGCTGAGCGGCTGTGCTGTTTCAGCGAGCCTGCTTACTCACTCTTATCAAGGGACTGGACTGGGTTAGAGAGTGCCATTCCCAAAAGGGTCCTTCTAGCTCCAATCCTCCCTAGTGAGTGGCTAGTATGGAACTAATGAGCCATTCCAGACATCCAAGGGCATCCAGGACCTCCCTTTGCCAGGTCCACCTGATGTCAAGAAAACACCTAAGAAACTGGACCTGGGAAATCACCTCACAGAGCCTCAGCCTTCACACCTGTAAAATGGGACTAACAGCAGCACCTTCCTCCCTAGGTCGCCGGGAGGGTTTCCTGAGATGGCACATGGCAAGCTGGGCTCCTGAATCATGTTCACCTCATGGTACACGCAGGAAGTGACACAACTTGTGCACTGGGATAAACAGATGGGGGGGCCAGTTGCAACAGGCCCCCAAGGGACTGAGCTGGTCAATACTTCAAGGCACCTTTAAATCATTTTGCACCATGCTGGTTGGCAAGTTCCACTGGAAAGCACCAGCACAGAGAACAAAGGAAGCTGCTCTCGGGACTTCCCTGGTGGTCCAGCGGCTGACTCTGTGCTCCCAAGGCAGGGGGCCTGGGATCCATCCCTAGTCAGGGAACTAGATCCCACATGCCGCAACTGAGAGTTGCATGCTGCAACGAAGATCACGCGTGCCGCAACTAAGACCTGGCACAGACAAATAAATAAATAAATATTAAAAAACAAAAACAAAAAAGGAAGCTGCTCTCCTTCTGCCAGAACAGAGGGACCCATATGCACTCCTTCTCTTTGGAAACCCATAGGCTTGAACTCTTTAATTCTCACTTCCCTCCATCTGAGATTACAAGCACCTTCAACATGGAAGGGTAAAAAGGATGCTGCAGACCCGCTCCCAACTATTAGCTCTCTAGAACATACACAGCCCTGATATCAATATTCTCAGAGAGACCTTCCCTGATGGCTCCCCCCTCAAAAGACCTCCAGCAGACTCCCACGCCACGTTCTGTCCCCTCGCCCACCTTATTTTTCCCCTAGCACCACCTGACGTTATATTACCTCTTATTTATTGATCTTCTGCCCGCCTCCTGACTGGGACCATCAAGTCTTACCGGCTGCCTCAGGGCCTTTGCACATACTGTTCCCTTAGCCTGAAACACTCTTCCTACAGAAATCCATACAGCTTGTTCCATCATTTCATTCAGTTCTGTGCTCAAGCATGCCCTTGTTAGTAAGGCCGTCCCATCCACCTCGTCTAAAACGGCAGACCCCTCCCCACACTCTCCCTCCCCTTATCTTGGCTTTCAGCTTCTTCATGACAGGAAACATCACCTGATGTTGTGCATATTTACTGGTTTATGCACCTATTGTCTATCTTCCCCACCAAGCCACAGGGCCTTTGGATGTTCTGTTCTGCTTATAACCAGCACCTAAGATAGTGCCTGGCATGTGCTAGGCACTCAACACATGCCTGTGAACAAATCCATGTTATCGCTTTTACGTAAAATGTCAGAGATGATTACCCTTTTGCTGAGTACTGTCAGTGTATTATCTCATTTAATTCTCACAACAGCCCAGTAAAGTAGGTATTATGATTCTCCCATTTTACAGACGGAGACAGAGCAGCTAAGTGACTCACCCAAGGCCATACAGCGACAGGGTGGTGGAGGTAGGATCTGACGGCGGGACATCAGATCCCAGAGCCCACGGGCTGGACCATCTTCCTCGCTCCCTCTACTCACCTCCCAAGCTCCCCACCTACCACTTTGCCTCCCCAGCCATGATCTGAACTAGCGTCATGGCAGAGTGAGATCTTTCATGAAATGCAAATGAAATGCAACCAACAGTAAGCACTAAATTGCCTTTCTTATTTATTTTTCCTGCACAGGACTGGCCTGGTTGTTATTAAAAAAAAATAAAATAAAATAAGTCACTGGAAAATAATGATGCTGCACCAATGCCTTGGAGCTATATGGAGATGTATAAAGCCTGCCCGTGCTTTAATTGGCTTCCTGCCACTGGGTGTACTTAACTAGTTGAGGACGCTATTAACTGCGCTGAAGAAAACATTTATTCACAAGAAAGCCACATAATGAGGGGAATTGTCAGTGAGGGAGCAAATGTCGGCATCTCTCAGATGAGGGAGAATGGCTCACTCGAACTGCTGAAACATCCTCTTAACTCTCAACATCGGTGCCATCGTGCAGGGCAACGCTGAATAAATGACTCTGGATGATAACAAGGAACTTCTAGTTTATTTCCATTCACTTCACATCACTCCCTCCACCACTCCAGGACAAGCCCCAGCATCTCTCTCCTGGTGATGGAGGAAAAAAACCTCTTAGCTGCACCGGATGCCCCCAGTCCTCTCTTTGCATTACAGAAGAGAAAACTTTTTAAAAGTTTAAATCTGGACTTACCACACCTTTGCTTAAAACCTTTTAGTGGCTTCCCAAAGTCAAAAAATAAATATGAAATTCTTTACCATCACCTCTGTAGTGGGTTGAACGGTGCCCCCCGCCCCCCAAAGATATATCCACTGGGACTTGTGAATGTTGCCTTCTTTGGGGAAAAAAGGTCCTTGTACAAGTACATTTGGGATCCAAAGCTCAGATGAGGGGCAAGGGAGAGGGTGGGGGTCATGCCACTTTTCTCCTCCTCATTTGTACAGAAACCTCACCTATACACTCATGATAAAGAGATAACTGTATGTATTTTGTTCCCCAAACTCAGAATAAAACCTATTTGTTAAAAGAAAAAAAAGAAAGTCCTTGTAGATACAATTAAGTTGGGGATCTTGAGATGAAATAATCTTGGATTATCCAGCTGGGCCCTAAATCCAACGACAGTATTCTTTCTTATAAGAGAAAGGGAGAGGGAGATTGCACATAGAAGAGAAGACAGAAGGGAAGGCCATGTGAAGATGGAGGCAGAGGTTGGAGTGATGCTGTCACAAGCCAAGGAAAGCCAGAGCCACCAGAAGGTGAAAGAGGCAAGGAAGGGTCCTCCCCTAGAAGCCTTTGGAGAGGGCATGGCCCTGCTGACTCCTTGTTCCAACTTCTGGCCTCCAGAACTGTGAGAGAATAGATTTCTATTGTTTGAAACCGCCCAGCTTGGGGTAAATTGTTATGGCAGTCCCAGGAAACTTACACAGTCCCCAAAGTCTCCATGGGATTCACCCCTCACATTCTCTCTCTTCCCCCACACTGCCCTTCTTCAGTCACTCAAATGAAACATGCTATCACGTCCACCCCAGGGCCTTTGCACATGCTGTTGCCTCTATCTGTCCCCCGTTAACTTCTTCTACACCTTCAGATAGCAATTCAATCATAACTCCCCTCAGGGAGGTTTTCCTGATATCACTGGCCAAGAATGAGATCCCCGTTACAGACCCTCCCATCACCAAGCACCTCTCCTTAGTAGCCCCTGTCGGTTACCATTGCCAAGGTGTGTGATTGAATCACCTCCCTCATCAGAACTGAGAGTGAGTATCATGTCTGTCTTCTACTCCAATCCCCAGAGCTGTGCACACAGTGCCTGGTATATAATAGATCCCCAAATATTTGATTGAATGTTGAAGGGAGGAGTAATTCAGAGAACCTCAGAAACAGGTTCTACAGCCAGACATCAAATAGATCCATCCAATTAAAAAGAGAGGAAAAAAAAAAAGGTCTCTGGAGTGAGCCCGCAATTTAGCCTGGCTTGTTTTCCCAAAGCCACATCAAAGTTTTCAGAAACAACTTCCAGAGCCTTCGGATGGTGTCAAATCAGGACGTCTTGTCTTCCAGACTCCCCAGTGTGGGCAGAACTAATTTCCTCATTAAGCATCATTTTTATCCATGCCTCAACCAAACTGGAATATTCCCAGAGACCAAGGCAAAGATCACTTGCAAAAGGAGAGAAATTCAGTGAAACTGCTGGAGCTGGTGACCAGCACACCACGGCCCTTTTAAAGCTCCTCTCTGGCTAATGGGATGTTTAGCTTGGAGTGAGATCTCCCAGAGCTATAATATTACACATTCGGGGCCAAAATTTTTCTCTATTCACAGCTGGACAATTGACTGGATGGAGGGAAAGCCAGTCAGCTCCCCCAAGGGGGATGAGGAGGAGAAAAAGTGAGAAGAGACAGTTTTCCAGCGACGGACTCAGTTCCTTCTCATTCTCTCCAAACTCAAATTCATCAACCCAGAAACTAAAAGCCAACCCAGAAATGATGGGGAGGAAAGCCGGGATGGAGCAGGGGGCGGAGAGGGAGAGGTAGATGGCCCGGGAGTGAAGCCTAGATTCCAATCACAAACTCAGGACCTGCCATGTGCCGAATCTTGGGCAAATTATTTAACCTCTTTTCGTCTCATTTCAGCTGTAGAGCAGGATTTAATTTGTTCATTCAACAAATACTTATGGGGTGCCAACAACGTGCTAGGCAGGGCTGGGACTAGGGCGAGTTGGGTGAGGTACCAGTGCCTGGAATTCAGGCACCGGCCCAGCCCCCAGAGCGAGCATCTCTGTAAACGTTGCTCCCTCGGCCCCGACTCACTCCACCCTGGCTCTGGTGCTAGGGGTCGGGGTCCACGGATGAACAACACCAAATCGGTTCTGCTGTCGTGAAGTCTAGGAGTTGGAGGGGAGAAAACTTGTCTACACTTCACGACACTCATGCTTTTGGACACAACAAAAAACAGCAAAGAAATTGCACGCTGAAGTTCTTAAAAGGCAATTCCACCTCCTGCTGAAAAACCACTCGTGTGTCCCAGGCTAGGCTGGATTTATCAAACACACACAGCTACCCAGCAATCTTCCCAGAGCGCAGGATTAGAGGCCAAAGGAAATTAACGCAAACAGACCCCATAAATATCAGTCTCTTCCAGACCTGCTCTGTTGGGGTGTCCGTCCTTCCAATCCCAATGCCGTGCGCTCCAGCCGCATCGGGGTCTGGATTGGGAGCACCGAAATTACCCCCGCTGCATGCAGTGTACATAAAACGGGTGGAATCAGCTCGTCTCTTTACTTTGCAAAGAAACTGTAGAGAAAAAGGGCAAACAGTACATGTCCACAACCGGGATGCATTAACATAAACAGAAGGCATTTGGGCAACTTCTGGGTAAAAGCTGAGTCTCATTTAGGGGTATTATTTGATCTGTGCACTGCTTCCTATGAGATTCCGATAGAAGACCTGTAATCTTCGGGATTATCTGAACTCAGGGAGGACATTTTGTATTCATGGATGAAGACATTCATATTTATGCCTTTGTGGTGAATGGTTCCTGAGCTGCAGGTGCCCCTGAAAGATCTTTCACATCAGTCACTTTCATTGAGGGAAACACGGCTTTCCCTCTAAGGACCGTATCCCACCCACTGCCATCTCCAGCCAAGGGGACGAGTGGAAAAGCACGTTTCCCGTGTGGGAGGGGAAACTGGTACTGGGTGGAGATGGAAGAATCCAACTGCCACTGACCTCGGAGCTTACTTCTGCATCTCTTCCATAACCGAGCTGGGGAGAGAAGCAATCGCTGAAGACCACTGAATCGGGCCCCTGGAAGGCCAAGAGGCAAGACTGTCAAAGAACATGGGCTCCCATATCAGATGGCTGGGTCTAAATCCCCATTCTTTTTATCTGAAGGATGGGAATGATTCTGGCATCTCCCTCATGGGGCCATTGTAAGGATCACATGAGATAACGCATGGAAAGCCTCGGTGCCCCTAAATCCCTACCCGTGTTAGCTACTATCTGAGCAAGGCAGGTATTCTGACCACCTGTATTCATTTCCTTGGGCTGCTGTAACCAACTACCGCAAACTAGGTGGCTTAAAATAACAGGAATTTATTTTCTGGAGGCTGGAAGTCTAAAATCTAGGTGTTGGCAGGGCCACGCTCCCTCTGAAGGCTCTAGGGAAGAACCCTTCCTCACCTCTTCTGATGGCTCTTAGCACACCTTGGCATTCCTTGGCATGTAACCGCTCACTCCAGCTTCTGTCTCTGTCTTCCCATGGCCTTCTCCTCTGTGTGACCCTGTGTCTCTGAATACCCTGCTCCTCCTCTGATAAGGACACCAGTCACTGGATTTAGGGCCCACCCTAATCCAGAATGACCTCATCTTAACTTGATTCATCTGCAAAGACTCTTCTTCCTAATGAGGTCACATTCTGTGGTTCCGGATGGACGTGATTTGGCGGGGAACAGTATTCAACCCACTCACCGCTCATACTTTTCCTAATCCTGAAAATCACCAGGAAGAAGACCCTAGCACTTCCTTTTAGCAGACGTCTTTCAGGATACCCACATCTCCCTCTGTGAAGACTCCTACCACCTTCAGCCATGATTGCAACACATGTCCCCGCCCCCTTGGCAACAGGTGATTGGATGAGAGAGGGCTCCTGACCTAGGACGGGCCAATCAGATTCTCTCTCCTGGGATTTTGGAGCTGGACCTAGTGCCTCTGGTTGGTTAGCTGTAGATGCTGCACTACGAGGACCTGTGAACTTGGGGTTGAGGCTGCCACTCTGAGTGCACAGAGAGTTGGGGGGGCTGACCTGCAAAGAGACAGGGGCTACACAGAGGGGCAGAGAGGCAGCAGCCACCTGGGCTCCCGACCCTAGCCCTCAGCCTCCTTGAGGCACCCTTATCATTCCAACGAATCTCACTGTGTGTGTGTGTGTGGGTGGGTGTGTGTGTGTGTGTGTGTGTGTGTGTGAATGTTCTTGAGACGGAGGGACTTCTGCTCCTTGCATCCTTTAGAGCTTTGATTGAGACAAACAGTCTCTAAGCCATGACTCTCTTAGGGTCAAGAACTCTTCATCTCCAACCAAAGCCTTTCTCACTTGGGTCCAATTCTCTTGTTCTGGCCTCTCCAGTGGAAGTCATTGCATAGAATCTGCTATGTTGAAAACACACACACACACCAAAAACAACCTCTTTCCAAATCCACAGACATGATCTGGACCACCTTCCTCTTCTGGGCCCAGGCTTCACAATGCCAGATCTTCCAATTTTTTTGTCTACAGCTCTCCACACCCGTAGTCAGCAAACTGTGGCCCTCTGGCCAAATCTGGCCCAGCACCTGTTTTTGTAAATAAAGTTCTACTGGAGCACAGCCAAATCCACTCACTGACATATCATCTCTGACTGCTTTCGCGTGGTAAGTGCGGAGTTAACTGCAACAGAGGCTGTGTGGCCCACAAAGCCTAAAATATTTCCTATCTGGCCCTTTACAGAACGGGTTTGCTGACCTCTGTAATATACCATCCTCAAGACACAACGGAAAAGGATCCTGAGCTGAGATGATTTTAATTAGAACCTACTAACTCTACGTTTAAAGAGTAGGGCAAGGTCAGAAGAGCTCCTGTGTCCGGGCTTTTATTTAGTCATCTGTCCCACAAATATTCCTTGAGGGCCTAGTCTATGCTGGACGCTGGGCTAGATGCTGGGGCATGACTTTGAAAGAGACCCGCCCAGCGCTGCCTTCAAGGGGCTTACAGCTCATTCTGTAAAGGATGACTTCACTGCTGCTACGGAAAGTGCTACAGAAGGGTGGTCCTGGGTCCTCTCAGAGTGGATTAGAGGCACGTAGCCTAGTGAAGGGGACCGGGGAAGGTTCCCTAAGGGAGCTAAGACCAGACGGGGGAGCAGGAACTGGTCAGGCAAAGGATGTTCCCAGAGTGGGAGACGCATGTGCGTTTCTCAACCTGCACTGAGAAATGTCAGCCGTGTCCACACTCTCCTGATTATACAATAGAGTCACCTGTGTACTGAGAAACAATTAGGAGTCTGGAATCGAGGACAGAGGACATAGAGCAATGTGGTTCTGGGACACCCTTTCCAGCTCTTCCATGTACAATGGCAGGTCCCCTGACAGGGCCCCAGGGGACACCGAGCAGACGTCCCTAACCCCATCCTTATCCTGATACCTTCAGATCCCACAGCCCCAGCCTCAAGGTCAGCCTTGGCTTGATGGCGAGCAGCTGCGTGGGTCTTTTGCAGCCCTGTGACAGCTTCCATCTGCCTCATTTCCATCATTACCCAGAAAACACATTTGCAGTTAACTGCTCTTAGCCCTAATTGGTTCCTGATACATGGAGCCATAACAAAGCGCTCAGAACCCTCCAGGCAAGGTTGTGTGTGGGGGCGGGGGCGTTGCCCTCCTCTTTGGGAATTCTTGCTACAAAGTCTGAGAAGCCAGTGAAGTGAGAGGGCCCAGACTCTGGAAGCCACTGATTTTGGAATTCATTCCCAACACCTCCTCCACTGCTCTGAGCCTCAGTGTATTCATCTGTAAAATAGGGCTGATGACACCCGCCCCACAGAGCTGTTAGGAGAAGGTGAGGAGGTAGGTGATTAGGATGTCCAAAATTCACTGAGTGCCTGACATACAAAGACTATCAAGCTGAGTGTTTCGAACGTATTCACTGGTTACAAATTCCCATCCTGTAAGCCACCTACAGTGATCAACCCCATTTCACAGATAGGGGAACTGAGGCCAGAAGAGGTGAAATCACTTGCCTAAGCCACCTGTCCCCTATCCATATGCCCATCATAGACAGACATTCAGAAAGCATAATCTCTTCTAAGTAGCAGCCATTCCTCTTACAAAACACATTTTAACATGGCCGAGTCACATATGTGGAGACACAGAAAGCAGACTGACAGTTGCCTGGAACTGGGGTAGAAGCAGGAATTAACTGCAAGTAAATACAAGAAATCTCTTTGGTCTGATGGACGCAATCTAAAACTAGGGTAAGGTGAAGTTTGCACAATTCTGTAAATTTACTAAAATGCATTCATTTTATTTAAAATGGATGAATTTTATGGTATGTAAATTAAACAAATGAACAAATATCAATATGTTTCCAAAAAAATGGCCTGGTCAATGTGGCTGTAAATGGCTATAAATATGGCTATAAATATAAAATATAAACTATCATAAATAGGAGGGTTAAAATAGAAATGGAAGCATACGTCTACACAAAAACTTGTACATAAATGTTCACAGCAGCACTATTCATAATAGCCAAAAAGTAAAAACAACCCAAATGTTCATCAACTGAAGAAGGGATAAACAAAATGTGGTCCATCCATACAATAGAATATTATTCAACCATAAAAAGGAATGAAGTATTGACACAGGCTACAACATGGATGAACCATGAAAACATTATGCTAGAAAACATTATGAAAGAAGCCAGACACAAAAAGTCACATAGTGTATGATTCCATCTATATGAAATTCCCAGAATAGGCAAATCTAGACACAGAAACAGATTAGTAGCTGTCAAGGACTGGGGTGGGAAGGAGTGAGAAGTGACTGCTAACGGGCACAGATTTTCTATTTAGGGTGACAAAAATGTCCTAAAATTAGATGATAATCATGGTTGTACAACTCTGTGATTACACTAAAAACCATGGAATTGTACAGTTTATATGGGTGAATTCTATGGTATGAGAATAAAGCTGTTAAAAAATTAAATTACATTAAATCAGTGGGTGAGTTATAGTCTTGGACAGCCAGGGTTCCAAGCTGAGCTGTGTGACCCTGGGCTGGTGTCTTGGCCTCTCTGAGCCTTGGTTTCGTCATATATTAAAAATGGAGGTATGAATAACAACTGTACAATTGCAGAGGGCGTGGGCAGGAAAAATATGAGGTTACTGCATGGAGAGCACTAAGCATAATGAGCCTGGCACAGACTCTGCCCGAGAGAAATACAGGAGCATGTAGGAAGGTGAGGACAGCAGAGAGTCACTCATCTATTCCAACCGAACCAGCATCAAGGAGTGGCCAACTGGGGAGGACGGGTAATAGGTTACAAATATTCCTTAACCCCCTTCCTAAGTCCTCCTGGATCAATGATCTCTGGCAGTATTTCCACCAGGATGTTCCTCAGAACGTTAATTCCAGTAGATGCTGACAGGTATTATATGAAAAATGGGTCCCCAAAGCAAATTCGTTTGAGAACTTTGAAGTTTAAATAAAGTGAAATGGGCATCTTTACTGCAGGCCTTGTCAGGGCCTTTAATTCACATATTCATGCACTGAGATATACAAGAATACAACACCTAGAATTTTCAAAACTAACCTGGCCACACACCATTTTCAAGAGCTTCTGGTGGTACTACAGTTTGGGGAAAGAAAAATAAAACTTTAGGAAACAGTCATCTATGACCTGAATTAGACCATTGTGAATCTACTGTTAGATGTTAAATCAGATGATGATGACTGAAAATTCAACCCAGGACTCCACATTCCATTCTTCCATTGACTCCAGTGCCAGGCTCTCTGCCTTATTTCATGGGATCCTCTTGAGAAGAGGGAGGAAGGGGCTGGGATTTCCCCTGCTCTCTAGAGGAGATGGGACTTGCCTCAGCTAACAAGCAGTCACACTAGACCTTGAATCCAGGCCAGACTGGCTGCAAGGTTTAATCACCATGCCTCGTCACTTACTAAACCATAGCGGCTAATACCTAGTGTAGTGGATGCTGTAATGTGCCACCCTGACCTCCCTCGAGGAATGAAGGACCCATGTCCCCAGCTAGCGAGTGTTGCCAATGGACAGCTCTCCACTATCACTCTCTCCAAGAATTGACCAAGGCTGAAGAAGACTGCCCAAGGTCAACCTCCTTCTGGGAGCAGGCCACATCTAATGACCAATTACTCCAATGTGTAATCGTGCTGAAAGTCATTCCAGCATCAAACCTCCCTGCAGGGCCACCTCAGGCCTCTGCTGAGACTACATCACAGCCCAACTTCTCCCTCTTCCCAACTGTATGAGTCTCCTGTTGCTGCTGTAACAAATGACCATGATCTCAATGGCTTAAACCAACACAAATTGATTATCCTACAGTTCTGACAGTCATAAGTCTACAATAGGTCTTTCAGGGCTAATATCAAGGTGTCATTCTTTCTGGAGGTTCTAGGGCAAATCCATCCTTTGCCTTTTCCAGCCTCTAGAGGCTGCCTGCATTCCTTGGCTTATGGCCCCTTCCTCCACTTTCAAAGTATGTCATTCCAACCTCTGCTTCTATTGTCACACCTCTGATTCTGATCCTCCTACCTCCCTCTTACAGGACCCTTGTCCTTATAATCTCCCCATCACAAGATGCTTAATTTAATCACATCTGAAAATCCTTTTTACCCTGTGGAGTAACATATTCACAAGTTCCAGGGATATGGACGTCTTTGAGGGGCCATTACATTGCCTCCCACACCCACCTCTCTTCCATCCATCTCTCCCCCAGATGTTGATCCCAAGAGCACTTCCTGCTCAACGCCCTGCACCTTATTCTCCATCTCAGAGGTAGCTTCTCAAGAACTTGGCCTGTACACCAAACACGCTCTTTATGTTTTATCTACCCCAGTGACCCAGTGGGGAGAACACCATTTTCCCTTAAACTGCAAGAGGTCAAGTATCTTGTCTAAGGTTGTCAGGCTAATTGGCAGCAAGTCAACTTGACCTCAAGCATCTGTAGTGGGCTGAACTGTGTCCCCTCAAAAGATATGTCCAGGTCCTAATGCCCAGTACCTGTGAATGTGACCTTATTTGGAAATAAGATTTTTGCAGATGTAGTTACATTAAGGAGTTCAAGATGAGATCATCATGGATTTAGGCTAGGCCCGAAATCCAATGACTCGTGTCTTTACAAGAGAAAGGAAAGGGAGATTTGAGACTCAGACACACAGAGGGGAAAGTCCTGTGAAGACGAGGTAGAGATTTGAATGATGTGTTTATAAACCAAGGAACATTAAGGATTGCCAGGAACCACCAAAAGCTAGGAGAAAGGCATGAACTGGATTCTCCTTCAGAGCCTCCAGAAGGAATCAACCCTGAAGTCATCTTGATTTCAGATCTCCAGTCTCCAAATCTGTGAGAGAATAAATTTCTGTTATTTAAGCCATGTATTTTGTGGTCATTTGGTACAGCAGCCCTGGGAGACTTACACAGCTTGCAAATCCAGAAATGTTAGCTCTTAATCACTATATGATTTTTTCCCCTGAGAGAGAATCAGGCGATGGTGGTCAGCAGGAATGGAAGTGTGGGGAAGCAGGTGGTAAGTTAGAATATAGAAGGGACATTTGGGAGGGAAGGGGCCACGCTTGTTCACAATCTGATGGACTTCACATAGTGACGAGCATTGTGATTGGGTGACTGAAGAGTGTGATGGGGCTCAGAGGAGGGACACCAGCACAGCCTGGGGGAGTCAAAGAAGGCTTCCTGGAGGAGGTGACACCTGAGCTGAGTGTTAAAGAGTAAACGGGAGTTAGGCAGGGGAGGAAGACAAGGAAGGGCATGAAGAAAGGAATAAGTAAAGAAACTACACAGAGTTGGAGTTCCTGGAATAGAGCACGGAAGGATGGGAGATGCAGATGGGCTATCCCCAAACTCCCAGCTAAGAGCAGCCAAATGAGATCATTCATTCAACCAACACTTACTGAGTCTCTACTGAGTGCCAGGCACTAGGCTGGGGACATGGTGGTGAAGATGACAGCTTCCCTTGGGAGTCCCAGTCTGACTCAGGATCTCTCAGCCTCGGCGCTGTTGACATTTGGGGCTAGATAATTCTTTGTTGTGAGGGACTGCCCTGTGCTTTGTAGGCTATCAAGCAGTATCACTAGCTGTACTTGTCAGATGCCAATAGTGCCAAAATTGACTCCAGGCATTGCCCAAAGTCCCCTGAGGAGCAGAACCATCCGGATTGAGAACCGCTGGCCTATGGGAGAGACAGATACCAAATGCACTTGATCATAAAGAGTCTAGTTCCACACCCAGTTCTTAGCCTAAGAAAGAAGGTCACAGAGTGAGACTGCTCTCAGCTCTCAAGGGGGTGGATCTGGATTGGACCTTTGGCATTTGAGATGTATTTGAAAAACTGTCTGCAAGGCAGTTGGAATACTGAATCGGAGCCTCGAATCCAAGGAGAGAAATGAGTGAACGAAACATAGCGAGGCCCGACAGGTAATGATGCCATTTGAATATGGCCTCTTGCTCCAAACCATCAAGCCATCGCTTCTGTTTTGTTTAAAGAAAAAAAAAAAAAAATGAGCAACAGAAAAGCTGGCAGGTGACATCTGAAGGCCTTGAGGGCATCTGGATTTCATTATCCACCTCTCATCTTTTATTTAACAAGGAGATGGGAAAGTTTCCGAGCATCTGGGGGAATAGAAATAATGGAACATTCAAGTGCCCTATGGAAAAACATACATATTAGGGCTGGGCAGAAATCTGGGTCCTGGGGTGGATTATGGGGGAGCCAGGGGTGTTCACACCTCCCTGTACCCCAGGTGGCCTTGGATGCTGGGGCAGAAGGAACCTGATGTAGACGGAAGCAAGTGTTTTGTGGGATTTAAAAGCTTTGGAGTTCTGGGTTCAAATTTCGGTCTGACCCTGCAGGCTGTGGGAGCGGGGCTTTGGGGGTGCCACTTAATCTTTGGGGGTCTCCATTTCTTCATCTACACTCTGAGAATAATCATACCTGTGGTTGTAAGAATTAAAGGAACTACATAAAGCTTTTTACTCAGGGCCTAATACATATTAGGGCTGAATAAATGGTGAGTACCATTATGCTGGCAATTTTTTGTTTGTTTTGTTTTGTTTTGGCCTCGCCGCGTGGCTTGTGGGATCTTAGTTCCCCAACCGGAATGGAACCCAGGCCCTCGGCAGTGAAAGCGAGGAGTCCTAGTGAGCACCAGGGAATTCCCTACACTTGGCGATTTTTAGCAAATGCAAGCTCTGATCTCTGCCTGCCTCCCGAGCACCAGGTCACATCTCCTCACTCACCATGAGGCATTATCCATGCCAGACTCCTTTCCAGGAGCACACGGTTACTGTTCCTGCCTCAAGACCTTTGCACACGCTGTTCCCTCTGTGTAGAACGCTGTTCCCTCTGTGTAGTCTAATGCCTACATTTCCACTTGGCTAATGTCTACATTTCCTTTAGAGCTTGTCTTGAATGTCACTTAATCAGAGATGCTTTCTCCATCCATGCCGTCAAAGTCAGATCCTCCTGGCTTCATCCCTCATCGTGCCATTTATTTTCCTTCCTATCCCTTAACACAATTTTATAATGTGTATAACTCTTTGGGCAATCATCTGCCTCTAAGTTCCAAGACTACTGCTGCCTCTAAGTTCCAAGACTACTGCTGCCTCTAAGTTCCAAGAGGGCAGGGACATGGGGTGGCTGACAAGCTTACCATCAAATACATAAAATCATTTCAAAGTGTCCCAAGGGCTATGAAAGAAACACAGCGGATGCTGAGATTGAGGTTAGTAGGGTGGTCAGGAAGGTCTCTCTGAGCAGCTGGAGCTGAGATAAGAAGGATTAGAAAGAGTCGGCCATGCAAAGAGTAGAGGTGGAAATGGGGGCGGTGTTCCAAGGGGAGAGAAGACATGTGCAAAGGCCCTGAGGCAGGAAGTGCTTGCTGCTCCAGGAACTCAGGAAGAACAGTGTGGCTGGAACTCTGGAGAATGGCTTGGAGGAGGGCAGTCATGGCTGGGAAGCAGTGACAGTCAGCCAATGGTGATGGAGATTGGAATGGCCACACCAAGGGTGGATGGAGTTGAGATAGATTTTGGAGGTGGGATTGACAGGCCTCACCAATGATCACTGGGTTGTTATTCTTCTTGTGAAGAGAGAAGTCTGGGATGTAGAGAGATCTGTGGACCATACAGATCAGAAACTTGGGACTTTAGCTTGACCTCTTGATTCTTCCTGGCGGGATCTTCCTGAAATTCTCCATGGTTCCCTCTATTTGTCATCACCTTAAACTCCTACAGAGATGCCCTTTTGCTGTCTCCCATAACACACAAATCAGTGGGCGATCCTGGGCTTAGGAGGAAGGTCTGAGGATGCCCTTGCGGCCAGGTGTGTGCCACGAGGAGTTGGCCCAGTGGCATGGGGCCCGGGGAGACACCTTGACCCACACCCTTTCTCCACCCCTCCCATGACCTTCCCTGCACGGATGAGGCAGAGCTGAGCTCAGGTCCCGCGTCCACTTGCATGCCAGCTGCCCACGTGTGAGGCCAGCCAGGGTCTGAGGCACCCAAGATCCAGGTGTGAATCACCCACATCAACCCTCCCAGGCCCAGGAAGGCTGCAGTGGGCCCGTGGCAGAGCCCCCAATCACCTCCCACACATCGCAGTGACCAGGCCTCTCCATTCTCATCCTCTTCAGCAGGAGGTGGCAGGTAAGGTAGAAGCCCAGGGTGCACCAGACTCCCTTATTTTCCCAGCAGCGAAAGAGCTCATCTCCACTTACAACAAGATGCTCTCAAGCTTCCTCTCAAGGAGACAGGCCCTCTGATGCCTCCGCCTTGGGGGGTGATGGCAACTCTTCCCAAGAAGGGGTGAAGTCTGGGGACAGGGTATCAGACACACCCAGGAACAGGCCAGGGGATCCACAGTGGGGACCCTCAGAAACATCACTGGCCGGAGGGGCTCTCTTCCCTGCCCAGCCACATGAACACTCCTGCGGCTCCCGCCTGGCCATCACTCCTTCCACCTGTAAAATGGGGCAGTGAGCTTCATCTCCACCTCCTAGAGTACTTATGGGAGCAAACAAGATGCCATTCAGGGGCTTAACACAGCCCCTGGCATGTGGGAAAGAATTCCGCCTCCATGCTGCCTCTGGACTCAAGATTGCAATGTCAACTCCGGAACTTCCAGCCTGCTGGCCTGCTTTGCGGAATTTGGACTTTCCACCCCCCACAAGCCCATGAATCAATTCCTTCAATTCTAGATATAGATATAGATATGGGTAATATAGAGATATAGATATATACGATATTGATATAGATACAGATATTGATATAGATGATACAGAGATGGCATTGATATAGATATATTGATACACAGATGATATAGATATAGATGATACTGATAGAAAGAGAGATGAGATAGAGATATATACACACATCCTATTGGTTCTGTTCTCTGGGAACTCTGACTAATACAGATTTTGTCACGTTGGCTATTATTCCCCCAAAAGACAGATAGCAGAGGATTAAAAGCAGTTATTTGGGGACTAAAATTGGGGCAGGAGGAAAGGGGGACTGTCACTGTTTTACTCTATGTACTTGTGTGCAATTGTTTGTTACACCAGCGCGGCTTACCTTTACCATTTAAAATAGGGGAAGGGGAGGGACGGGAAGGGACAGTAAGAGGGAAAGATGAGAGGACAGGGCAGGACGAGGAAAGGAAAGCCGATTCAGCCTCCACAGCCATACCCTTGCCCTCTCTTCCCTCCTACCTTCTATAAGCCCTGATGAGCAAGTACCAGCGAAAGGGCTTCTACAGTGAGAGGTGAAATGCGGCTGCTCCTCAGGGGACGAGGCGAAAACACAAATTACTCCCGGAGGCTGACTCAATTTCAACTCCTTGGGCTCCCTGGAGGCCAGCAACCCACTGCTTCAGAGTCAGAATCAAATGAGTTCGGCACAGCGTTCCTTGCGATGTTTGGGGGCTGGGGAGGGCAAGTTATTCCCCAATATTTCACTCTATCCTTTTCTCATTCATCTAAGAGGCTAGAATGAAGAAGAGGAATTTTCTTTTCTGATTTGGGGGCAGGATCAGGGGAAGCAGTAGCTTTTCGTTATCAAAGCCGGGCTCGTTAAATATTCACCCAGATGCCTGTCACCATTCCAGGAGGATGATCGGATTTAAGGTTCAAATCTCACTGATCTATTATTCTTTTTGGAGCCGCAGGTGGAACTCTTTCATGTAGTTGCAAATTAGAAAACCGCGCCGTTCTTCCGAAGGGAACTTTATGTAATCAGATGCAACTTTTTCTTCACCCCGACAGGTGCCCTCCTATGCTGCATCTCACGAAGAAAGGCAAGAGGAGGAGCAGGGGAAAACCTGGAGCGCAGCCTGCACCCATTTGCCCCTACGGATCAGCTCAGAGGGGGAAAGACTCTGAGAGTCTTTCTGGGGAGAAGGAAGGACAAGGAGGCGGGAAGAGTGGGGTGTGCAGCAAGGACAGAAAGAAATCAGCACTCACAGAGATTCCCCCTCGTGCCCGGCATTTCAACCACACCGTCCCATGTCATCTCTACAACAACCTTTGAAGCAGGAATTATGCTCCGAAAGGTTAAGTGATGTGCCCAGGGTCACACAGCTAGCAGAACTCACCCCAGGGATCTGAAGCCAGTTCGTCTGACCTCTAAGCCCCGTTCCCTGTAGCAGCGGCCTCCTAACTCACGTATGCGTCAATATCTGATGGGTCCCTCTAGAGCAGTGCTTCTCAAGCAGGGACAGTGTTAGGCAATGTCAGGAGACATCTTTGGTTGTCACAACTTGGGGAGGGGGGTCCAACTGGCATCTAGTGGGTAGAGGCCAGGGAAGCTATTAAACGCCCTCCAGTGTACAGGAAAGCCCCTTACCACAAAGAATTATCTATCCCCGGATGTCCACAGTGTCGAGGCTGAGAAAGTCTGCACTATGCGGAGGGCACATGCAATCACCCCCCAGCTCCTAGCTTTCACCCTGGGAATCTAGAAATTCTACCCGGTGCTCTTATATTTTTGCCCAATGCCCGGGACAAAACTCATCTGGTAGTAAGCAGGTGTGTGGGGAATTCTCGCCTCTCTGCGTCGCCCCTGGATACATAAATTCTCATCTAAATTCATGCTCACGCTCACAATTTCACAGTGGCAAGACAAGCACAACTTTCTCATTAAGGGGTACAGTTGAAGTTTCTCTCCACCGAGAGCAGTGAGAATCTGGGCTCTCTTGAAATGAAGCGCAGCCATAATTAACTTTAACGAAACCCCTAAGTCAGCCCACATGCTTGCACAACAGGGTGACGGCAGCAGGGTCTGTGAGCTACAGACCACCCCATCCTACCCCTATCGCCCCTCATGCAAACAAAATGCCACATTCAGGAGGAACTGGGGGATCCAGAGAGAGAAGTCAATTTCCCATTTCAGATGCCTGGGAACATGAGAGGTCGACAGGAGGATGGACAGGGAGTTCACAGAAGAATTTGGGAGGGAACACAGAAGAGAAAATTCACCTCTGTTGGTGTAAACTAAGCCTAGTCACTGGGGCAGGCGAGGGACAGCCTCCTCTCATTTAATCTCCACAACAATTATTTGTAGAAGTCAATATTATTGCTGTCCCCGTTTTATAAATCAGAGATCATCAAACTTTTTCTGTAAAGGGCAAGATAGTAAATATTTTAGGCTTTGTAGACTGTAGGAACTACTGCAACTATTCAACTCTGCCATTTTGGCACAAAAGCAGCCATAGACAACACATAAGGAATGCACCCTTCTGTCCATCCATCCATCCATCCATCCATCCATTTATCCATCTATCCATCCAACCATCCTTCCATCCATCCATCCATCCATCCATTTATCCATCCATCCATCCAACCATCCTTCCATCCATCCATCCATCCATCCATTTATCCATCTATCCATCCAACCATCCTTCCATCCATCCATCCATCCATCCATTTATCCATCCATCCATCCAACCATCCTTCCATCCATCCATCCATCCATCCATTTATCCATCTATCCATCCAACCATCCTTCCATCCATCCATCCATCCATCCATTTATCCATCCATCCATCCAACCATCCTTCCATCCATCCATCCATCCATCCATTTATCCATCTATCCATCCAACCATCCTTCCATCCATCCATCCATCCATCCATTTATCCATCCATCCATCCAACCATCCTTCCATCCATCCATCCATCCATCTATCCATCTATCCATCCAACCATCCTTCCATCCATCCATCCATCCATCCATTTATCCATCCATCCATCCAACCATCCTTCCATCCATCCATCCATCCATCCATTTATCCATCCATCCATCCAACCATCCTTCCATCCATCCATCCATCCATCCATTTATCCATCTATCCATCCAACCATCCATCCATCCATTTATCCATCTATCCATCCAACCATCCTTCCATCCATCCATCCATCCATCCATCCATCCATCCATTTATCCATCTATCCATCCAACCATCCTTCCATCCATCCATCCATCCATCCATCCATCCATCCATTTATCCATCCATCCATCCATCCATCCATCCATCCATTTATCCATCCATCCATCCATCCATCCATTTATCCATCTATCCATCCAACCATCCTTCCATCCATCCATCCATCCATCCATCCATTTATCCATCTATCCATCCAACCATCCTTCCATCCATCCATCCATCCATCCATTCATTTATCCATCTATCCATCCAACCATCCTTCCATCCATCCATCCATCCATCCATCCATCCATCCATCCATCCATTTATCCATCTATCCATCCAACCATCCTTCCATCCATCCATCCATCCATCCATTCATTTATCCATCTATCCATCCAACCATCCTTCCATCCATCCATCCATCCATCCATTCATTTATCCATCTATCCATCCAACCATCCTTCCATCCATCCAACCATCCATCCATCCATTAATCTATCCATCCATCCATCCATCCATCCATGCAACAAATATTCATTGACAACATACCATATATCAGACACTTTGGATATCAAGACAAATGAGTTTTTTCCAAGTCCTTCCCCAGGGAGCTCCAGCCACACTGGTCTTCAGAAAGTTCCTGGAACATGCAAGTGCTTTCCTTTCACAGGGCCTTTGAATATTGTCCAGGGCCTTTGTTCTCTCCCCCTACAATTCCCTCCGCCATCCCCAACACCAGCTCTTTGCATGGCCACTCCTGTTATCCTTCTGATCTCAGCTTCTGCTACACAGAGAAGCCTTCCTCCCCAACCTTTCATTCTCAATCTCAGCACCCTGTGTGTTTCTTTCATAGCACTTGGGATACTTTGAAATGATTTTATTTATTTCACTGTAAATCAGGTTTATGTCAGCCTCTCCTACTAGCATATAAATTCCATGGAGGTAAGGATCAAGTCTTTCTCGTTTGCCATTATATTCTCAGCATCTGGCACAAAACAGATGCTCAACAAATAGTTATTGAACTGAATTAATAAGTATAAACCCAGAAAAGTTGACTCCAAAGTATGGCCTCTACCCATTACAGCAACTACAGCCTAGACTGTACCATCCAATATGGCAGCCACTGGCCACATGTGGCTAGTGAGCAACTAAAATGTAGCTAGTCTGAGTTGAGATGAGCTATAAGTATACAATACACACCAGATTTAGGAGACTTCATATGGAAAAAATAATGTAAAATACCTCAAGTTTTCAAACTGACTCTACGGTGAAATGGTGTTTTGGATTTACAGAGCAAAATGAAATAAATTATTTAAATCAATTTCAACCGTTTGTTTTTTTTTACTTTTAAAAAATATGGCTACTAAAGTTTTTTAAATTACATATGTGGTTTGCACTATATGTCTATTAAGTAACACTGGTTTAGAACCTCCCCAGTTCTATTCCCAGACTTCTTACTGATTAGCTCTTTGATGTTGGTCCAGTCAATTAACCTCAACAGGTCTTGGTTTCTTTACACAACAAATGAATATAAGAATTTCTGACCAACCAACCACATGGGTTGTCGTGTAGCTCAAATGAGATAATGGATATGAAAGTGCCTGGGAAAAAATCTATACAAATGCAAGCTCTTCTGTAATGAGATTTTCTGACTCTGTTTCTAAATCCCCAAGTGGTTTTTTCCCTCTCTCCCTCCCTGGCTCCTGACTATGACCTAACTTCCTCCATCTTTTCCAAATTTGATCCTCATGGTCTGACTTCTGAAGTCAATATTGTTTCTTTCTCCCAAGTGACACAGCCCTTCCCGTCCAGCCCCAGGGGCAGACTTTCAGAAGGTAAAGAGTTTGGCAAGACAAGCCCATCGTCAGACTCCTCAAGTTCACCAAAGTCAATGTGTGGACCACTTTCCCACGCTACTTTGGGTGATCTTTCAAGAATGACAGCGCCAAGGAAATCTAAAAAAGAGTGGATATGTGTATATGTATAACTGATTGAATTTGCTGCACAGCAGAAACTAACACAACATTGTAAAGCAACTGTAGTCCAATAAAAATTAATTTAAAAAAAAAGAATGATAGCACCAAGGAAAACTTGATTATTCAGACATCTTCCTCTTGTATTATAACAGGAAGCTGACAACTGTACTTTTGAGAGAGCTCTATATAATTTAGGCTGACCCAGGGTTGAGGTTTTAATTATTTTTAAAATGTAGAAGACCTTGTAGGTTTAGTCTGCCTATCATCCATTTCCTCTGGGTCCCACAAATGCACAATCATTTCCCTATTGAGGGCCCATTCTTTCCCTGGTCTTCACCCACATGGTCTGTGCAGGGCAGACAGGTGTGTGTGTACCTGTCTCAATCAGCTTATTCTGTCCCCCTGGACATAGCAATGGTTTCAAGGATGAGCATAAGACCCAGGTTGATCTATTAGGGGCCAATCCCAGGACTTTTGTGGGAACCTTTAAGAAAGAAGAGTTGATCTTTCCACTGGGGTTGTAAGTCTGCAACTACTTGAGACATGGAGTTGGGGGAAGCTAGCCACCATGAGAAAGCAAAACTATCATGGAGAAAGGATCAAGACAGACAAAGTCCCTTCAACATTGTTTAGTCACCTAGATGCAACTATACCTGAAGCCAGAATCCCTCTGAACTTTGCAGTCACAAAAGCCAACGAGTGCATTTTGTAGGAGAAGCCAGTCTAACTTGAGATTTAATCATTTGCAACCAAAAGAACCCGTCTAATGCAAAAAGAGGTCAAATATAGTGCATTTTTTAAAAAATTTGTTTTTATGACTTTCAATTAATGTAGTAATTCCATGTGGGTTAACAGAGCGTTGTCTAGAGGTGCCACTAAGAATCTTTTACAACTAGATTATGAGTTAACCGCAAACAACTTCATCTAAAGCCACTGAGAATGCACAGAGGTTCATGAGAAGGGCACTTTCACTGGGACCATTTTACTAAAACCCAATTGTTCACTGTCCGTGGAAGGAAAGATACTGCTCAGCAAAAGTAAACTTTAGACAAGTCACTCCACTTGGAATAACTCAGAACTGGATTAATGGGGCTTTAAATTAATATGGCCTTCAGGGTTTTATTTTTGTTACTTGAGAGAAACCTTCTGTTGCCACTGGGAAACCGTCACCTTTACCCTGAAATCACGGCCCCCCAGGTCACCTTCTTGGACAGCTCACAAGGTTGGTGAGTGGACGGCTCATGGGCAGATGGGGAAACTGAGGGTCACACACGCCCAGTCATAAATAAATGTATGGACTTTGGAAGTCCAGCTCTGCCCTCGAAGCCAGGCTCCCTGCCATGAAGATTAATGAGGTGACAATTGCCAAAGGCCTGGAGGTGGTTAAAACAAAAAAAATCACCCAAACACCTAGGACTATTTTTAGCCTCTTCTGCAAGGGCTTGAATACATATGCCAACAGCAGCCTGGCAAAGCATGGCCTTTCAGCTGTGTGCTGGTCTTTCCTGTGTCCCCTCCACCATATATAACTCTAACATGGAGACACCGACAAGGTCCAAGGTGATGTCATAGAGTCACCATCTCCCTAAAAAAGAGGACTTCCAACCTTTCGACCAACCACCCTGCAATGGACCCAGCAGGCTTTCTATTTTGGTGGACTTCAAGGAAAACATTTATTAAATGAGCTTGTAAGATTTTAAAATTAGTATGCAAAGTGGTGACCTGTAGTGTAACATCTGGACAGCAGACAAATTCTATCTGGCTCATAAGAGGCTTAAGTTTGGAGGTGCTGGCAACGTTTTTTTTTTAGATAGAGAAATTTCACATAAAAAATTCCATACTTCTCTCTTCTCTTGATAAACTGAAACAGTGCAGGGCCTGCTACGTGGCAACAATCAGCTGGAGACGAGGAATACAGATGCGGGCATGAGCTCTCCGGTTTGCCCCACTCCCCACCCTGCCCTACTCTGCTCCTTGAGCCTGAAGCAGAATGTCAGTTGCCGTTTGTCATTTTACATCAGACCCTTTTTGTCCGTTTGACTTTCCTGCCTGGCCCTATTATGTACTGGAGTTCGCAAGCTCTGCAAAACGCCCGTGAATTAACTGCATAGTAAATTGTTTTGGTAAAACCCAAGCAAGCAAGGAGGTGAAAGAAGACAAGGCTTCGAAGGTCCCTTGGAACTCAGAGGACACCAGAACTGTACGAGCTTTCTGAGGCCACTGTTGGGCGGATGTGAGGGGAGGGGCGGGTGCTTCTCAAACCTTCAGGGTATCTTTCCACGTGAAAGAAGCTCCACCCGCATCCCACTTGGGGCCCCTCTCCAACCACCATCACTCCTTCCACAGAGAGAGGGTAACTCAGTAACTTGAAGTTTGGGGGAGGAACTGGGCTCATGTAGCCCCTCTCCTTCCTCGTCCTCCTCCAGACTGGGAGTAGTGAGGACTATACTTTAGATATACTATAGATGGGACTATCCCCATCTGCATCTTTCTTTACGCTTATTTCTCAGCTGACTCAGAGCTCAGGCAGGGAGTGTGGGAAGGAGCGCTAGCTACTGAGTGCTCCAAAGACCTTGACCATCATCTAGGCTGACAGTTCTTATTATTTTGAGGGTTCGTTACCCCTTTTGAGAATCTGTTGAAAGCTACACACCTGTTCACACCGTAGTTGTACACATAACTACCTGGTGCTCACAGACCCCTGAAGCCCATTCACAGACTTCAGGTTGTTTTTAATTCCTGATTGGTTTCCATCCCCAAAGAGGAGTTATTCAAAGTGAGATAAGGCAGAGACAAGACTGATAAAAGCCCCGACATCCTGACTGGAAGCCTCCTCGCTTGGCATTCAGATGCACCTGTTCATTCAACACAGCCCAATGCCAGGCGTTCCCCGGGCACGCGGTGATGAGCTCCACCGTGTGTCCAAACAAAGGACTCGAACACCAGTCCACTTATTACACAAATAAACGTCCAAGCACACAGCATGCTAAACACTATGATGGAAAAAACGGGCACCATTTTTGACGAGGGAGTCTGACATATTTGAAGGAGTGAAGAAAGATTTCTCAGAGAAAATGACATTGGAGCCTAGAACTGAAATCTAAAGGATCAAGATAAATTAATTAAAGGTGGGGGAAGGAACACAGAGAAGAGGCATCCAGACAGAGAGAAGAGCATGGGCAAAGTCCCTGGGGCAGGAGGGAAGGGAGAATGGAATGAGATGGAACTGGAAAGAAAAGACGTGTGTGCGTGTGTAGTACAGGTGACACGTAGACATGTCAAGTAGATAACCTCTTAAGACCCCATTCAGCCATCAGACACGCAGTGAGTGTGGGGTGGGGGGTTACCTTAAGCTCTGACAGAGAGTTAAGAGGTTCATAACCTCAATCCCACATGCCAATTCTGGGAAAATTTCTCCAAAGGAAAGAAATCATCAAAATCAAGGAGTTATATGCACCAAGATGCTCGCAGCAGTGCTATATATAACATCAAAGCTCTGGAAATAATGGAAATCTCCAACTAAAAGAAGAATCACTAGAGAACCATGGGCATCAACACGATGCGATGTTATCTAAAAATGGAAATTCTAGTTGAAGTAGAAATTTGGGGACATGCTTATGAGAAATGAACAGCTATGTAAGAGTGTAGAGAAGAAACGGAGGGTAGGGTATTTCCATACTTGTAAGGCACGTCTAGAAGGTTATACAGTCAGAATGATTCTATTCATAGTAACAGTGTAATAGAATATCAAGGGGGATTTCTCCTATTATCCCAGAATCATGGTTAAGGCCCAAAGCTAAAAATAAAAGACATAAATAACTCCACTTTCTAAAGAGAACTGCTCACAGCCGAAGTTGGGACCAGACTCCTTCCCACAAGGGTAACAAAGAGGGGGCAGAGTCAGCCCCACACCCCAGCCATCACTGCCACCTCCTCCCCAGTGCACAGAAGAAGAGGGGTATGGGATGGGTTTTGGTCTTCGACCTTGTGAAGGTATAGGATTCACAAAGTGTGTGCATTCCTGTTCCCTAGAGGCGAAAGGGAAGAAAGGGAAATAGGCATCTCATTTCCTGGGTAGATACCTGCTGAAATATTGATGCCATACTCTAATGCCACCATCCAAGCAGAGAAGGGTGGGACAGTTCTTGGAAGAGATGGACATGGGTACCTGAAGGTGGAGAATGTCTAGACCAGCAATGTCCAAAAGAACTTTCTGTGATAATGGAAATGTTCTATATCTGTGCTGTCCAATATGGCAGCCACCAGCCAAATATGGTTACTGAGCACTTGACATGTGACTGGTGTAACTGAGAAACTGAAAGTTTAACTTAACCTAATTTTAATTAAAATAATTACCACCTGTGGCTAGTGACTACCATATACAGGTCCAGACATTTCCATAGATGGGAGATCACTAGATATCTGAACACCTTAAGGGGAAACCAAAGTGGTGAGCCTGGGAAGGAAACTGGGATACTTCCTACTCCATCCCAGACCTCTGCCCCCTCAGAGAATGTGAGAAGGGACCTCAGTGCTCCCACAGCTCCAGGGGAATGAGCATGCAGGTTAGCGGATGAGTGGCATCTATCCACATCCAGGTAGCCACCGGAGAAGGGGCCAAGGGTGGTGCCATTGATGGCGCCCATGGGATCCTCTGAGGAGGGTGGTTCTCAGTGATGGAAGAGGCTGTCAGGATGAACATGAGGACGGGTCGGGGGACACCATGCTCCCATCTGTATGGAAACCACTCATAGCAGAAGATTCAGACCAAACCAGAGCATCACCAAGGAAGCCAAGCCTGGTTTAAGTTTTCCAACCAAAAGTGAATGAACCTGCCCAAGCTGTCGTTAAGGATGGGAAAGGATATATTCAATCTATCTCAGTTGCGGGAAAAATAAACTGCTTCCTTCATGTTTACACTTTGATGAGTTTAGATTTTTCAACAAACCTATTACAAAAGTGTCCAAGCATTATATGCTCACATAAGTTGTTTAAGCCTCACAATAACCCTATTAGGCAGCTCTCATAATCCCCGTTTTATGGAGGAAGAAGCTGAGGCTTGGAAAGTTTAAGCGAATCACCCGTGATCCCACAGATAAGTGGCGGAGCTGGAATTTGCCCCCAGGTTTTCTTGCTCCAAAATTTTCTTTAATTTTGTTAAGTCATCTTTTGGACAATAAGATGATTTTTTTTTTTAAGACCAAAAAACAAAAATGCATGTAAAACCGATGAAATCCAAATAAGATCTGTGCTTGTGTCAGCAGTATTATACCTATGTCAATGTCCTGGTTTTGACAATGTACTAAGGTTACGTAAGATACTATCAATGGGGGAAGCTGGGTGAAGGGTACACAGAAACTTCTGCACTACAACTTCTTGGGAGTCCTAAACCATTTTATAATAAAAATTTATTTTTTTAAAAAGTTAAGATGGGTTTTTTTGGAAGTTATGCAAAATGATGTTTATTGTATATTTTTGACATAGAAGTACTAGTCTATGCTTTAAGAAAGGAAATCATTTAAAGATAATGTAAATCCTAAATTTTTATTAGCTAAGTATTTTATTCCCTAAATTTTTAAAAATATTTATTTATTTTGCTGAGCCGGGTCCCCGTTGCGGCACGCGGGATACTCGTCACCACGCGCAGGATCTTTGTTGAGGCACGCGCCTGGACCCCGTGCACTAGCAGCCCAGAGTCCTAACCACTGGACCACCAGGGAAGTCCCTAGGGAAGTATTTTAGATTCAAGCTGTCTTTAAAGCCTGCTCTTACTATTTATTTCAATGTACTCTTTAAAACATAATATGTTTGGGGGATAGGATTTAATGTATATCATTTAAACTATACCTGGAAATAAGCAGCAATGCCCCTCAGATATGGAGGAATCAGTACAGGTTCTGATGATCATTTGCATATATAAAAACAGAACTTTTCCTAAATTGAGCTGCAATGGGCATTATAACCTTTCCATCTAGTCTGGAAGAGTCATGAGACTCTAAGTGGCTTTGCTGCTGGTACCTACACAACAAGCATCATCTCTCTGGATCATTAGCAGAAAACAGTCTTGCCCTTCCTCCTCCCTCTGTGCATTTCTGTGCTGCTGGATACTCCATGAGCCGTGTCAAACAGGCAGGGGGTCTGCAATGCCAGGACATAACCAGCACCATCAGCCCAGATACACAAGAACATGCCAAGAATAAATAGGAGAATCAACAGAGACTAGAAACATTTTCGATCCTTTGTAGAGACGGCTGTTTGTGAGTGTTCAGCCCTGGCTTGATGAGTCATTCATTAGGAAAGAAACATGACCTTTTTCTATTGATTCCAGGAAAACTGGTTAGGGGGAGGGCATGGATTTCAAGAAGTCAGTAGAATCAAAGACAAGGGGAGGAATAAGTTGTAGCCACTCTGTTTAGGTAGGATGTTCTTGGGGCAAGTGAGAACTAAGGGGTTGAGTGAAAAATAAGGAAACTGGTTAACAAGAACAAGGATGCTGGGTGCAGTCATGTAATGCTTTTTACTCCTGGCTAAGTCAATCTTCACACACACACACACACACACACACACACACACACACACACACACACACAGAGGGAGAGAGGGAGAGAGAGGGAAGATGAAAAGAGAAAGAGACTGCAAAGAGGCATGAAAAAAGAAGAAAAACTTAACGTAGTTTTTTTTTTTCCTCCCAACTGCCCTCATCCCAAGCCCAGTGAAAGAGGAGAAGTTAAGAGAACAAAAAACAGAAGAGATAGATGAGCAGAGAAAGGCCAAGGAGACTACAGTAATCAAGACAGTGTGAGACTGGCATAAGAATAAAGCAGAATAAAGAGTCTTGAAATAGACCCACATATACATGGCCCATTTATATGCAACAAAGATGCCAGGTAATTCATGGGGAATGGGTGGTCTTTACAACAGATGGTGCTGGAACAACTAGATACACCATATGCAAAAATTAATGTGAGATGGATAATAAACCTGGATCATAAAAGCTAAAACTGTAAACTTCTAAGAGAAAACAGGAGAATATCTCGGTGACTTTGGGATTTGCAAAGATTTCTTAGGATATAAAAAGCACTGAGCATAAAACAAAAAATGTGATACCTGACTCCGTTAAAACTGAAAACTTTAGCTCTTTGAAAGACAAGTGTATGAAAGTGATAAGGGAGATCACAGATTGAGAGAAAATATCCATAATACATAATCTGGTAAAGGGCCTACAATACAGTAATAAGAAGATAAACAACTCAATTAAAAAATAGGCAAAAGACTTGAACAGATAATTCACATGAAGAAAAATACTTGAACAGATAATTCACATAAAGAGTAAGAAATGACCAGGAAACGTTCAACATCTTGAGTCATGAGGGAAATGCAAATCAATTAATTAATTAGTGCAAAGTAAAACGCAAAAAGATCCCACTGCATATCTATTAGAAAGGATAAAATTAGAAGCCTGACAATATCAAGTGGTGACAAGGATGTAGAACAAGGTTTCTCAGCCTCTGCATTATTAATACTTTGGGCTGGATAATTCTTTCCTGGGGAGGGGAGGGGTGAAGGGGGGGTTGCTCCATGCATCACACGATGTTTATCAGCACTCCCGGTCTCTACCCAGGAGCTAGATGCTAGCAGCACCCTCCCCCCAAGTTGTGGCAACCCAAAATGTCTCCAGACATTGCCAAATGTCCACTGGGGGACAAAACTGCCCCACACTGAGAACCACTGATGCAGAGCCACTGACTTCCCATGCATTGTTGGTGGGCTGCAAAATGTACAGCCGCTCTGGAAAACAGTTTGGCAGATCCTTATAAAGTTAAATATATACATACACTACCACTTAGGCATTCTACTCATAGGTATTTACCCAAGAGAAATGAAAGCATACGTTGACAAAAAAAAACAAAAAACAAAAACAAAAAACTCATACAGACTGTTCATAGCAGATTTATTCTTAACAGTCTCAAACTGGAAACACTCCAAATGTCTATCAATGTGAGTGTAGGGGGCTGAATTGTGTCCTCAAAAGGATATGCTGAAGTCCTAACCTCCAGGACCTATGACTGGGACCTTATCTAGAAATAGGGTCTTGGCACATGTAATCAAGTTAAGGTAAGAGTGGGCCCTAAATCTAATGACCGCTGTCCTTATAAGAAGAGGAGAGGGTACACAGAGGGAAGAAGGCCACGTGTAGACAGAGGTAGAGATTGGAATGATGCAGCTACCAGCCCAGAAACGTCAGGGATTGCTAGGAGTCATCAGACGCTAGAAGAGACAAGGAAGGATTCTCTTCTAGATCTTTCAGAGGAAGTAAGGCTCAGTCGTCACCTTGACTTGGCATTCTGACCTCCAGAACTGTGAGATCACAAATTTCTATTGTTTTAAGCCACCAAGTTTATGTTACTTTGTTATGACAGCCCTAGGAAACAAATACAGTGAGAAGGGATAAACTGTGGTGTGGTCACACAATGAAATATTATTAACAGATAATAATGAAGTGACACAAAAGAATAAACTACTGATACACAGAACAACATAGGTTAATCTTGACAGCATCATACTGGGTGAAAAAAGCCAGACACGAAAGAGTATATGTACAATGCATGATTCCATTTATGTGAAGTTTTATGAGAGGACTCAGCCATGAGATAAAAATCAGAATGGTGGCTACCTTGAAGGTAGGGAAAAATAATTGGAGGGCGGGACACAAGGGAACTTTGCAGAGTGGATGAGAAATATTCTAAATCTTGATTAGGGTGGTGGGTATCTGGGGATATACATTTATCAAAACTCACTGAACTTGAAATCTGTGTTTTTTATTGTATGTAAATCAATGCTCTACTTTTAAAACTGGAAATAAAGAGGCTCATGAGAAGAGAAAAGAAAATTGGGACACACGTGACTTTTTCACAATGATAAGGGGCAGAGAAGGAAAAGAGGGGGAGAAAGCAAGGGGCTGTATCAGAAAAGACCAACTGCAAACACGCCAACAACTCCGTCCCCACCTCCAACAAGTTTTGTCACTCTGTTACACCTGCGCTCGCCATGGGTAAGTAAACTCACACATTCTCCACTGGAGGCCAAGTGTGCAAAGCTGTTCACAGCAAATTGGCCCAGGCAGACATCCCAGCTGCTGTCCATTATAACCTGGAATGGAACATTAACTTCTGAGAGGTCCCTCTGGCTCCCAGAGAGACCCTAGCCTCCCCACACTTCGGGAATATTCTTGAAAACCTAAATGGATAACTGAGAAAAACTCGGAACTCAGCGCTTGGTGAGCAACCCGTGAGGTCCCCCTGTGGCATGAAACACTCCAAGTGAGGCTAACGGCCCTGCAGCCCCCACCGCCCAGACAGCAGCGGGCTCTCCACGCGGCCATGCTGGGGACTTGGCCTGAGTGAGTCGCAGACACATAAGGGCTCAGGCAGGAAGCAGTGCCTGAGGCCAAAGCCTTCCATGCTGCCCAACCCACAGCCAAGCCATGCCGGGGAGAGGCTAAAATCATTAACTTTGGCACCAGACAGCCCAGAGCCCAAGTGCCGAGATTGCTTCTTCCCTGGGCTCTTTACATCATCATTTCCTCACCTGAGAAATGGGGGAAATGTTAAGGTGCACGCAGGTGGGGAAACAGCACTCAGGAAATGCTGGGGTCCTCTTGTGGAAGGCGGTTAGCAGCGCCCTAACGTGAGATTGTGAACTCTACGCGAATTGCATTCCTTGCTTAGAAAGAAGTTCCCTGCTGGAGACTTCATTCGGCTGTGGCCTTGGCATTGGCCAAAACACCTCTGGGCCCCCCGTTGGGTTTGGCCTCGCAGCTGCCCTTTGAGGAAGGTGATGCTGCTTTTGTCCCTCCCTGGAGCTCCCGGCTGCCTGAGTGACGGAGCTCCCCTCTCACGCAGGCCTATCGCAGAAGCTCTAGGAAAGGGCCCCCACGAATTCACACTCAGGACTGTGCTCGCCGTGCGTGCGGGCTGACACACATTGCGTGAATGGAATAGGGTATTAGGAACATTCAGAATCTGAACTTCAGGACAACTCTAAGAAGACCAGTAAAAGATGTAGAAAACAAACTAATGGTTACCAGAGGATAAGAGGGGGAGGGTAAATTGGGAGATTGGGACTGACATATACACACTATTATATATAAAATAGATAACTAATAAGGACCTACTGTATAGCACAGGGAACTCTACTCAGTACTCTGTAATGGCCTATATGGGAAAAGAAACTAAAAAAGAGTGGATATATGTATATGTATAACTGATTCACTTTGCTGTACGCCTGAAACTAACATAATGTTGTAAATCAACTATACTCCAATAGAAATTAAATTAAAAAAGAACAGTAAAGACTGCTTTCTCTGGCATCTGCCAGCTGCTTCCACATTACCCTGCTGGCAGGAGCACGGCTGGAAACAATGGAACAGGTAACTTTGGCAGGGACAACGTCACTCACCTCCATCCCTGCCTTAAAGGAGCAAACTGGACAAGGGTCCTCCTTATGTAGCTTCTCTCGCATTCACTCTGTAATGGGAAGAGTAGGGAGGGGTAGCTTCTGACGATGGGGAAGCTGGGAAAATCATCCATCCATCCATCCATCCAACCAACCATTCAGTCATTCAACAAACACTTACTGAGCCTTTAACTCTGTACCCAGTGCTGTGTTAAGCAAAGAAGTGAAAGAGATGAATGAGACAGGGTCCCTCCTCTCAAAGAACTCCCAGTCCAGGGTCTGGAAAAGGACAGAGACTTAAAACCTGCTGGAGAAAGAGTGACAGGCATGGACATGGCAACTACAGAGGCAGCCTAGCATACGTAAGGTCATGAATTCAGCCTCTGGGCCAGATGCGTATTACACTTGCCACTTCAGCTAAGGACAGGAGTCTTTACGCATTCTCTGAAAGGGCCAGAGAGCAAATATTTCAGGCTCTGGATGCAACTGCTCAACTCTGCCATCGTAGTGTGAAAGGATGTGACACGTTCCAATAAAACTTTATTTACATAAACAGGTGGTGGGCCAGATCTGGCCCTCGGGTGGTAATCTGGCAATACCTGATGGAGAAGATGCCATCCTAGGTGAACTGTAATCTCCTATACCTCAGTTTCTTCAGTACAAAAGAGAGATGATAATAATACCTACTTCATGGGTGACAGAAGCTGATACATTGTGTAAAGCACTTAGCACAGTGCCCACAATATGGTATGGATGCAGTAAATGTTAGCTGTTTCTAGTATTATTATTATTATTATTATTATTCACTGTACTATAGTATGAATACAGAAGTATGCAGGCAGAGGCAGGAAGGAGTGGAGGGTCAGTTTGGTGTGCGGGAAACCATAGCCAATATTACCTGTTTGAGCCTCTCTAAATCTACCTGTCAGAACAAGAACAAACCCACCTAACTCCCCCACAGGGCTGAGTTGCTGTCCAAAAAACTCTCTGAAAGAAAAAAAAAAAAAGGCTCTCTGAAGACTGGAAATTTCTCTCAGGTCCTCACACACAGACTTTTGATGAAACGAAGGATTTAGAAAATGAATCAGTGTCTTCCCTGAGCCAAGAACATGTTTCTTAGATATTCCTCCTCATCTTCACTGAAAACAAAACGCTTTCAGTCTCAGCATCTTGGAAGGTGACATCAAAGCCGGTGCCAAGAGATGACATCCCGACAGCTGGGTGTCCCTCCCCAGACACATCCCACCCCAACTTGGTGTTTAAAACCTGGGCTGACGGGACGATATCCGCACACCTGTGCCTGATTCAGCAGACAGACACCGAAAGGCCATCTCTCTAACGTGGGAATCATGATCCCGAAACACGACTAGGGCTGAAAGGAAGGACTCAGTGATGGCTTCCTGACAGTCGTTAAGCACCACTCCAGAAAATTAACCTCGCCTGCCCTTGGCTTCCAGAAGCCCAGCCATGGTGGAAGCGGGCCCCAGCTGGAGGCCTCGAGAGCTGTGAGTACTTTTCTTCTTCCTCTATTAATTTGAGTTAATAAACACCTCCGGCCTGAGGAGAGCAAGGGGAGGCGGCTGGAGGGCTCACTGTTAGCAACCAGAGACCCCCGGCCGTGTTCATTTTAAATTACAGAGTCCCCGGGGGCCAGAGGCCACCGGAGGAAGTGGGCGGCTCCAGCAGCGGGTCAGGGGCTCCCTTCCCTGCCATCAGCCACCAGGAGCAGATGGCAGGCCTCCCGTTGACTTCTGCTCGGCAGTGTCACCAGAGCCGCGCTCTCCTGCGCCCTGGAAGGGACGTCGCATACCTGAAAGAATTAATTAATGGAAAACAGGAAGAAAAGCGCTCACAGCAATTGGACTGAGGCCTCGAGGCCAAAACGCCTCTCAGCTAAAATGACTCAAGACAGGTCACGCTCCTCTGCACTAAGAGGCCTTCCGGAGGCTCCCTACCGACCGCCTCGGGGAGAAACTCCAAACTCGCCAACAGCTCCTGCCTCATCCTCCCTTCTCACCCCACCACACACACACACACACACACACACACACACACACACACACACACGCATGCACGCTAAAGTCTGGCTACACAACCATTTTCAGCTCCCCAACCAGCCCTCGCTTCCAGGCCTTTCCACCTGCCATTCTGCCTGCACATCTTTCCCCCTCTCTCTTCACCTGGCCAACTCCCACTCACTCTACAGGTCTCATCGTAGGTCAGGAGCTGGCAAACTACAGCCCAAAGGCCAAATCTGGCCCGCCACTTGCTTTTGTGAATAAAGTTTTACTGGAACACAGCCACACCCATTCATTTGCATATCGTCTATGGCAGCTCTCACTTACAACTGCAGAGTTGAGTGGATGCCAGAGAGACCACTGGGCTGCAGAGGCTGATGTATTTACTACCTGACCCCTTACAGGAAAAGTTTTCTGACTCTTGCCTTAGATGATGGTTCCTCCAGGAAGCTGTCCCTGGCTCCCTCGAATGTTTTAGGTGATCCTCACCTGGGCTACCTCGGTCCTAGTATTACCGCCTTTGCTCCAGACCTTTCCCCACTGAGTTATACGGTAGGTTTCTACCCTGTCTCCTCTAAACCTTGAGCTCCTTGAAAGGAAGGCTGGGGTTTTTTTTTGTTTGTTTGTTTGTTTCCAATTTTGTTTCTCCGGCTTCTCACTCAGACCCTGCACATCCTAAGCACTGAAAAATAAGTTTTTCTGAATGAAAGAATGAGCAAATGAGTGAGTCTTTGATGCAGGGCTGGAGAGCCCAATAATACCACTAAATAGCGTACAACTAATTCAGGCTATTGGCGACTTGGTCAGGACACTGCGCAGCAGCATTACTTTCCTGGGATGAACAGAGAACAGAGGGAAGGCCCAAACGTGAGCCCATCCAATGAACGAAGAGGCCCTAAAATATCTCCTGGGGAACAGCTCCCAGGGCAAACACAAGGGGAGAAGAGAGGAAAGTGTCACTAACAGTTGGGGATGGACTATTCCAAGTTGGGACCCATACTCTAAATCCCACTGTCACTTCCAAGGTAGCCCCCAAGGCCCTCTTTATCCCACTCAGCACACACTGCTTTTTCAGTCTGCTAACTTATCGTTCTTTTCTGCTCAGTTGTAAGTTCCTGGAAAGTAGGGATCATTTGCAAACCAGGGAATCCCTGTAGGACTTGGCACCATGTAGGCAAAAATGTATGACACATGAATGAATGAGTGAATCTCAAAACATCAAATCCTTCCATCCAGTATAAAGTAGTACAGAGTGCCAGATGGGGCCAGATTTTACTCTGGGGTGGACCCAGGACTGGCCCCTGAACACAGGGGACACAGAAGGGAACACAGAAGTACCTTCTATAAGGACAGTCATGACTGTTTCGTGGCTACCTGACATCCGCATGCCGAGGCCACACACTTGGCTTTAAACAGCTTCTCCATCACGGCTTCCAGTTTCTAGATGCATTTCTGAGGTCTCAGCTGTGCCCAGCCTTGTTCCTGACCTCTGCCTTGGCTTTCAAAGCCCTCACTTACAAGCCTGCCTCAGTGTGACCGTTCCAGCCCACGCTGATATCACTCCTGCATCCTGGCCCCTATTATGTTAAATCAAAGTGCTGGGCAGCTGCCCCCTATGACTCAAGTTGCCATCTGGGAGCCAAACACAGTGGTGAAGTTGGCCCTGGGAGGAACTTTTCTGTCTCCCCATTTATCACAATAAAAGGTTTGTTTTCAAATTCTATCAAACAGGTCAGATAGCAAGATAGAGAATAGTGCCTCCTGTTTGTTTTTTCCAGAAATGACACCACCCTCTCGAGTGAATAGATCTGGGGCATTTAATTTGGCAACCAAATGACATTCCCTCCCAGAAGGCTGGAGCCTGCCAGTGGCAGAACAAAGAGAGGAAGTGGAGAAGCAAAAACGCAACATCATTACCACAAAGAAAGATAAAAAGGACCCATAAGTTCTACTCAACGAATGAGGTCCATCAGGAAACCCTGCAGTTTCCTGTATGTAAGATGGACTTTTATTCTTAGGCACCTCAATCCTGAGTCTAATTCTAATGCTTTTCCTTTTATCATGGTAATTACAATAACTATCATTATACATTCAAGAGGATGCACGAATGAATGAATGAAACTCAATCATCAAATCCATCTGGCATACAGAGGTACAGAGTGTCAGGTGGGGCGTGATTTCACTCTGTGAACACACGGCACCCATACCAGTACCATGCAAAATGTATCACCCCACTTGTGGCCAAGCAGCCCTTGGTCTGCATAAACAGTGGGCCTATAGGATGACACTTCCAGATGATTCGGGGAAAGTGCATCTATGAGATAATCACAGCACCGCAAAACCACGGGGTGCCCTGTAACAGTTGCTAAGAAATACATTTAACAGATTAAGGGTAACACTCTTCCTCTAGCTTTTTCTTACCTGTGTGTGTTTCATATTTGAAGTCACATCCCCCTCAAGAGTAGAAGCATTTGCTCTAATCAATAAAATGAACAGCTTTGGGGAGGGATGGAAATGCATGAACATTAATTAATCGAACATTTCACTTTCAATTGACTGACAGTGACCTTCCCAAGCTGTTGTGTTGAGAAGGATTCTGAAGTCATACCAGGGTCCATGAAAAACGCCTGCCTCTGGAACTGGTGGGGGAATGGCCAGCCTTACACATATACCAGATACGCCAACCCTACCTTTGGTCATTTGACCATAGTTGAATCAGGTCAAGTGGGTATTAAAATTTCCCCCCATTCTCTGTGCCCAGCCAACTCAATCACATCCCACAAAGTGCCATTAAAATGTCACCTAATATGACTTATTTACTTGAGGTTTCCTTGGCACTGTTCCCTTCTGCTTGGGGAAAATGAACGTTCCTTTGTTCGAAAATGTAAAGTGATCGACTCTGTAAACTCTACTCTTTCTTTAGCACTTTTGACACTGACTAGGGGAACTTGTCTCCATGTTCATCTCTGTCCACCGTGCTTGTCCCCGTGCCTGGTCCATGGAAGGGACCCAGTAAATATTTGTGGAATTCATCTTGCATTTGAACAAATTCCGTCCCATCCTCATCTCATCCCAGGAACTTTTAAAACTAATAAGGAGTGCGGATTTCTGGGGGAAATTCCAATGAGTTTATTCCACAGTAGGAGAGTCTCCTCCCTACCAAGAACCAAGCTCTGTAGCTTAGAGGGAAGCATGGAGATTAACCACCTGGAGGGCCACGGGGAAGACTGTACCCCTCCTCAGCCTGTTATCCAAAATCTTCTATATTCAACTCGCAACACAACTTTCTACCTCCATGAACTTGTGAGTGTGCTTCACCCACATTGGAAAATTAAATCTGATCTTTTGTGGTGAGAATATAACTTCAAGATGGTCCTTTCCAATCCTTAGTCATCCTCGGAATCACCTTCTCAAGCTCTGCCGTATCTAAGCACCACCTTATTTACTCACAGTTTCTTTACACTGACTTTTTATTTTAGCCTCATCTTAAGCAACAAACAACATCAAATGAATCCTGGATCTGATGTGTCAGCCACACTTTTTTTCTAATAACATTAAAATATTAACATAATTTAAAATGTTTCAAGTTGCCTCATGTACCTCGTTAAGTCATCTTGCCCAGATGAGTCCCAGAGCATCCGAATCACTGCCCTGAAGTCTCGTTCCACAAGCACACAGGCACAACAAGGTGGGGACCTTTCCCCTCTCCAGGACTCCAAGCACCAGGGATTCTAACTCAAGTCCTTCCTGGGCAGAAGTCAATGCTATCTGGGAAGCAGTAGAGGGCACAGCAGTAAAGGGACAGGGATTTGGAGTCAGGTCTGTGTTTAAACTCTGGCTCCCACTTACAAGCTGTGGCTGTAAGCAATCTGTCTACCCTTTCTGAGCCTCAGTTTCTTTACCTGTAAAATGGGGATAATAAGAGTAGCCACTTCACAGGGGGTGCTGTGGGAATTAAATAAGAAAATGCATTTTAAGTAATTAGCACAGCGCCTGGGACACCATCGGCACCCAGTAAATCACTGATGCTGTTATTATTACCAACATCCAGTGATTCAACAAGTGCACGTAGTGTCTGCCGTATTCTCACTAAGCACCCAGTCGTGAGCAAGACCAGCAGGGGCCACACAGCGCTAGGAATGGGGGCAAAGAGAGTGCAGGGAAGAAGACAGATTAGAAAGAATTCTAAAGGGTGGTTGAAGCCCGGGTTAGGTAAGCCATGGGGAGCCATCTTGGGAGTGCTGGAAGCTTCTATGAGGGTGTAAGGAGCTGACAAAAGCCCTCCAACCCTACCCAGAGCACAAGATCAGGGAAGAGTTCAGGAGGAAGCTGAGATACATAGTTAGATGGACATATTTTAGGTATGACTATCTTTAATTGATAGAACCTGGCCCATTCCAGCCAGATGAGGATAATGACAAGGATAAAGGAAGACTAGGGAGCTTCCCTGGTGGCACAGTGGTTGAGAGTCTGCCTGCCAATGCAGGGGACACGGGTTCAAGCCCTGGTCTGGGAAGATCCCACATGCCGCAGAGCAACTAGGCCCGTGAGCCACAACTGCTGAGCCTGCGCGTCTGGAGCCTGTGCTCCTCAACAAGAGAGGCCACAATAGTGAGAGGCCCGCGCACCGCGATGAAGAGTGGCCCCTGCTTGCCACAACTAGAGGAAGCCCTTGCACAGAAACGAAGACCCAACACAGCCAAAAATAAATAATAATAAACTAATTTAAAAAAAAAAAGAAAGACTAGGAAGGCAATAATACCAGCTCAACACAAGCACTCTCTCGGCAAGCGTGACTTCAGCTGCTGTTTCTGGGGGCCCTCTTGGGCAGTCCCTCTCCGAGAATCCCCAGTCTTGTCATCCATCTAAGACGAAGAAGTAGAAGAAGAGGACAGTGCTGCCTTACCACTCACCCCGCTGGCTCTGCAAACTTACCTGATGGTCAAGGGCAAAAGGCAAACAGGTGGCAGCACCAGCCTGATACGAAATTTGATTTGATGGACTCCAGAAAGACACTCCCCCCGCCCCCAGGACCAAAATGTCTCCATCACCAATCTCAGTGCCTGAGTCTCCCCTTTATCCTTGAAAAGACTGCAATCTCAAGGAGATCCTCCCTCCCCCATTAAAATACAAATACTCTTGGCCCAGCAATTCTATTTCAAAGGATGTTTTGGAAAGAAACCCTTGCATGTAGGCACAAGGAAACAAGTACGAGAATTTTCATTGCAACACTGGTTGCAGTACTAAAGGCTTAAAAGCAACCTAGATGTCCATCAACAGGGGAATCAGTAAATATGTAACTATGGTATATTTGTACAATGGAATATTATGTAGCAGTTGAAAGTAAATAACATGGAGTTATGTATATATCAACATGGAGATCTCACAAACATGTTGAGTGAAGAAAAGCAAGAAACAATGATATATACATATGTACATATTTACAGTTACATAAAACGTTCAAGTACACAGAATAATACGTACTCACACACAGGAAGGACACGCTCTGAAATGAATTTGTGGCTGCCTCTGAGAAGAGGTGGCAGGAATGAGGTTGAGTTTTCAGAGGGATCTTCAAGTTTATCTGTCAATATTTGTTGTTATTGTTGGGGGAAAATGGCAATGCAAATAGAACAAAATGTTAATGTATGTTCATTCTGAGTAGTGGGAAGCTAAGTGTCCATTACATTAGTCACTGCATTTTTCTGTAGACTTTTTAATTTCTCAAAAAAATTACATGCCTAAGGGGATAACCCCTGAAGACTGTATTATATTGAGTTAAGAGTCTAGGCGCCAGAAAAGAAGAAACAGCCTCTGTGCCTTTGTGACAGCCAACTGTGTCTGGCAGAGCCTGCCTGCCCACTGCTGTTAGAAAAAGATCAGGAGGTCTGAGGGTCAAGAGCTAGCATATCATAATAACACAGTGATGCCATCAATAATAGGAGCTAACACTTACTTTGCACGAGGCATGGTGCTCAGATCTTTACACACAGTATCTTATACGTGAAAAAAAAAAATCTGCCTTCCGATAGAGATTCCACATCTTTCTATGCCAGAAAATAAGGCAACACTCAAAGAAAGATGAGAACACGTCTAAAGGATGCAGGAGCCAGTCTGAAGGGGCTTTCACTGGTAGAGTCTGAGACAACTTGAGCAGCAAGATAAATAATGATATTACGTAAAGGATTATAACCTATTGAATAAGATAAGAAACCTTGAGAGTCCACTGATATAAATCAAGAAGGAGAAGGGAAAGCTCTTCCTTTCAAATGCGGAAGAAATGATGGAATTAGAAAATGACCATTTGGAAACCATCCTAGTAACAACTGATTCAGGCAAGAATCATCAATAGATGCTAAAACAGTGGTGAACTTCTGAGGAGTAACAAACTATTTACATATTTTCAAAGTACCTCCCCACAAGACACTTATTCATTTTAATGGGCAAAATAATAACTTTGGCAGACACCACCTTCACCAAATGATCATAATTAGCAACACCAGGAATGGGTCATATCAACACGCATTTCCTGATATGATGCACTGAGAATTCCATATAGCTTCTGTGGCATCCCTGCTAAACTGTATAACCTGAATCTAATCATAAGGAAACATCAGAAAAACCCAAATTGAGAGATGGTCTACAAGATAAAGCATATCTCAGGGACTCTGCCAATCAAAGGAATCTAAGGGGTCGTGATAACTGGATTCATTGTCTGATCTGGATTCTCCTTTTGCTATTAAGAGCATTATGAAGACAACTGAAATCTGGATAAAGTCTGACACTAGGTAAAAGTATTTTATCAGTGTTAATTTTCTGATTTGGGGAATTATACTGTAATTATTTAAGAGAATGCTTTTGATTTTAGGAAGTACACGCTGAATAAGATAGAATTAAGGGGGTATTTTGTCTGCCACTTATTCTCAAATGGTTTAAAAAGAAATATGGATGGGTGGATGGATGGATGGACAGACAGATGGATGAATGGGTGGATACAGGGGAAAGCGAGTGCGATAATAGTAATGTTTGGGAATCTGGGTGAAGGGAACTGGGAAAGAATTCTTTGTATATTCTTGCAACTCTTCTACAAGCCTGAAATAATTTCAAAAACATTGTTCTAAACAGACTTTAAAGGACCTTTAAAAGAGACTTCTCCCTCCCAAGTATTTGAAGGCACAACCAACCCTGTCAATCTTTAAAATCTGGACAGGAGTAGAATAAGACTCATCAATGAGTCCCACTCCCCTGAACAAAAGCCATCCCTCTGCAAGAATAGTTATGTCGTGAAGAAATCCACATATCAGATAACTGAGCCAAAAGTTGTGATCAGAATGTGGTGGATAAATATCCTACTTCACGTCTACAAAGTGTGGTTAGTCTGGCGAGTGCTTTCCCGGGGCCATCACATTTATTCAGTCACCTGTGTGAGCTATTGAAGGGCACTGATCACCAAGCTAGACCCTCCCCCGCCAGGAATATCTGAACCTCCAGCTTCTCCAGGTCACAGTCAAGGACTTGTCTCTCCCACATAACGCAATTAGCCAATCACCACGTGTCCCCCAAAATTAAACACACAGAAATCCTAATAACAAAGCCTTTAGTACACTGCTCAGGCTCCCATCGGAGCTCCCCATCACCACTAGCCTCTGGTGAGGAGGCAAGCACGCCCCAGCTTCACTAACGAGGCTCTGGACCGCCCTCCAGCTCTGTACGTGGCAATGGCAGGATGCATCTTCGGATCCCAGCCCACTGCCGCCTTGATGTGCTCCCAGAGGGGAAGAGGGAAGACCAGAGATGAGAAGAGCCAGATGACAAGCGGCGAGAAGCAGCAAAGGGCTCCTTTCCCGCCTCCAGGTTGACTACAATGCTAGTAGATACACACAGGGATGTGTGTGGGTCTATTCTGCGAATGCACACACGACAGGGTACACTCATTGCACTAAACCATCACCGATAACTCCATACTATAACTACTATAACCGTCTCCATTTTGAAGAAGAGGAAACTAATGCTCAGACAGGTTACATCATTTTTCCAGGGAAATTGGGCCAGGAGGTAGCATGGCTGGGATGTGAACCCAAGTCTGTTTGGCTCTATTGCCTGCACACTTAACCTTTAGGTTATACTGCTTTTCTGTCGCTGGGCTCTAAAGTGGCAAGGATCTCAGATGCATGGTAGAGTCCTTTTAATTCGGGGGTGGGGGGGTGGGGGGTGGAGCAGAAGATTCTCTGCTGCTTGGCTGCTTTCAACCCGGCTGCTAGGTTACAAACCAAGATGGTGACCTGGGAAGTGCCAAGAGCATCGCTTGAATTCTCTGCCCCCTTCACTTTATTCCCCCCATCCCCACCTGTAGGTTCTAACTGTCCCAAGCCAGCAAGCAAGCCCCCGTGCTCTCCTATTACACCTGATTTCTATCATCTTTGGTCTCTGCACCATCTGCTTGGTGAAAGCTGCGTCCACCATGGCACAGTAACAAGAGCTCTGGGGTCAGGCTGGGTTCCCATCCTGTCTCTGCTGCATACAAAACTGCATGACACTGGTCAACCTCCCTGAACCTCAGTTTTCTCATCTGTAAAATGGGGATAAAGATGACTACCTCTCCTCCCATTTACTATGAGAAGCAATTACCCTAACACATGTGGAGTGCCAGGTCCTCCATACATGTATTCAATAATTATCAATTCTTCACCTCCTTGAACTTACAGTGATACTTTTCCCATGTATCCATGTGTTCTGGGTACCAAGACCCATACCAACTGTGACTGGGTTACAGACTGTGGGCTGGTAGACTTATAAGACCTTATCAGTCACATGATATGTCCCACCCCATGGGAGGAAAAGAAAGCAATGCCCCGCTTAAAGCATGATATGAACTTCTCCTTGGTTCCAGCCTAGAGCTTGGCTTATGGAAGGTCTGAGATCTAGCCGAAAGATTTTCTAGTTCAGCTCACAGGAAGGGAAGAAACAGAGGAAAGCCATGGCAATGTGGCCCCTCACAGCTGCCCTGTGCGGAAGCACTCAGACAGAGCCTGGGGCCGGAGGCAACAAATTTGTAAGTTTCTTCTCTATTTCCAAATCT